>NC_092235.1:41655962-41773667 GCF_036320965.1 Panulirus ornatus | reverse complement strand
ATAATATATATTTTGCGTAAGATGAGAGCCTGCAAGGCAGATACTTTGGATGGTTTCGCAGTAGAATTTATCAAAAATTCGATGACTGTATTGTTGACTAGTTGGTAAGGTCATTTAATGTATGTATAACTCACGGTGATGTGCCTGAGAATTGGCGGAATGCTTGTATAGTGCAATTGTACAAAGGGAAAGGGGATAAGAGTGAGTGCTCAAATTACAGAGGTATAAGTCTGTTGAGTATTCCTGGGAAATTATATGGGAGGGTATTGATTGAGAGGGTGAAGGCATGTAACGAGCATCAGATTGGGGAAGAACAGTGTGGTTTCTGAAGTAGTAGAGGATGTGTGGATCAGGTGTTTGCTTTGAAGAATGTATGTGAGAAATATTTGCAAAGCAAATGGATTTGTATGTAGCATTTATGGATCTGGAGAAGACATATGATAGAGTTGATAGAGATGCTCTGTGGAAGGTATTAAGAATATATGGTGTGGGAGTCAAGTTGTTAGAAGCAGTAAAAAGTTTTTATCGAGGATGTAAGGCATGTGTACGTGCAGGAAGAGAGGAAAGTGATTGGTTCTCAGTAAATGTTGGTTTGCGGCAGGAGTGCGGGATGTCTCCATGGTTGTTTAATTTGTTTATTGATGGGGTTGTTAGGGAGGTGAATGCAAGAATTTTGGAAAGAGGGGCAAGTATGCAATCTGTTGTGGACGACACAACTTGGGAAGTGAGTCAGTTGTTGTTTCCTGATGATACAGCACTGCTGGCTGACTCGGGTGAGAAACTGCAAAAGCTGGTGACTGAGTTTGGTAAAGTGTGTGAAAGAAGAAAGCTGAGAGTAAATGTGAATAAGAGCAAGGTTATTAGGTACAGTAGGGTTGAGGGACAAGTCAATTGAATGGAGAAAAACTGGAGGTGAAGTGTTTTAGATATCTGGGAGTGGATTTGGCAGAGGAGGGAACCATGGAAGCGGAAGTGAATCATAGGGTGGGGGAGGGGGTGAAAGTTCTGGGAACGTTGAAGAATGTGTGGAAGTCGAGAACATTATCTCGGAAAGCAAAAATGGGTATGTTTGAAAGACTTCTGGTTCCAACAATTTTATATGGTTGCGAGGCGTGGGCTATGGATAGAGGTGCGCGCAGGAGGGTGGGTGGGCGATTAATCATCAGCGAAGAACAACTGACTCACTTCCCTAGCTCTCTCATCCACAACAGACTGCATACTTGCCCCTCTTTCGAAAACTTTTCCATTCACCTCCCTAACAACCCCATCCATAAACAAAAAGAGATATCACACACCCCTTCCGCAAACCTATAATCACTAAGAACCAATCACTTTCCTTTTTTCCTACACGCACACATGCCTTACATCCTCGATAAAAACTTTTCACTGCTTCTAACAACTTGCCTCCCACACCATATATTCTTAATATCTTCAACAGAGCATCTCTATCAACTCTATCATATGCCTTCTCCAGATCCATAAATGCTACATACAAATCCATTTTTTAAGTATTTCTTACATACATTCTTCAAAGCAAACACCTGATCCACACATCCTCTACCACTCCTAAAACCACACTGCTCTTCTTCCCCAATCTGTTGTTCTGTACATGCTTTCACCACCTCACTGAATACCCTCACATATGATATCCCAGGAATACTCAACAAACTTATACCTCTGTAATTTGAGCACTCACTTTTATCCCCTTTGACTTTGTGCAATGGCACTTTGCAAGCATGCCGCCAATCCTGAGGCATCTCACCATGAGTCATAGCTTACATTAAATCACCTTACCAACTAGTTAACAATACAGTAACCCCCTTTTTTAATAAATTCATCTGCAATACCATCCAAACACGTTGCCTTGCCGGCTTTCATCTTCCGCAACGAGTTTACTACCTCTTCTCTGTTTACCAAATCATTTTCCCTAACCCTGTCACTTTGCACACCACTCGACCAAAACACCCTATATCTGACACTCTATCATCAAACACATTCAACAAACCTTCAAAATACTCACTCCATATCCTTTTCACATCACTACTACTTGTTATCACCTCCCCATTAACCCCCTTCACTGATGTTCCCATTTGTTCCCTTGTCTTACGCACTTTATTTACCTCCTTCTAAAACATCTTTTTATTCTCCCTAGAATTTAATTATACTTTTTCACCCCAACTCTCATTTGCCCTCTGTTTCAATTCTTGTACCTTTCTCTTGATCTCCTGCCTCTTTCTTTTATACATCTCCCAGTCATTTGCATTATTTCCCTGCAAAAATCGTCCAAATGCCTCTCTCTTCTCTTTCACTAATAACCTTACTTCTTCATCCCACCACTCACTACCCTTTATAATCAGCCCACCTCCCACGCTTCTCATGCCACAAGCATCTTTGCAAGCCTTCACTGCTTCTCTAAATACATCCCATTCCTCCCCCACTCCCCTTACGTCCTTTGTTCTCACCTTTTTCCATTCTGTACTTAGTCTCTCCTGGTACTTCCTCACAGAAATCTCTTTTCCAAGCTCACTTACTCTCACCACTCTTTTAATCCCAAAATTCTCTCTTCTTTTCTGAAAACCGCTGCAAATCTTCAACTTCGCCTCCACAAGATAATGATCAGATATACCTCCAGTTGCACCTCTCAGCACATTAACATCGAAAAGTCTCTCTTTCGCACACCTATGAATTGAAACGTAATCCAATAACGCTCTTTGTCCATCTCTCCTACTTACATACGATTACTTATGTATATCTCTCTTTTTAAACCAGGTATTTCCAATCATCACTCCTTTTTCAGCACATAAATCTACGAGCTCTTCACCATTTTCATTTACAACACTGAACACCCCATGTATACCAATTATTTCCTCAACCGCCATATTACTCACTTTTGCATTCAAATCACCCATCACTATAACCCGGTCACGTGCATCAAAACTACTAACACACTCACTCATCTGCTCCCCAAACACTTGCTTCTCATGATCTTTCTTCTCATGCCCAGGTGCATATGCACCAATAATCACCCATCTCTCTCCATCAACTTTCAGTTTTACCCATATCAATCTAGAGTTTACTTTCTTGCACTCTATCACATACTCCCACCACTCCTGTTTCAGGAGTTGTGCTACTCTTTCCCTTGCTCTTGTCCTCCCAAGACATTTCCAAACCACTCTTCCCTTTTACCCTTGAGCTTCGTTTCACTCAGAGCCAAAACATCCAGGTTCCTTTCCTTAAACATACTACCTATCTCTCCTATTTTCTCATCTTGGTTACATCCACACACATTTAGACACGCCAATCTGAGCCTTCGAGGAGGATGAGCACTCCCCGCTTGGCTCCTTCTTCTGTTTCCCCTTTTAGAAAGTTAAAATACAAGGAGGGGAGCGTTCCCAGCCCCTGCTCCCATCCCTTTTAGTCGCCTTCTACGACACGTGAGGAATGCGTGGGAAGTATTCTTTCTCCCCTATCCCCAGGGATGTATATATATATATATATATATATATATATATATATATATATATTATATTTATATTATTTTATTATACTTTGTCGCTGTCTCCCGCGTTTGCGAGGTAGCGCAAGGAAACAGACGAAAGAAATGGCCCAACCCCCCCCATACACATGTATATACATACGTCCACACACGCAAATATACATACCTACACAGCTTTCCATAGCTTACCCCAGACGCTTCACATGCCTTGATTCAATCCACTGACAGCACGTCAACCCCGGTATACCACACCGCTCCAACTCACTCTATTCCTTGCCCTCCTTTCACCCTCCTGCATGTTCAGGCCCCGATCACACAAAATCTCCTTCACTCCATCTTTCCACCTCCAATATATATGTATATATATATATATATATATATATATATATATATATATATATATATATATATATATATATATATATATATATATATATATATATATATATATATATATATATATATATATATATAGATATATATATATATATATATATATATATATATATATATATATATATATATATATATATATATATATATATATATATATATATATATATATATATATATATATATATATATATATATATATATATATATATATATATATATATATATATATATATATATATATATATATATATATATATATATATATATATATATATGTATATATATTAGATATACCGAATATGAAAATTTTTCCTTTGTGCCTTTTATATCAAACTGCTTAATGTTGCAACCTCCTTACTGAACCCTCTTAAACCGCTGGCCTATGTCATTACCGAAAACCCTCTCGAGAGGTAGAAGAAAAGGGAAACAGTTAAATAGTTTCCTGTAACTCGTGTCCCCCTTGTATTTTGAAGAACGTGGGATGTTTGTCATTTGATATATAATTTTCTTTAACCTTGAATTACTTGTGGAGGTCATGTTGCAGATCAAAGCCTAAACTGTATATCACTCGTAAGACTGTTTATTTAGATCTGTTCACAAACATAAATTCAAGATAATTATCTGAGGTACAAAGCAATCAACGAGACGCCGAGCGACCTCACCGTCTTGACAGCGAAAATGTTGCCAGTGAAGAGGCGGCCGACGCCCATCAGGGTCTTGATGCCCCTTCATCACTCGAGATCCAGTGACGGATCTGAACACCAGCAGCTGCAACAGTATGGGGTTGGCAATGTATTGTGTGTTGTGGAGGTGATGAGGCTAGGGCACCTATCTCTAGGTTTTTCTCTATTATAAAAGTTTTTGATCCTCTAGTACCATCAGCATACACACTTTTATCATTCATACATTCTTCTGATACTATGAAAATACTTCTCTATATCTTATCTAACGCAGTTGTTTCTCATTCTCGTTTTATGATACTTATCTACGTATCATTAGAACACGTTTGCTGTAGACATATACAAAGTGGTATTTATTAATCTAATGTTTATGGTAAAAATGCTTATTAGTATAGTCCCTAAGTCTAAGATGATATGTCATTACGATTAATAATGAATATTAAAGTCAACAAACAACAACAAGGCCACTTTTTATGTTACTATAATACACTAGTTCAGAATATCGTAATGAATGATCTCTGAAATAATTTCTATCTCAGTTTCTTGTAGTACAGGTTAGCACGCCTCTGCGCTGCAGAGTGTATCATGAACACTCTTTGAGTTGGTCTACATCAACCATCCAGATCTCTGCCAATGTATCCACAGTGGAAAAGGTTTTATTTTGGCCAGAGTCGAAACTGAAAATCTGGGATATAATGATGTTTGCAGCGGCAATTTTGTTTTACAGATAATATTGCCCGTATGATTATTAGCCTTCTGCTCCCACAGTATTACTGAATGAGAAAGAAGACTTTTTCCTTGTCGTTGGTACTCGATGCAGTGAATTTGGCCCTCTCCTTATCGAGAGATATTAGATTAGTTCGGAGTACTTTACGATACGTGTCCTCTTTACATGGCTCTTCTTCTAATATTACTGTTTGTACCCATAGAGCCCAGCGTTATTCTTAGGAGCGAATGCTGAGGATTCAAAAGGACAACGAATGAAACTTGCACCTCAAAAACTCCATAGGAATCTTTGCTCGCATCCCCCAAACAGATCCTGAGCGAGTCGAATTTCTCCTAATGTGTCATGGAAAACAACGGAAGGTAAGTATTTCTGCAGAATAGAGAGTGTTTGCAAACATACTTCAGGTATCGAGTGGATAGTTAGATCACATCTAAAATTCCTGCTGAAAGTAAGGCATATAATCCCATGCATCAAGTTTAAACATTTTAAGTTCATACTGAGGAAGGAAAAAATGGAATCTGTATCATCATCAGAAAACAGAAATAGAATTACATGATGAATAGATAAAAGAAAATGATATATTCAAACATCCATTAACTGAAATCGCATATCAGTACGTCTATGAAGCAAAGGGTAGATGGACACTGTAGTATACTGGGTGTTGAGGTATCTGAGGACAACACCCTGGGCACCAGAACACTAAATCACTGCCAGCAAGAACCGCAGGGCAATTCGCCATCATGTCAGCCCAACAAATACCTTTGGTCAATTGTACTCATGTACGCTGTAAACAAACAGGTTTGTCGCCCTTTGCCAAAAATTAAACGTAATCAATTATATACAATTAAGTGAAGTGGTGAACTCAGGAGAGCAAAGGACGGGATTAAACTTTAGCAAGCGAGAAGCCATAATGAAATGAGACAAAACACGAAATGGAGAAAAGAACAGTAACTAATATAACGAAGAAGGTTCAGCTTAGTTATGTGTGGAAAAAATGCTGCGTCTGAGGTCACAGCAGTAGTACTCCATCCTTGGAGACACAATGAGGATCATTAGCTGCAAGACGTAAGACACATGAACCCTTAAAATAAATCTTCACAAAATGCCCTTAGCACACAGGATCAAGGTACACTGCACACACTTGACATTTCAGTATGAAGTGAACATCGTCGCAGTCTGTGTTACCGCCACTACACCAGTGACTGTAGTGAATAACACAGGTTAAGTTAAAATTGAATTACGTCTGGACAGGAAAAAAAAAAAGTGACACTCACAAGTATCAGGAGGGTTAGTGAAGGACTTGCAGTGAACCAGCTCTTCAAAAGTTGTCATGTTCCCTTTCGTGGCCTAAGTTGTCTTTTCTCTCAGCCTCACATACACATGGGTTCCTAACAATCAGTCCACAAGCACAAACTATCTTCATCTTACGCACAACACTCGACAAGACGTTATCAACACAAGCCTTTTCTTAGCTCGAAATTTTCATGTAATGAACTCTATCCGCTGGCCCTGCCTAACGACACGTTCTCTTCGTAAGAAAAGAATGTTCAAGAGATGGGACCCCTACTGTACATATAAACAATAACATATAAACAAGCTGCAGGGCCTTATATAACAGGGACCTCGAAGCCGATATTCCAACTTAACCTACCAACAAAGCTTCACCTTAGAACTGTGAAGGAGACATTCTGTCTGCTGGCACACATCAGGATCACAATCAAGTAGATGAATTAGGAAATATTCAGTAGACTGTTGATAACTTAAACATTAAGCGAAAAATGGAATGTACTTCTCAGGTTTGGTCAGTGCGAGTAATAAAGTGCAGAGAAATAAAGGAGAAGCTTCTCTGGAGGGCAGGACAGGCGATACGATGATCAAGCGAGCTGAGCTATAGTGAGAAGTAAGAGACCATGAATTTGTCGACCATGGAAGGGAGAAGAATGAGAGGTGACGTAATCACAGCCTTTGAGTTTTTCAACCGATATGATGATGTTATCAGTCAACAACTCTTGGAAAGGTGCAAAGATAGAACAGATAGAGGCCATACCATGATATCAGACAAGAAACTTAGTAGAAAAGATATAAAAAGAATACTTTTGTGCCGTAAGAATAGTAGATATGCTACTGATCCTCTCCGACTCTACCCCTCTCTCATAAAACAATCAGAAAAATGATGAGTTTCTAGGCACTCCTTCGCTGAACTGAAATTACCCGAGTGGAAGGGAACTAAGGACACACGTCAGATGTGTCCTAGTGATAATCACGGGTGTTCCGCGGGGCTGTTAGGTAGCCGCTGCTTTTGTTGATTTATATGATGACCCACAAAAAAGGCTCAGAAGTTTCCAAGTTTGGTCAGATGATCGAATAGTGAAATTTAACCTAGCGAGTAAAATGATTAGGAAACAGGGAAATGAAGCCTGGTTGTGAAGATCATTTCGATGGAAGCAAATCACAAGGAGGTATGTGTGAAAAGCACTTGAGGGTTCACAGTGCTTCCGGCCTGTACAACCCATCGGGATAATGTTGTTCATAATTACAACCTGATATGCGTCTGTCCATGTAAACACTTATTCGCCAGACTTTGGATGTTTATGGTCGACTTAATCATTCCACACTCAAACGAAACATAGCTAGAATATCATCATGGATGAATTTACCAACGGACCTGACAACACAAGTGAAAAGTTAATGAGATCCATCAACAGCTGCTGATTCATACAATCTTCCCTGGAAAGTCTGGTATCAAATATGATAGATGAGAACGTGAGGGATCTAGTCTACTATCATCAGATTGAGTTACTGAGACGTGTTGGGTATGTCCATACGAGTGGACGAACGAAGGAGCTAAGTCTGACCGATAAATGTCCGCCGCCTTAGTTGAATGAGATGACCATCAATAAAGATCATGAACATTCTGTACACGGGAACATCTTCCAGTGTCACACTTATAAAGGTTATTACGTGTTGCTTTCACGAAGCTGAATACTCTGCCACCTTCCATCGTGGTGGAGGATACCAGAGATAGACGTTGTTAAAGCATGTAATTTGGATCCATTCTACTTCTTACCAGCACCAGGACTTGAGTTGGGACGCTGTACTATAAGATAGCGAGGCCGAATTAGAGTTATTACCCGATCCCGACATCCTCCTTATGACTGAGGATGGGATAAGAGAAATCTTGAGCATGATTACGAGCCAACATGTCAAGAGATAATAACCCTTATATTCCCAAGACCTATGTTAAGACTAAACCCTGTAGTTACATCACCCCACCTGGAGGGCAACAATGTGTATGGCTGGGTTTTGACACAGCATCTGCGGCGTTGGAGGGACGAAGGATGTAAATCCTCTGCACATAGCTGGTGACCCTCCAGAAGGATACATTCTTGATGAGAATGCAAATAATCCTAAGAAATTATCCTGTAGCATCCCAAGACAATAAGGAAAATAATCATTACCAAATGACCGTGTATACTATATCATATTCTCATCGATGTATACATCTTTGGGAGATGATATAAAGAAACGCTTGATCGATAAACAGGAGAAACACAAGATATAATCTTTATAATGTGTATGAAAACCCAGAATCCAGACATTATGGTCTTCTCCAGAAACCTCACAGTTGCTTATAGGCTGAAAATAAAGCCTCGGAGATAACTGTATGCAGAAAACGAAAGAAAGAACTGATAAACCTCTTAGCACAAGCATGCTGGTAACGTGAGTAATAACTTTAGGTACAATTATCATTAAATCACATCCCATCCAATTATAGAAAGAAAACCAAATTAGACATCTTTTTTTTATTCTAAATAAATCCAAGATTTACTTAATAATTTAAACTATCACCAGAATCATTATCTGCACCCAGATATAAGTCAGAAATTTTTGTGTAAAATAAAGGTGAAATCGGCGGAAAAAATCTCAGTTGAACTTGTCTGAGCCTGTAGAATCCAGTGATGCCTGTACAAGCCATAATACGTAGCTAAGACAATGAGGGTGACTTTAAGATTAACAAAAAGACAGCATTTGATGTCGTTATGTTAATTCTTATCAGGGTTGTAGCATTTGATTGATATTGAAGCAATCAAATCGAGTGAAACGACTATATGCGATGGCATAAAAGCGGTCGACACGTATTGACCGAAGTTATATACCTACCATTTTCTACGTCAATCATACATTATATATATATATATATATATATATATATATATATATATATATATATATATATATATATATATATATATATATATATATATTTGCATAAATTTTTTCACACTATTCGCCGTTTCTCAAGTTAGCGAGGTTGCGTTAAGAACAGAGGACTGGGCCTTTGAGGGAATATCCTCACCTGGCCCCCTTCTCTGTCCCTTCTTTTGGAAAATAAAAAAAGAAAAAAAAAACGAGAGGGGAGGATTTCCAGCCCCCCACTCTCTTCCCTTTTAGTCGCCTACGACACGCAGGGAATAAGTGGGAAGTATTCTTTCTCCCCTATCCCCAGGAATAATATATATATATATATATATATATATATATATATATATATATATATATATATATATATATATATATATATATATATATATATATATATATATATATTTTTATTTCTTATTATACTTTGTCGCTGTCTCCCGCGTTTGCGAGGTAGCGCAAGGAAACAGACGAAAGAAATGGCCCAACCCCCCCCCCCCATACACATGTATATACATACGTCCACACACGCAAATATACATACCTACACAGCTTTCCATGGTTTACCCCAGACGCTTCACATGCCTTGATTCAATCCACTGACAGCACGTCAACCCCTATATACCACATCGCTCCAATTCACTCTATTCCTTGCCCTCCTTTCACCCTCCTGCATGTTCAGGCCCCGATCACACAAAATCCTTTTCACTCCATCTTTCCACCTCCAATTTGGTCTCCCTCTTCTCCTCGTTCCCTCCACCTCCGACACATATATCCTCTTGGTCAATCTTTCCTCACTCATTCTCTCCATGTGCCCAAACCATTTCAAAACACCCTCTTCTGCTCTCTCAACCACGCTCTTTTTATTTCCACACATCTCTCTTACCCTTACGTTACTTACTCGATCAAACCACCTCACACCACACATTGTCCTCAAACATCTCATTTCCAGCACATCCATCCTCCTGCGCACAACTCTATCCATAGCCCACGCCTCGCAACCATACAACATTGTTGGAACCACTATTCCTTCAAACATACCCATTTTTGCTTTCCGAGATAATGTTCTCGACTTCCACACATTTTTCAAGGCTCCCAAAATTTTCGCCCCCTCCCCCACCCTATGATCCACTTCCGCTTCCATGGTTCCATCCGCTGACAGATCCACTCCCAGATATCTAAAACACTTCACTTCCTCCAGTTTTTCTCCATTCAAACTCACCTCCCAATTGACTTGACCCTCAACCCTACTGTACCTAATAACCTTGCTCTTATTCACATTTACTCTTAACTTTTTTCTTCCACACACTTTACCAAACTCCGTCACCAGCTTCTGCAGTTTCTCACATGAATCCGCCACCAGCGCTGTATCATCAGCGAACAACAACTGACTCACTTCCCAAGCTCTCTCATCCCCAACAGACTTCATATATATATATATATATATATATATATATATATATATATATATATATATATATATATATATATATATATATATATATATATGCATATACATATATTGGAAGATATCGCAATTTTGCGCGTGATCAAGATATTACTGTGGGTCCACGGGGAAAATGAAACACGATAAGTTCCCAAGTGCACTTTCCTGTAATAATCACATCATCAGGGGAGACACAAGAGAGAAATGTAACAGTCAGTTGATATTCAACGAAGAGATGTAGGTAGGACGCCATTTAGTAAACATGCAATTGTCCAAGACTATCCGCTTCCATAGTTCCATCCGCTGCCAAATCCACTCCCAGATATCTAAAACACTTCACTTCCTTCAGTTTCTCTTCATTCAAACTTACCTCCTAATTGACTCGTCCCTCAACCCTACTGTACCTAGTAACCTTGCTATTATTCACATTTACTCTCAGCTTTCTTCTTTCACACACTTTACTAAACTCGGTCACCAGCTTCTGCAGTTTCTCACCCAAATCACCCATCAGCGCTAAATCATCAGCGAACAACAACTCACTTCCCAAGCACTGTCATCCACAACAGACTGCATGGTTGCCCTTCTCTCCAAAACTCTTGCATTTACCTCCCGAACAACCCCATCCATACACAAATTAAACAACCATGGGGATGTCACGCACCCCTGCCGCAAACCAACATTCACTGAGAACCAATCACTTTCCTCTCTTCCTACTCGTACATATGCATTACATCCTCGATAAAAACTTTTCACTGCTTTTAACAACTTGACTCTCACACCATATATTCTTAATACCTTCCACAAAGCACCTCTCCAACTCTATCATACGCCTTCTCCAAATCCATAAACGCTATGTACAAACACATTTGCTTTTCTAAGTATTTCTCACATACATTCTTCAAAGGAAACACCTGATCCACACATCCTCTACCACTTCTGAAACCACTCTGCTCTTGCGCAATCTGATACTCTGTATATTCCTTAACCCTCTCAATCAATATCCCTCCCATATAATTTCCCAAGCATACTTAAGAAACTTATACCTCTGTATTTTGAGCACTCACAGTTATCCCCTTTGCCTTTGAACAATTGCACTATGCATACATTCCATCCATTCTCAGGTACCTCACCATGAGTCATACATACATTAAATATCCTTACCAACCAGTCAACAACACGGTCATCCCCCTTTTTTAATAAATTCCACTGCATTACCATCCAACCCCGCTTCATTGCCAGCTTTAATCTTTAGCAAAGCATTTACTACCTCTTCTCTGTTTACCAAATCATTTTCCCTAACCCTCTCACTTCGCACTCCACCTCGACCAAAACACCGTATATATGCCACTCTATCAGATAACACATTCAACATACTTTCAAAATACTCACTCAATTTCCTTCTCACATTGCCACTACTTGTTATCACCTCCCCATTAGCCCCTGTCACGGATATTTCCATTATTTCCCTTGTCTTACGCACTTTATCTACCTCCTTCCAAAACATCGGTTTATTCTCCCTAAAATTTAATGATGCTCTCTCACCCCAACTCCCACTTGCCCTCTTTTTCACTTCTTGCACCTTTCTCTTGACCTCCTGCCTCTTTCTTATATACATCTTCTACTCATTTGCATTATTTCCTTGCAAAAATCGTCCAAATGCCTCTGTCTTCTCTTTCACTAATAATCATACTTCTTCATTCAAACTTTCTCTACCCTTTCTAATCTGCCCACCTCCCACGCTTCTCATGCCACAAGCATCTTTTGCACAATCCATCACTACTTCCCTAAATATATGCCATTCCTCAATCACTCCCCTTACGTTGTTTGTTCTCACCTTTTTCAATTCTGTACTCAGTCTTTCCTGATACTTCCTCACACAACTCTCCTTCCCAAGCTCACTTACTCTCACCACTCTTTTTTCCCTAACATTCTTCTTTTCCAAAAACCTCTACAAATCTTCACCTTCGCCTCCACAAGATAACGATCAGACATCCCTCCAGTTGCACCTCTCGGAACAGTAACATCCAAAAGTCTCTCTTTCGCGCGCCTATCAATTAACACTAATTTAATAACGCTCTCTGGCCATCTCTCCTACTTACAAACGTATACTTATGTATATCTCTCTAAACCAGGTATTCCCAATCAGCAGTCCTTTCTCAGCGCAAAAATCTACAAGCTCCTCACCATTTCCATTTACAACACTGAACACCCCATGTACACCAATTATTCCCTCAACTGCCAAATTACTCACCTTTGCATTCAAATCACCAATCACTATAACCCAGTCACGTGCATCAAAACTACTAAAACACTCACTCAGCTGCTCCCAAAACACTTGCCTTTCATGATCTTTCTTCTCATGCCTAGGTGCATATACATCAATAATCACCCATCACTCTCCATCCACTTTCAGTTTTACCCATATTAATCTAGAGTTTACTTTCTTACATTCTATCACATACTCCCACAACTCCTGTTTCAGGAGTAGTGCTACTTCTTCCTTACTCTTCTCCTTTCACCAACCCCTGACTTTACTCCCAAGACATTTCCAAACCACGCTTCCCCTTCACCCTTTAGTTTCGTTTCACTCAGAGCCAGAACATCCAGGTTCCTTTACTCAAACATACTACCTATCTCTCTTTTTTTCTCATCTTGGTTATACATATATATATATATATATATATATATATATATATATATATATATATATATATATATATATATATATATATATATATATATATATATATATATATATATATATATATATATATATATATATGGGGATAGGGGAGAAAGAATACTTCCCACGCATTCCTCACGTGTCGTAGAAGGCTACTAAAGGGGACGGGAGCGGGGAGCCAGAAAAGCTCTCCTCCTTGTATTTTAACTTTCTAAAAGGGGAAACAGAAGAAGGAGTCACGCGGGGAGTGCTCATCCTCCTCGACGGCTCAGATTGGGGTGTCTAAGTGTGTGTGGATGTAAGCAAGATGAGAAAAAGGAGAGATAGGGAGTATGTTTGAGGAAAGAAACCTGGATATTTTGGCTCTGAGTGAAACAAAGCTCAAGGGTAAAGGGGAAGAGTGGTTTGGGAATGTCTTGGGAGTATAGTTAGGGGTTAGTGAGAGGACAAGAGCAAGGGAAGGAGTAGCACTACTCCTGAAACAGGAATTGTGGAATATGTGATAGAGTGTAAGAAAGTAAATTCTAGATTAATATGGGTAAACCTCATTTGCCCTCTTTTTCACCTCTAGCACCTTTCTCTTGACCTCCTGCCTCTTTCTCTTATACATATCCCACTCATTTCCATTATTTCCCTGTAAAAATCGTCCAAATGCCTCTCTCTTCTCTTTCACTAATAATCTTACTTCTTCATCCCACCACTCACTACCCTTTCTAATCTGCACACCTCCCACGCTTCCCATGCCACAAGCAACTTTTGCGCAAGCCATCACTGCTTCCCTAAATACATCCCATTCTTCCACCACTCCCCTTACCTCCTTTGTTCTCACCTTTTTCCATTCTGTACTCAGTCTCTCCTGGTACTTCCTCACACTAGTCTCCTTCCCAAGCTCACTTACTCTCACAACTCTCTTCATCCCAACATTCTCCCTTCTTTTCTGAAAACCTCTGCACATCTTCACCTTTGCCTCCACAAGATAATGATCAGACATCCCTCCAGTTGCACCTTTCAGCACATTAACATCCAAAAGTCTCTCTTTCGCGCGCCTATCAATTACCACGTAATCCAATAACGCTCTCTGTCCATCTCTCCTACTTACCTGCGTATACTTATGTATCTCTCTCTTTTTAAACCAGGTATTCCCAATCACCAGTCCTTTTTCAGCACAAATCTACAAGCTCTTCACCATTTCCATTTACAACACTGAACTCCCCATGTATACCAATTATTCCCTCAACTGCCACATTACTCACCTTTGAATTCAAATCACCCATCACTATAACCCGGTTTCGTGCATCAAAACTGCTAACACATTCATTCAGCTGCTCTCAAAACACTTGCCGCTCATGATCTTTCTTCTCATGCCTTGGTGCATATGCACCAATAATCACCCATCTCTCTCCATTGACTTTCAGTTTTACCCATATCAATCTAGACTTTACTTTTTTACATTCTATCACATACTCCCACCACTCTTGTTTCAGGAGTATTGCTACTCCTTCCCTTGCTCTTGTCCTCTCACTAACCCCTGACTGTACTACCAAGACATTCCCAAACTACTCTTCCACTTTACCCTTGAGCTTCGTTTCACTCAGAGCCAAAACATTAAGGTTCCTTTCCTCAAACATACCACCTATCTCTCCTGTTTTCTCATCTTGGATACATCCAAGATATATATATATATATATATATATATATATATATATATATATATATACATATATATATATATATATATATATATATATATATATATATATATATATATATATATATATATATATATATATATATATTTATATATATATATATCTATATATATATATAAATATATATATATATATATATATATATATATATATATATATATATGTATATATATATATATATATATATATATATATATATATATATATATATATATATATTTATTCATTTATTATACTTTGTCGCTGTCTCCCGCGTTTGCGAGGTAGCGCAAGGAAACAGACGAAAGAAATGGCCCAACCCCCCCCATACACATGTATATACATACGTCCACACACGCAAATATACATACCTACACAGCTTTCCATGGTTTACCCCAGACGCTTCACATGCCTTGATTCAATCCACTGAAAGCACGTCAACCCCGGTATACCACATCGTTCCAATTCACTCTATTCCTTGCCCTCCTTTCACCCTCCTGCATCTTCAGGCCCCGATCACACAAAATCTTTTTCACTCCATCTTTCCACCTCCAATTTGGTCTCCCGCTTCTCCTCGTTCCCTCCACCTCCGACACATATATCCTCTTGGTCAATCTTTCCTCACTCATTCTCTCCATGTGCCCAAACCACTTCAAAACACCCTCTTCTGCTCTTTTTATTTCCACACATCTCTCTTACCCTTACGTTACTCACTCGATCAAACCACCTCACACCACACATTGTCCTCAAACATCTCATTTCCAGCATAACCATCCTCCTGCGCACAACTCTATCCATAGCCCACGCCTCGCAACCATACAACATTGTTGGAACCACTATTCCCTCAAACATAAACATTTTTGCTTTCCGAGATGATTCACTTCCGTTTCCATGGTTCCATCCGCTGCCAGATCCACTCCCAGATATCTAAAACACTTCACTTCCTCCAGCTCTTCTCCATTCAAACTTACTTCCCAATTGACTTGACCCTCAACCCTACTGTACCTAATAACCTTGCTTTTATTCACATTTACTCTTAACTTTCTTCTTTCACACACTTTACCAAATTCAGTCACCAGCTTCTGCAGTTTCTCACATGAATCAGCCACCAGCGCTCTATCATCAGCGAACAACAACTGACTTACTTCCCAAGCTCTCTCATCCACAACAGACTGCATACTTGCCCCTCTTTCCAAAACTCTTGCATTCACCTCCCCAAAAACCCCATCCATAAACAAATTAAACAACCATGGAGACATCACACACCCCTGGCGCAAACCTACATTCACTGAGAACCAATCACTTTCCTCTCTTCCTACATGTACATATGCCTTACATCCTCGATAAAAACTTTTCACTGCTTCTAACAACTTGCCTCCCACACCATATATTCTTAATACCTTCCACAGAGCATCTCTATCAACTCTATCATATGCCTTCTCCAGATCCATAAATGCTACATACAAATCCATTTGTTTTTCTAAGTATTTCTTGCATATATCCTTCAAAGCAAACACCTGATCCACACATCCTCTACCACTTCTGAAACCACACTGCTCTTCCCCAATCTGATGTTCTGTACATGCATTCACCCTCTCAATCAATACCCTCCTATATAATTTACCAGGAATACTCAACAAACTTATACCTCTGTAATTTGAGCACTCACTCTTATCCCCTTTGCCTTTGTACAATGGCACTATGCAAGCATTCCGCCAATCCTCAGGCACCTCACCATGAATCATAAATACATTAAATAACCTTACCAACCAGTCAACAATACAGTCACCTCTTTTTTTAATAAATTCCACTGCAATGCCATCCAAACCTGCTGCTTTCCCGGAATCCATATATATATATATATACATATATATATATATATATATATAGAAAATTTTTGCAGGGAAAAAATGCAAATGAGTGGGAGAGGTAAAAAAGAAAGAGGCAGGAGGTCAAGAGAAAGCTGAAACAGGTGAAAAAGAGGGCAAATGAGAGTTGGGGTGAGAGAGTATCATTAAATTTTAGGGAGAATAAAAAGATGTTTTGGAAGGAGGTAAATAAAGTGCGTAAGACAAGGGAGCAAATGGGAAGTTCAGTGAAGAGGGCAAATGGGGAGGTGATAACAAGTAATGGTGATGGGAGAAGGAGATGGAGTGAGTATTTTGAAGGTTTGTTGAATGTGTTTGATGGTAGAGTGGCAGATATAGGGTGTTTTGGTCGAGGTGGTGTGGTAAGTGAGAGGGTTAGGGAAAATGATTTGGTAAATAGAGAAGAAGTAAAAGCTTTACGGAAGATGAAAGCCGGCAAGGCAGCAGGTTTGCATGGTATTGCAGTGGAATTTATTAAAAAAGGGGGTGACTGTATTGTTGACTGGTTGGTAAGGTTATTAAATGTATGTATGATTCATGGTGAGGTGCCTGAGGATTGGAGGAATGCTTGCATAGTGCCATTGCACAAAGGCAAACGTGATAAGAGTGAGTGCTCAAATTACAGAGGTATATGTATGTTGAGTATTCCTGGTAGATCATATGGGAGGGTATTGATTGAGAGGGGGAAGGCATGTACAGAGCATCAGATTGGGGAAGAGCAGTGTGGTTTCAGAAGTGGTAGAGGATGTGTGGATCAGGTGTTTGCTTTGAAGAATGTATGTGAGAAATACTTAGAAAAACAAATGGATTTGTTTGCAGCATTTATGGATCTGGAGAAGGCATATGATAGAGTTGATAGAGATGCTCTGTGGAAGGTTTTAAGAATATATGGTGTGGGAGGCAAGTTGTTAGTCGCAGTGAAAAGTTTTCATCGAGGATGTAAGGCATGTGTACGTGTAGGAAGAGAGGAAAGTGATAGGTTCTCAGTGAACGTAGGTTTGCAGCAGGGGTGTTTGATGTCTCCATGGTTGTCTGATTTGCTTATGGATGTGGTTGTTAGGGCGGTGAATGCAAGAGTTTTGGAAAGAGGGGCAAGTATGCAGTTTGTTTTGGATGAGAGAGCTTGGGAAGTGAGTCAGTTGTTGTCCGCTGATGATACATCGCTGGTGGCTGATTCATGTAAGAAACTGCAGAAGCTGGTGACTGAGTTTGGTAAAGTGTGTGAAAGAAGAAAGTTAAGAGAAAATGTGAATAAGAGCAAGGTTATTAGGTACAGTAGGGTTGAGGGTCAAGTCAATTGGGAGGTTAGTATGAATGGAGAAAAACTTGAGGAAATAAAGTGATTTAGATATCTGGGAGTGGATCCGGCAGTGGATGGAACCATATAAGCGGAAGTGAATCATAGGGTGGGGAAGGGGCGAAAATTCTTGGAGTCTTAAAGAATGTTTGGAAGTCGAGAACATTATCTCGGAAAGCAAAAATGGGTATGTTTGAGGGAATAGTGGTTCCAACAATGTTGTATGGTTGCGAGGCGTGGGCTATGGATAGAGTTGTGCGCAGGAGGCTGGATGTGCTGGAAATGAGATGTTTGAGGACAATATGTGGTGTGAGGTGGTTTGCTCGAGTAAGTAATATGAGAGTAAGAGAGATGTATGGAAATGAAAAGAGTGTGGTTGAGAGAGCAGAAGAGGGTGTTTTGAAATAGTTTCGTCACATGGAAAGAATGAGTGAGGAAAGATTGACCAAGAGGATACATGTGTCAGAGGTGGAGGGAACGAGGAGAAGCGGGAGACCAAATTCGAGGTGGAAAGATGGAGTGCAAAAGAATCTGAGTAATCAGTGGCCTGAACATGGAGGAGGGTGAAAGGCGTGCAAGGAATAGAGTGAATTGGAACGATGTGGTATACTGGTGTCGACGTGCTGTCAATGGATTAAACCAGGGCATGTGAAGCATCTGGGGTAAACCATGGAAAGTTCTCTGGGGCCTAGATGTGGAAAGGGAGCTGTGGTTTCGGTGCATTATATCATGACAGCTAGACACTGAATGTGAACGAATGGGCCCTTTGGTGTCTTTTCATAGCGCTACCTCGCCCATATGAGGGGGGAGGGGGTTGTTATTCCATGTGTGGCGAGATGGCGATGGGAACAAATAAAGGAAGACAGTATGAATTATGTACTCGTGTATATATGTATATGTCTGTGTGTATATATATATGTGTACATTGAGATGTATAGATATGTATATTTGCGTGTGTGGACGTGTATGTATATACATGTGTATGTGGGCCATTCTTTCGTCTGTTTCCTTGCGCTACCTCGCTAACCCGGGAGACAGCGACAAAGCAAAATGAATAAATAAATAAAATAGAATATAATTATACATTTATATATATATATATATATATATATATATATATATATATATATATATATATATATATATATATATATATATATATATATATATATATTTATATATATATATATATATATATATATATATATATATATATATATATATATATATATATATATATATATATATATATATATATCTATATATATATATATATATATATATATATATATATATATATATATATATATATATATATATATATATATATATATATATATATATATTATATATATATATATATATATATATATATATATATATATATATATATATATATATATATATATATATATATATATATTATCCCTGGGGATAGGGGATTAAGAATACTTCCCACGTATTCCCTGCGTGTCGTAGAAGACGACTAAAAGGGGAGGGAGCGGGGGGGCTGGAAATCCTCCCCTCTCATTTTTTTTTTTTTTTAATTTTCCAAAAGATGGAACAGAGAATTGGGCCAGGTGAGGGTATTCCCTCAAACGCCCAGTATATATATATATATATATATATATATATATATATATATATATATATATTCTTTTCTTTTCTTTTAAACTATTCGGCATTTCCCGCATTAGCGAGGTAGCGTTAGGAACAGAGGACTGGGCCTTTTTTGAAATATCCTCACCCGGCCCCCTCTGTTCCTTCTTTTGGAAAATTAAAAAAAAAGAAAACGAGAGGGGAGGATTTCCAGCCCCCCGTTCCCTCCCCTTTTAGTCGCCTTCTACGACACGTAGGGAATACGTGGGGAGTAATCTTAATCCCCTATCCCCAGGGATAATATATATATATATATATATATATATATATATATATATATATATATATATATATATATATATATATATATATATATATATATATATATATATATATATATATATATATATATATATATATATATAGTGCCATTGTATATATAGTGCCATTGTTCAAATTACAGAGGTATAAGTTTGTTGAGTATTCCTGGTAAACTATATGGGAGGGTATTGATTGAGAGGGTGAAGGCATGTACAGAGCATCAGATTGGGGAAGAGCAGTGTGGTTTCAGAAGTGGTAGAGGATGTGTGGATCAGGTGTTTGCTTTGAAGAATGTATGTGAGAAATACTTAGAAAAGCAAATGGATTTGTATGTAGCATTTATGGATCTG
The DNA here is from genome assembly GCF_036320965.1 of Panulirus ornatus. Lineage (NCBI taxonomy): Eukaryota > Metazoa > Arthropoda > Malacostraca > Decapoda > Palinuridae > Panulirus > Panulirus ornatus. Next base: position 41,752,915 of record NC_092235.1, on the reverse strand, counting down.
GAGAAGGCATATGATAGAGTTGATAGAGATGCTCTGTGGAAGGTATTAAGAATATATGGTGTGGGAGGCAAGTTGTTAGAAGCAGTGAAAAGTTTTTATCGAGGATGTAAGGCATGTGTACGTGTAAGAAGAGAGGAAAGTGATTGGTTCTCAGTGAATGTAGGTTTCCGCCAGGGGTGTGTGATGTCTCCATGGTTGTTTAATTTGTTTATGGATGGGGTTGTTAGGGAGGTGAATGCAAGAGTTTTGGAAAGAGGGGCAAGTATGAAGTCTGTTGGGATGAGAGAGTTTGGGAAGTGAGTCAGTTGTTGTTCGCTGATGATACAGCGATGGTGGCCGATTCATTTGAGAAACTGCAGAAGCTGGTGACTGAGTTTGGCAAAGTGTGTGAAAGAAGAAAGTTAAGAGTAAATGTGAATAAGAGCAACGTTATGAGGTACAGTAGGGTTGAGGGTCAAGTCAATTGGGAGGTAAGTTGGAATGGAGAAAAACTGGAAGAAGTAAAGTGTTTTAGATATCTGGGAGTGGATCTGGCAGCGGATGGAACCATGGAAGCGGAAGTGGATCATAGGGTGGGGGAGGGGGTGAAAATTCTGGGAGCCTTGAAGAATGTTTGGAAGTCGAGAACATTATCTCGAAAAGCAAAAATGGGTATGTTTGAAGGAATAGTGGTTCCAACAATGTTGTATGGTTGCGAGGCGTGGGCTATGGATAGAGTTGTGCGCAGGAGGATGGATGTGCTGGAAATGAGATGTTTGAGGACAATGTGTGGTGTGAGGTGGTTTGATCGAGTAAGTAACGTAAGGGTAAGAGAGATGTGTGGAAATAAAAAGGGCGTGGTTGAGAGAGCAGAAGAGGGTGTTTTGAAATGGTTTGGGCACATGGAGAGAATGAGTTAGGAAAGATTGACCAAGAGGATATATGTGTCGGAGGTGGAGGGAACGAGGAGAAGTGGGAGACCAAATTGGAGATGCAAAGATGGAGTGAAAAAGATTTTGGGTGATCGGGGCCTGAACATGCAGGAGGGTGAAAGGAGGGCAAGGAATAGAGTGAATTGGATCGATGTGGTATACCGGGGTTGACGTGCTGTCAGTGGATTGAATCAGTTCATGTGAAGCGTCCGGGGTAAACCATGGAAAGCTGTGTAGGTATGTATATTTGCGTGTGTGGACGCATGTATATACATGTGTATGGGTGTTGGTTGGGCCATTTCTTTCGTCTGTTTCCTTGCGCTACCTCGCAAACGCGGGAGACATCGACAAAGCAAAAGAAAAAATATATATATATATTATATATATATATATATATATATATATATATATATATATATATATATATATATATATATATATATATATATATATATATATATATATATATATATGTAGTGATGGGTTATAGTGATGGGTGATTTCAATGCAAAGGTGAGTAATGTGGCACTTGAGGGAATAATTGGTATACATGGGGTGTTCAGTGTTGTAAATGGAAATGGTGAAGAGCTTGTAGATTTATGTGCTGAAAAAGGACTGGTGATTGGGATTACCTGGTTTAAAAAGCGAGATATACATAAGTATACGTATGTAAGTAGGAGAGATGGCAGGAGAGCGTTAATGGATTACGTGTTAATTGACAGGCGCGCGAAAGAGAGACTTTTGGATGTTAATGTGCTGAGAGGTGCAACTGGAGGGATGTCTGATCATTATCTTGTGGAGGATAAGGTTAAGATTTGTATTGGTTTTCAGAAACAATTCACTTCCTCCAGTTTTTCTCCATTCAAACTCACCTCCCAATTGACTTGACCCTCAACCCTACTGTACCTAATAACCTTGCTCTTATTCACATTTACTCTTAACTTTCATCTTTCACACACTTTACCAAACTCAGTCACCAGCTTGTGCAGTTTCTCACATGAATCAGCCACCAGCGCTGTGTCATCAGCGAACAGCAACTGACTCACTTCCCAAGCTCTCTCATCCCCAACAGACTTCATATTTGCCCCTCTTTCCAAAACTCTTGCATTCACCTCCCTAACAACCCCATCCATAAACAAATTAAACAACCATGGAGACATCACACACCCCTGCCGTAAACCTACATTCACTGAGAACCAATCACTTTCCTCTCTTCCTACACGTACACATGCCTTACATCCTCGATAAAAACTTTTCACTGCTTCTAACAACTCGCCTCCCACACCATATATTCTTAATACCTTCCACAGAGCATCTCTATCAACTCTATCATATGCCTTCTCCAGATCCATAAATGCTACATACAAATCCATTTGCTTTTCTAAGTATTTCTCACATACATTCTTCAAAGCAAACACCTGATCTACACATCCTCTACCACTTCTGAAACCACACTGCTCTTCCCCAATCTGATGCTTTGTACATGCCTTCACCCTCTCAATCAATACCCTCCCATATAATTTACCAGGAATACTCAACAAAATTATACCTCTGTAATTTGAGCACTCACTCTTATCCCCTTTGCCTTTGTACAATGGCACTATGCACGCATTCCGCCAATGCTCAGGCACCTCACCATGAGTCATACATACATCAAATAACCTTACCAACCAGTCAACAATACAGTCACCCCCTTTTTTAATAAATTCCACTGCAATACCATCCAAACACGCTGCCTTGCAGGTTTTCATCTTCCGCAAAGCTTTTACTCCCTCTTCTCTACCAAATCATGTTCCCTAACCCTCTCACTTCGCACACCACCTCGACCAAAACACCCTATATCTGCCACTCTATCATCAAACACATTCAACAAACCTTCAAAATACTCACTCCATCTCCTTCTCACATCACCACTACTTGTTATCACCTCCCCATTTGCGCCCTTCACTGAAGTTCCCATTTGCTCCCTTGTCTTACGCACTTTATTTACCTCCTTCCATAACATCTTTTTATTCTCCCTAAAATTTAATGATACTTTCTCACCCCAACTCTCATTTACCCTCTTTTTCACCTCTTGCACCTTTCCCTTGACCTCCTGTCTCTTTCTTTTATATATCTCCCACTCAATTGCATTTTTTCCCTGCAAAAATCTTCTTCATCCCACCACTCACTACCCTTTCTAATCAACCCACCTCCCACTCTTCTCATGCCACAAGCATCTTTTGCGCAATCCATCACTGATTTCCTAAATACATCCCATTCCTCCCCCACTCCCCTTACTTCCATTGTTCTCACCTTTTTCCATTCTGTACTCAGTCTCTCCTGGTACTTCCTCACACAGGTCTCCTTCCCAAGCTCACTTACTCTCACCAACCTCTTCACCCCAACATTCACTCTTCTTTTCTGAAAACCCATACAAAACTTCACCTTAGCCTCCGCAAGATAGTGATCAGACATCCCTCCAGTTGCACCTCTCAGCACATTAACATCCAAAAGTCTCTCTTTCGCACGCCTGTCAATTAACACGTAATCCAATAACGCTCTCTAGCCATCTCTCCTACTTACATAAGTATACTTATGTATATCTCGCTTTTTAAACCAGGTATTCCCAATCATCAGTCCTTTTTCAGCACATAAATCTACAAGCTCTTCACCATTTCCATTTACAACACTGAACACCCCATGTATACCAATTATTCCCTCAACTGCCACACTACTCACCTTTGCATTCAAATCACCCATCACTATAACCCGGTCTCGTGCATGAAAACCACTAACACACTCATTCAGCTGCTCCCAAAACACTTGCCTCTCATGATCTTTCTTCTCATGCCCAGGTGCATATGCACCAATAATCACCCACCTCTCTCCATCAACTTTCAGTTTTACCCATATTAATCGAGAATTTACTTTCTTACATTCTATCACATACTCCCACAACTCCTGTTTCAGGAGTATTGCTACTCCTTCCCTTGCTCTTGTCCTCTCACTAACCCCTGATAGGGGTGAAAGAATACTTCCCACGTATTCCTCGCGTGTCATAGAAAGCGACTAGAGGGGACGGGAGCGGGGGGCTAGAAAATTAACTTTCTAAAATGGGAAACAGAAGAAGGAGTCACGCGGGGAGTGCTCATCCTCCTCGAAGGCTCATATATATATATATATATATATATATATATATATATATATATATATATATATATATATATATATATATATATATATATATATATATATATATATACAGACATATACATATATATACAGGTACATAATTCATACTTGCTGCCTTAATTCATTCCCGTTGCTACCCTGCCACACATGAAATGACACCCCCTTTATCCCACACACGCGCGAGGTACCGTTAGGAAGACAACAAAGGCTGCATTCGTTTACACTCAGTCTGTAGCTCTCATGTATAATGCACTAAAATCACAGCTGCCTTTCCATATCGAGGCGCTACAAAACTTTCCGTGGTTTACCCCAGACGCTTCACATGCCCTGGTTCAATCCATTGACAGCACGTCGACCACGGTATACCACATCGTTTCAGTTCACTCTATTCCTTGCACACTTTTCACTCTCCTGCATGTTCAGGCCCCGATTACTCAAAATCTTTTTCACTCCATCTTTCCACCTCCAATTCGGTCTCCCACTTCTCGTTCCCTCTACCTCTGACACATATATCCTCATTGTCAATCATTCCTCACCCATTCTCTCTATGTGACGAAACCATTTCAATACACCCTTCTCTACTCTCTCAACTACACTCTTTTTAGTACCACACATCTCTTTTACCCTTTCACTACTTACTCGATCAAACCACCTCACACCATACATTGTCATCAAACATCTCATTTTCAACACATCTACCTTCCTACCTATCTATAGCCTACGCCTCCCAACCGTATAACATTGTGTGAACCACTATTCCTTCAAACATACTTATTTCTGCTTTCCGAGATAATGTTCTCGCCGTCCACACATTCTTCAACGTTCCCAGAACTTTCGCCCCCTCCCCCACCCTGTAACTCATTCCGCTTCCATGGTTCCATCCGCTGCCAAATCCGCTCACATATATCTACAACACCTCACTTACTCCAGTTTTTCTCCATTCAAACTTACCTCCCAACTGACTTGTCCAACAATCCGACTGCACCTAATAACCTTGCTTTTATTCACATTTACTCTCAGCTTTCTTCTTTCACACACTTTACCAAGCTCAGTCACCAGCTTCTGCAGTTTCTCACCCGAAATCTGCCATCAGCGCTGTATCATCAGCGAAAAGCAACTGACTCACTTCACAAGCCCTCACATCCACAGCAGACTGCATACTTGCCCCTCTCTCCAAGACTCTTGCATACGCCTCCCTAAAGACCCTATTCATAAACAAATTAAACAACCATGGAGACATCACGCACCCCTGCCGCAAACCGACATTCACTGAGAACCAATCACTTTCCTTTCTCCCTACTAGTATACATGCCTTACATCCTCGATGAAATACTTTTCACTGCTTTTAGGAACTTCCCTCCCACACCATATACTCTTAACACCTTCCATTGAGAATCCCTATCAACTCTATCATATGCCTTCTCCAGATCCATAAATGCTACACACAAACCCATCTGTTATTCTAAGTATTTCTTACGTACATTCTTCAAAGCAAAAACCTGATCCACACATCCTCTACCACTTCTGAAACCACACCGCTCTTCCCCAATCTTGATGCTCTGTACATGCCTTCACCCTCTCAATCAATACACTCCCATATAATATCCCAGGAATACTCAAGAAACTTATACCTTTGTAATTTGAACACGCACTTTTTTTCCCCTTTGCCTTTGTACAATGGCACTATGCAGGCATTCCGCCAACCCTCAGGCACTTCAGCATGAGCCATATATACAATGAATCTCCTCATTAATTGATATTTACTGGGAACCAATCACTTCCCTCTCCCCTTACTCGTATATATGCCATACATCCTCGATAAAAGCTCTTCACTGCTTCTTGCAACTTGCTTCCCATACCATATAATCTTAATACCTTCCACAGGGCATTTCTATCAACTATCACATGCCTTCTCCAGATCCATAAAAGCTACATACTAATCCACTTGTTTTTCTAAGTATTTCTCAAATACACTCTTCAAAGCAAACACCTGATCCACACATCCTCTACCACCTCTGAGACCACACTGATCTTCCCCAATCTGATGCTCTGTACATGCTTTCACCCTCTCAATCAATACCCGCCCATATGATTTCCCAGGAATACCCAACAAACTTATTCCTCTGTAATTTGAACACTCAACTTTGCCCCTTTGCCTTTGTACAATGGCACTATGCATGCTTTACACCAATAATCAGGTACCTCACCATGAGCCATGCATACAATGAATTTCCTCACCATCCACTCAACAACACAGTCACCCCATTTATGTATATCTATATATATATATATATATATATATATATATATATATATATATATATATATATATATATATATATATATATATATATATATATATATATATATATATATATATATATATATATATATATATATATATATATATATGTACATATATATTTATATATATACATATATATATATATATATATTTTTTTTTTTTGCGTTGTCGCTGTCTCCCGCGTTTGCGAGGTAGCGCAAGGAAACAGACGAAAGAAATGGCCCAACCCACCCCCATACACATGTATATACATACGTCCACACACGCAAATATACATACCTACACATCTTTCCATGGTTTACCCCAGACGCTTCACATGCCCTGATTCAATCCACTGACAGCACGTCAACCCCGGTATACCACATCGATCCAATTCACTCTATTCCTTGCCCTCCTTTCACCCTCCTGCATGTTCAGGCCCCGATCACACAAAATCTTTTTCACTCCATCTTTCCACCTCCAATTTGGTCTCCCACTTCTCCTCGTTCCCTCCACCTCCGACACAAATATCCTCTTGGTCAATCTTTCCTCACTCATTCTCTCCATGTGCCCAAACCATTTCTAAACACCCTCTTCTGCTCTCTCAACCACGCTCTTTTTATTTCCACACATCTCTCTTACCCTTACGTTACTTACTCGATCAAACCACCTCACACCACACATTGTCATCAAACATCTCATTTCCAGCACATCCATCCTCCTGCGCACAACTCTATCCATAGTCCACGCCTCGCAACCATACAACTTTGTTGGAACCACTATTCCTTCAAACATACCCATTTTTGCTTTCCGAGATAATGTTCTCGACTTCCACACATTCTTCAAGGCTCCCAGGATTTTCGCCCCCTCCCCCAACCTATGATCCACTTCCGCTTCCATGGTTCCATCCGCTGCCAGATCCACTCCCAGATATCTAAAACACTTTACTTCCTCCAGTTATCCTCCATTTAGACTTACCTCCCAATTGACTTGACCCTCAACCCTACTGTACCTAATAACCTTGCTCTTATTCACATTTACTCTTAACTTTCTTCTTTCACACACTTTACCAAACTCTGTCACCAGCTTGTGCAGTTTCTCACATGAATCAGCCACCAGCGCTGTATCATCAGCGAACAACAACTGACTCCTTCCCAAGCTCTCTCATCCACAACAGACTTCATACTTGCCCTTCTTTCCAAAACTCTTGCATTTACCTCCCTAATAACTCCATCCATAAACAAATTAAACAACCATGGAGACATCACACACCCCTGCCGCAAACCTACATTCACTGAGAACCAATCACTTTCCTCTCTTCCTACACGTACACATGCCTTACATCCTCGATAAAAACTTTTCACTGCTTGTAACAACTTGCCTCCCACATCATATATTCTTCATATCTTCCACAGAGCATCTCTATCAACTCTATCATATGCCTTCTCCAGATCCATAAATGCTACATACAAATCCATTTCCTTTTCTAAGTATTTCTCACATACATTCTTCAAAGCAAACACCTGATCCACACATCCTCTACCACTTCTGAAACCACACTGCTCTTCCCCAATCTGATGCTCTGTACATGCCTTCACCCTCTCAATCAATCAATATATATATATATATATATATATATATATATATATATATATATATATATATATATATATATATATATATATATATATATATATATATATATTTATATATATATATATATATATATATATATATATATATATATATATATATATATATATATATATATATATATATAAATATATATATATATATATATATATATATATATATATATATATATATATATATATATATATTTTCTTTTTTTTTTTGTCGCTGTCTCCCGCGTTTCCGAGGTAGCGCAAGGAAACAGACGAAAGAAATGGCCCAACCCACCCCCATACACATGTATATACATACGTCCACACACGCAAAATATACATACCTACACAGCTTTCCATGGTTTACCCCAGACGCTTCACATGCCCCGATTCAATCCACTGACAGCACGTCAACCCCGGTATACCACATCGCTCCAATTCACTCTATTCCTTGCCCTCCTTTCACCCTCCTGCATGTTCAGGCCCCGATCACACAAAATCTTTTTCACTCCATCTTTCCACCTCCAATTTGGTCTCCCTCTTCTCCTCGTTCCCTCCACCTCCGACACATATATCCTCTTGGTCAATCTTTCCTCACTCATTCTCTCCATGTGCCCAAACCATTTCAAAACACCCTCCTCTGCTCTCTCAACCACGCTCTTTTTATTTCCACACATCTCTCTTACCCTTACGTTACTTACTAGATCAAACCACCTCACACCACACATTGTCCTCAAACATCTCATTTCCAGCACATCCATCCTCCTGCGCACCACTCTATCCATAGCCCACGCCTCGCAACCATACAACATTGTTGGAACCACTATTCCTTCAAACATACCCATTTTTGCTTTTCGAGATAATGTTCTCGACTTCCACACATTCTTCAAGGCTCCCAGAATTTTCACCCCCTCCCCCACCCTATGATCCACTTCCGCTTCCATGGTTCCATCCGCTGCCAGAACCAATCCCAGATATCTAAAACACTTCACTTCCTCCAGTTTTTCTCCATTCAAACTCACCTCCCAATTGACTTGACCCTCAACCCTACTGTACCTAATTACCTTGCTCTTATTCACATTTACTCTTAACTTTCTTCTTTCACACACTTTACCAAACTCAGTCACCAGCTTCTGCAGTTTCTCACATGAATCAGCCACCAGCGCTGTATCATCAGCGAACAACAACTGACTCACTTCCCAAGCTCTCTCATCCCCAACAGACTTCATACTTGCCCCTCTTTCCAAAACTCTTGCATTCACCTTCCTAACAACCCAATCCATAAACAAATTAAACAACCATGGAGACATCACACACCCCTGCCGCAAACCTACATTCACTGAGAACCAATCACTTTCCTCTCTTCCTACACGTACACATGCCTTACATCCTCGATAAAAACTTTTCACTGCTTCTAACAACTTGCCTCCCACACCATATATTCTTAATACCTTCCACAGAGCATCTCTATCAACTCTATCATATGCCTTCTCCAGATCCATAAATGCTACATACAAATCCATTTGCTTTTCTAAGTATTTCTCACATACATTCTTCAAAGCAAACACCTGATCCACACATCCTCTACCACTTCTGAAACCACACTGCTCTTCCCCAATCTGATGCTCTGTACATGCCTTCACCCTCTCAATCAATACCCTCCCATATAATTTACCAGGAATACTCAACATACTTATACCTCTGTAATTTGAGCACTCACTCTTATCCCCTTTGCCTTTGTACAATGGCACTATGCACGCATTCCGCCAATCCTCAGGCACCTCACCGTGAGTCATACATACATTAAATAACCTTACCAACCAGTCAACAATAGAGTCACCCCCTTTTTTAATAACTTCCACTGCAATACCATCCAAACCTGCTGCCTTGCCGGCTTTCATCTTCCGCAAAGCTTTTACTACCTCTTCTCTGTTTACCAAATCATTTTCCCTAACCCTCTCACTTTGCACACCACCTCGACCAAAACACCCTATATCTGCCACTCTATCATCAAACACATTCAACAAACCTTCAAAATACTCACTCCATCTCCTTCTCACATCACCACTACTTGTTATCACCTCCCCATTTGCGCCCTTCACTGAAGTTCCCATTTGCTCCCTTGTCTTACGCACTTTATTTACCTCCTTCCACAATATCTTTTTATTCTCCCTAAAATTTAATGATACTCTCTCACCCCAACTCTCATTTGCCCTTTTTTTCACCTCTTGCACCTTTCTCTTGACCTCCTGTCTCTTTCTTTTATACGTCTCCCATTCAACTGCATTTTTTCCCTGCAAAAATCGTCCAAATGCCTCTCTCTTCTCTTTCACTAATACTCTTACTTCTTCATCCCACCACTCACTACTCTTTCTAAGCAACCCACCTCCCACTCTTCTCATGCCACAAGCATCTTTTGCGCAATCCATCACTGATTCCCTAAATACATCCCATTCCTCCCCCACTCCCCTTACTTCCATTGTTCTCACCTTTTTCCATTCTGTACTCAGTCTCTCCTGGTACTTCCTCACACAAGTCTCCTTCTCAAGCTCACTTACTCTCACCAACCTCTTCACCCCAACATTCACTATTCTTTTCTGAAAACCCATACAAATCTTCACCTTAGCCTCCACAAGATAATGATCAGACATCCCTCCAGTTGCACCTCTCAGCACATTAACATCCAAAAGTCTCTCTTTCGCGCGCCTGTCAATTAACACGTAATCCAATAACGCTCTCTGGCCATCTCTCCTACTTACATAAGTATACTTATGTATATCTCGCTTTTTAAACCAGGTATTCCCAATCATCAGTCCTTTTCAGCACATAAATCTACAAGCTCTTCACCATTTCCATTTACAACACTGAACACCCCATGTATACCAATTATTCCCTCAACTGCCACATTACGCACCTTTGCATTCAAATCACCCATCACTATAACCCGGTCTCGTGCATCAAAACCACTAACACACTCATTCAGCTTTTCCCAAAACATATATATGTATCAAGAAAGACTGTATGAAGAAATATAGAAATGAAACAAGTCAGTGGTTGTGTTTTAGCTTCGCGATTTTCAACGTCACATTTTTTCTCCTATCATCCCCTCTCTTCCAAAACCAATTTTGGAAACAATCAAGGAAAAATTTGCCTATGTGTTTGGAATGACATCAAGGTAATAACGAGAAGCTTCATTGCTTATTACTGCCTCTTAAACCGCTGAGCTCTGATTGTCGACGAACAAGGGACAAACCATTTTAATGCTTTGGGTCCAATATTACGGAATTAGCAAGAATTTCTACTTTGTCGACCAATTTCTACATTAGCCAGAATCTCGGCTTCTGGGAGCAAGCAGCCTTGGACCGTGGCTTATCAGGAAATCAGAGTTTCTTGATAAGTTTAGAACTGGGGAAAGGAAACGTCCAAGTATTTATGGACGAACTTTTAATGAAATCCCACAAACCTAAAATACGTATAGAGTATTTCTGTGGACCACAGCTAAATTTACATTTGGGACACAGAAAACTAGGATATTTCCATTCTGATTCTTTATTGTTATCTGGCCGAACTGAGACGAAGATGAGTATCTAGTCACGAGGGAAAATATAACAATCAGCGAATAAGGATATTCAAGACATTCCTGAATTTAGGAATATGATACAAATAGCATATGAAAAAATATAGTATTAGAAATCATATTAACTATGTTGAGAGTTCAGCTTTGTACCTGTGAATAATTCATATACCATGAAGGTCAGTTTTGTGTAAGTAATATTTTCTCTGATAATTTTTCAGATCCTCAAACGCAACATTAGCTTGTGCTCTGTATATTCCCTCTCTTCTATTATATATATATATATATATATATATATATATATATATATATATATATATATATATACATATATATATATATATATATATATATATATATATATATATATATATATATATATATTGAATATATATATATATTGAAATATATATATATATATATTTCTTTCTTTCTTTCCAACTATTCGCCATTTCCCGCGTTAGCGAGGTAGCGTTAAGAACAGAGAACTGGGCCTTTGAGGGAATATCCTCACCTAGCCCCCTTCTCTGTTCCTTCTTTTGAAAAAATAAAAAAAATAATGAAAGGGGAGGATTTCCAGCCCCCCGCTCCCTCCCCTTTTAGTCGCCTTCTACGACACGCAGGGAATACGTGGGAAGTATTCTTTCTCCCCTATCCCCAGGGATAAAATATATATATATATATATATATATATATATATATATATATATATATATATATATATATATATATATATATATATATATATATATATATATATATATATATATATATATATATATATATATATATATATATATATATATATATATATATATATATATATATATATATATATATGTATACATATGTATACATATATATATATATATATATATATATATATATATATATATATATATATATATATATATATATATATATATATATATATATATATATATATATATATATATATATATATATATATATATATATATATATATATATATATATATATATATATATATATATATATATATTCATCAATTTTTATTTATTTTGCTTTGTCGCTGTCTCCCGCGTTAGCGAGGTAGCGCAAGGAAACAGACGAAAGAAAGGCCCAACCCGCTCATATACACATGTATATACATACACGTCCACACACGCAAATATACATACCTATACATCTCAATGTAAACATATATATACACACACAGACATATACATATATACACATGTACATAATTCATACTGTCTGCCTTTATTTGTTCTCATCGCCACCCCGCTACACATGGAATAACCACCCCCTCCCCCCTCATGTGTGCGAGGTACCGCTAGGAAAAGACACCAAAGGCCCCATTCGTTTACACTCAGTCTCTAGCTCTCATGTAATAATGCACCGAAACCACAGTTCCCTTTCCACATACAGGCCCAATACAACTTTCCATGGTTTACCCCAGACGCTTCACATGCCCTGGTTCAATCCTTTGACAGCACGTCGACCCCGGTATACCACATCGTTCCAATTCACTCTATTCCTTGCACGTCTTTCACCCTCCTGCATGTTCAGGCCCCGATCACTCAAAATCTTTTATACTCCATCTTTCCACCTCGAATTTGGTCTCCCACTTCTCGTTCCCTCCACCTCTGACACATATATCCTCTTGGTCAATCTTTCCTCACTCATTCTCTCCATTTCAAAACACCCTCTTCTGCTCTCTCAACCACACTCTTTTTATTTCCACACATCTCTCTGACCCTTATATTACTTACTCGATCAAACCACCTCACACCACATATTGACCTCAAACCTCTCATTTCCATCACATCCACCCTCCTGCGCACAGCTCTATCCATAGCCCACAGCTCGCAACCATACAAAATGGTTAGTTTCTTTATTAAGCCCTTTGGTGGGTAAGGTATCAAATTCTTATATCATGAACAATGTAGATTTAGTCAACAAGCTAAACAATATCAATGTTAATTTTGATTTCAAACTAGTTAGCTTTCATGTTTCCTCACTTTTCACTAAAGTTCCAGTTGATGACCTTTTAGAATATTCATTTAATGTCTTGGATAATATTCATTTACCTGTTTCGAAGTCTAATTTCATTGAACTGATAAAATTGTGTATAAAAGAATGTGTGTTTCAATTTAATGGAGATTATTATGCTCAAAAGTTTGGTATGACAATAGGTAACCTTCTTTCACCTGTACTAAGTAATCTTTATATGGAATTTTTTGAAACAAAATTACTAAAGGATATCTTACCTTCTAGTGCAATTTCGTTTAGGTATGTAGATGATGTTCTTTGTGTTTGGCCAACAAATGAATACTTACAAATATTTCTCCCCTTACTTATCAGTTTAGTACCTTCCTTCAAATTTACTGTAGAAATTGAAAATAATGGTATGTTACCATTTTTTGAATGCATGATCCATGGACAAGGAAACAAGTTTAAGTTTACATATACAGAAAACCCACCAATGTATGCTCATATATCCATTATTACTCATCTCAACATGAGAGAGTTAAATTATAAACATTTCAATCTATGTTCCTTAGGGCATTACGTATTTGCAGTCCAGAGTTTATTGATGATGAGTTTGAGAAGATATATTCTATTGGATCTAAGTTAAAGTACCCTAGATCTTTCATTGATGAATCCCTTAATTTAGCAAATAGATCATTTTATAGAGTTGAGCCCTAACTTCCCATTGACACCAAGAATCTTTTAGTTTTCCCTTTTGATAATAATTTCACTTTGCTTCCCATGTTTATTAAATCCTTTAATGTAAATGTTGCCTTTAGCAACAAAAATACTATAAAAAATATCTTAATCGGGAATTCACCAGAAAATTCTTTTGGTTGTATTTTTAAAGTGCCTTGTGGAAACTCTGATAAATTTTATATTGGTCAGACTGGTAAGGCTCTTTATGTTCGACTTAAGCAACATAAATATAGTATAAGAACGAGACAAGAATCAAATGCCTTGTTTAATCATGTTCACAACTATGATTATTGTAATGAGTGGAGTAACGCCGTCTCAGTTATTAACTCTAACTCTATTACCAAGAGAAATATCATTGAATATTCTATTATTGAATACACAAAGAATTATAATCGTAATATTAGTGATGGTCTATACAAATTAGATGATTTTATTGTTGGTAAGGTTTGTAAAACGATAAGTTTATTAACGCTCGTTGTATGTTTTGGACAATCACATGTTTACCAAATGGCGTCCTAGCTTCGTCTCTTCGATGTATATCAACTGACTATTATATTCCTCTCTTGTGTCTCCCCTGATGATGTGATTATTACACGGAACTTTTCGTGTTTCATTTTCCCCGTGGACTCATAGGAATATGTATATATATGTATATATATACATATATATATATATATATATATATATATATATATATATATATATATATATATATATTATTATTATTATTATTATTATTTTCCTTTGTCGCTGTCTCCCGCGTTTGCGAGGTAGCGCAAGGAAACAGACGAAAGAAACGGCCCAACCCACCCCCTTACATATGTATCTATATACACGTCCACACACGCAAATGTACATACCCATACATCTCAATGTACACAGTATATATACAATCAGACACATACATATATACACATGTACACAATTCACACTGTCTGCCTTTATTCATTCCCATCGCCATTTCGCCGCATATGGAATAACATGCCCCTTCCCCTCATGTGTGCGAGGTAGAGCTAGGAAAAGACAACAAAGGCTCCATTCGTTCACACTCAGTCTCTAGCTGTCATGCAATAATGCCCGAAACCACAGCTCCCTTTCCACATCCAGGCCCCACACAACTTTCCATGGTTTACCCCAGACGCTTCACATGCCCTGATTCAATCCATTGACAACACGTCGACCCCGGTATACCACATCGTTCCAATTCACTCTATTCCTTCCCCGCCTTTCATTCTCCTGCATGTTCAGGCCCCGATCACTCAAAATCTTTTTCACTCCATCTTTCCACCTAAAATTTGGTCTCCCACCTCTCCTCGTTCCCTCCTCCTCTGACACATATATCCTCTTGGTCAATCTCTCCTCAGTCATTCTATCCATGTGACCAAACCATTTCAAAACACCCTCTTCTGCTCTCTCAACCACGCTCTTTTATTTCCACACATTTCTCTTACACTTATATTACTTACTCGATCAAACCACCTCACACCACACATTGTCCTTAAACATCTCATTTCCAGCACATCCACCCTCCTGCGCACAACTCTATCCATAGCCCACACCTCGCAACCATACAACATTGTTGGAACCACTATTCCTTCAAACATACCCATTTTTCCTTTCGTACATAATGTTCTCGCCATCCACACATTCTTCAAGGCTCCCAGAATTTTCGCCCCCTCCCCCACCCTACGACTCACTTCCGTTTCCATGGTTCCATCCGCTGCCAGATCCACTCCCAGATATCTAAAACACTTTACTTCCTCCAGTTTTGCTCCAATCAAACTTACCTCCCAATTGACTTGACCCTCAACCCTACTGTACCTAATAACCTTGTTCTTATTCACATTTACTCTTAACTTTCTTCTTTCCCACAAGTTACCAAACTCAGTCACCAGCTTGTGCAGTTTCTCACATGAATCAGCCACCAGCGCTGTATCATCAGCGAACAGCAACTGACTCACTTCCCAAGCTCTCTCATCCACAACAGACTTAATATATATATATATATATATATATATATATATATATATATATATAATATATATATATGTATATATATATATATATATATATATATATGTATATGTATATATATATATATATATATATATATATATATATATATATATATATATATATATATATATATATATATATATAAATATATATGTATATATATATATATATATATATATATATATATATATATATATATATATATATATATATATATATATATATATATATATATATATATATATATATATATATATATATTCCATTCTGTACTCAGTCTCTCCTGGTACTTCCTCACACAAGTCTTCTTCCCAAGCTCACTTACTCTCACCACCCTCTTCACCGCAACATTCACTCTTCTTTTCTGAAAACCCATACCAATCTTCACCTTAGCCTCCACAAGATAATGATCAGATGATCAGACATCCCTCTAGTTGCACCTCTCAGCACATTAACATTCAAAAGTCTCTCTTTCGCGCGAGAACAATGGAAGTAAGGGGAGTTGGGGAGGAATGGGATGTATTTAGGGAATCAGTGATGGATTGCGCAAAAGATGCTTGTGGCATGAGAAGAGTGGGAGGTGGGTTGATTGGAAAGGGTAGTGAGTGGTGGGATGAAGAAGTAAGATTATTAGTGAAAGAGAAGAGAGAGGCATTTGGACGATTTTTGTAGGGAAAAAAAATGCAATGAGAGGGAGATGTATAAAAGAAAGAGACAGGAGGTCAAGAGAAAGGTGCAAGAGGTGAAAAAGAGGGCAAATGAGAGTTGGGGTGAGAGAGTATCATTAAATTTTAGGGAGAATAAAAAGATGTTCTAGAAGGAGGTGAATAAAGTGCGTAAGACAAGGGAGCAAATGGGAACTTCAGTGAAGGGCGCAAATGGGGAGGTGATAACAAGTAGTGGTGATGTGAGAAGGAGATGGAGTGAGTATTTTGAAGGTTTGTTGAATGAGTTTGATGATAGAGTGGCAGATATAGGGTGTTTTGGTCGAGGTGGTGTGCAAAGTGAGAGGGTTAGGGAAAATGATTTGGTAAACAGAGAAGAGGTAGTAAAAGCTTTGCGGAAGATGAAAGCCGGCAAGGCAGAAGGTTTGGATGGTATTGCGGGTGGAATTTATTAAAAAAGGGGGTGACTGTATTATTGACTGGTTGGTAAGGTTATTTAATGTATGTATGACTCATGGAGAGGTGCCTGAGGATTGGCGGAATGCGTGCATAGTGCTATTGTACAAAGGCAAAGGGGATAAGAGTGAGTGCTCAAATTACAGAGGTATAAGTTTGTTGAGTATTCCTGGTAAATTATATGGGAGGGTATTGACTGAGAGGGTGAAAAGCATGTACAGAGCATCAGATTGGGGAAGAGCAGTGTGGTTTCAGAAGTGGTAGAGGATGTGTGGATCAGGTGTTTGCTTTGAAGAATGTATGTGAGAAATACTTAGAAAAGCAAATGGATTTGTATGTAGCATTTATGGATCTGGAGAAAGCATATGATAGAGTTGATAGAGATGCTCTGGGGAAGGTATTAAGAATATATGGTGTGGGAGGCAAGTTGTTAGAAGCAGTGAAAAGTTTTTATCGAGGATGTAAGGCATGTGTACGTGTAGGAAGAGAGGAAAGTGATTGGTTCTTAGTGAATGTAGGTTTGCGGCAGGGGTGTGTGATGTCTCCATGGATGTTTAATTTGTTTATGGATGGGGTTGTTAGGGAGGTGAATGCAAGAGTTTTGGAAAGAGGGGCAAGTATGAAGTCTGTTGTGGATGAGAGAGCTTGGGAAGTGAGTCAGTTGTTGTTCGCTGATGATACAGCGCTGGTGGCTGATTCATGTGAGAAACTGCAGAAGCTGGTGACTGAGTCTGGTAAAGTGTGTGAAAGAAGAAAGTTAAGAGTAAATGTGAATAAGAGCAAGGTTATTAGGTACAGTAGGGTTGAGGGTCAAGTCAATCGGGAGGTATGTTTGAATGGAGAAAAACTGGAGGAAGTAAAGTGTTTTAGATATCTGGGAGTGGATCTGGCCGTGGATGGAACCATGGAAGCGGAAGTGAATCATAGGGTGGGGGAGGGTGCGAAAATTCTGGGAGCCTTGAAGAATGTGTGGAAGTCGAGAACATTATCTCGGAAAGCAAAAATGGGTATGTTTGAAGGAATAGTGGTTCCAACAATGTTGTATGGTTGCGAGGCGTGGGCTATGGATAGAGTTGTGCGCAGGAGGATGGATGTGCTGGAAATGAGATGTTTGAGGACAATGTGTGGTGTGAGGTGGTTTGATCGAGTAAGTAACGTAAGGGTAAGAGAGATATGTGGAAATAAAAAGAGCGTGGTTGAGAGAGCAGAATAGGGTGTTTTGAAATGTTTTGGGCACACGGAGAGAATGAGTGAGGAAAGATTGACCAAGAGGTTATATGTGTCGGAGATGGAGGGAACGAGGAGAAGTGGGAGACCAAATTGGAGGTGGAAAGATGGAGTGAAAAAGATTTTGTGTGATCGGGGCCTAAACATGCAGGAGGGTGAAAGGAGGGCAAAGAATAGAGTGAATTGGATCGATGTGGTATACCGGGGTTGACGTGCTGTCAGTGGATTGAATCAGGGCATGTGAAGCGTCTGGGGTAAACCATGGAAAGCTGTGTAGGTATGTATATCTGCGTGTGTGGACGTATGTATATACATGTGTATGGGGGTGGGTTGGGCCTTTTCTTTCGTCTGTTTCCTTGCGCTATCTCGCAAACGCGGGAGACAGCGACAAAGCAAAAAAAAAAAAAAAATATATATATATATATATATATATATATATATATATTTATATATATATATATATATATATATATATATATATATATATATATATATATTTATATATATACATATATATGTGAAGCGTCTGAGGTAAACTATGGATAGTTTTGTGGGGCCTCTATTTGGAAAGGTAGCTGTGGTTTCGGTGCATAATACATGACAGCTAGAGTGTGAGTGTGAACGAATGTGGCTTTTGTTGCCTTTTCCTAGCGTTACCTCGCGCATATGCGGGGCGAGTGGGTTTTCATTTCATGTGTGGCGGGGTGGCGACGAGAAAAAATAAGGGCAGAGGGTATGAATTATGTACATTTGTATATATGTCTATGTCTGTGCGTGTATATATAAGTATACGTTGATATGTGTAGATATATATATATGTGCTGTGTGTGGACGTGTATTTATATACATATGTACGTGTATGGGTTCGGCCATTCATTCGTCTGTTTACTTGCGCTATCTCGCTAACGTGGGAGACAGCGACAAAGTATAATAGAATAATATACATGAAATTATATATATATATATATATATATATATATATATATATATATATATATATATATATATATATATATATATATATAATTATTATTATTATTATTTTGCTTTGTCGCTGTCTCCCGCGTTTGCGAGGTAGCGCAAGGAAACAGACGAAATAAATGGCCCAACCCACCCCCATACACATGTATATACACACACCTCCACACACGCAAATATACATACCTATACATCTCAATGTTCACATATATATTCACACACAGACACATACATACATTGCCATGCACACAATTCACACTGTCTGCCTTTATTCATTCCCATCGCCACCTCGCCACACATGGAAAACCATCCCCCTCCCCCCTCATGTGTGCGGGGTAGCGCTAGGAAGAGACAACAAAGGCATCATTCGTTCACACTGAGTCTCTAGCTGTCATGCAATAATGCCCGAAACCACAGCTCCCTTTCCACATCCAGGCCCCACACAGCTTTCCATGGTTTACCCCAGACGCTTCACATGCCCTGATTCAATCCACTGACAGCATGTCAACCCCGGTATACCACATCGATCCAATTCACTCTATTCCTTGCCCGCCTTTCACCCTCCTGCATGTTCAGGCCCCGATCACTCAAAATCTTTTTCACTCCATCTTTCCACCTAAAATTTGGTCTCCCACTACTCCTCGTTCCCTCCTCCACTGACACATATATCCTCTTGGTCAATCTCTCCTCAGTCATTCTATCCATGTGACCCAACCATTTTAAAACACCCTCTTCTGCTCTCTCAACCACGCTCTTTTTATTTCCACACATCTCTCGTACCCTTACATTACTTACTCGATCAAACCACCTCACACAACACATTGTCCTCAAACATCTCATTTCCAGCACATCCACCCTCCTGCGCACAACTCTATCCATAGCCCACGCCTCGCAACCATACAACATTGTTGGAACCACTATTCCTTCAAACATACCCATTTTTGCTTTCCGAGATAATGTTCTCGACTTCCACACATTCTTCAAGGTTCCCAGGATTTTCGCCCCCTCCCCCACCCTATGATTCACTTCCGCTTCCATGGTTCCATCCGCTGCCAGATCCACTCCCAGATATCTAAAACACTTTACTTCCTCCAGTTTTTCTCCAATCAAACTTACCTCCCAATTGACTTGACCCTCAACTCTACTGTACCTAATAACCTTGCTCTTATTCACATTTACTCTTAACTTTCTTCTTTCACACACTTTGCCAAACTCAGTCACCAGCTTCTGCAGTTTCTCACATGAATCAGCCACCAGCGCTGTATCATCAGCGAACAACAACTGACTCACTTCCCAAGCTCTCTCATCCACAACAGACTTAATATATATATATGTATATATATATATATATGTATATATATATATATATACTTATATATATATATATATATATATATATATATATATATGTATATGTATATATATATATATATATATATATATATATATATATATAGACTTATATATATATATATATATATATATATATATATATATATATATATATATATATATATATATATATATATATATATATATATATATATATATATATATATATATATATATATATATATATATATATATATATTCCATTCTGTACTCAGTCTCTCCTGGTACTTCCTCACACAAGTCTTCTTCCCAATCTCACTTACTCTCACCACCCTCTTCACCGTAACATTCACTCTTCTTTTCTGAAAACCCATACCAATCTTCACCTTAGCCTCCACAAGATAATGATCAGACATCCCTCTAGTTGCACCTCTCAGCACATTAACATTCAAAAGTCTCTCTTTCGCGCGAGAACAATGGAAGTAAGGGGAGTGGGGGAGGAATGGGATGTATTTAGGGAATCAGTGATGGATTGCGCAAAAGATGCTTGTGGCATGAGAAGAGTGGGAGGTGGGTTGATTGGAAAGGGTAGTGAGTGGTGGGATGAAGAAGTAAGATTATTAGTGAAAGAGAAGAGAGAGGCATTTGGACGATTTTTGTAAGGAAAAAAATGCAATGAGAGGGAGATGTATAAAAGAAAGAGACAGGAGGTTAAGAGAAAGGTGCAAGAGGTGAAAAAGAGGGCAAATGAGAGTTGGGGTGAGAGAGTATCATTAAATTTTAGGGAGAATAAAAAGATGTTCTGGAAGGAAGTGAATAAAGTGCGTAAGACAAGGGAGCAAATGGGAACTTCAGTGAAGGGCGCAAATGGGGAGGTGATAACAAGTAGTGGTGATGTGAGAAGGAGATGGAGTGAGTATTTTGAAGGTTTGTTGAATGAGTTTGATGATAGAGTGGCAGATATAGGGTGTTTTGGTCGAGGTGGTGTGCAAAGTGAGAGGGTTAGGGAAAATGATTTGGTAAACAGAGAAGAGGTAGTAAAAGCTTTGCGGAAGATGAAAGCCGGCAAGGCAGAAGGTTTGGATGGTATTGCAGTGGAATTTATTAAAAAAGGGGGTGACTGTATTATTGACTGGTTGGTAAGGTTATTTAATGTATGTATGACTCATGGAGAGGTGCCTGAGGATTGGCGGAATGCGTGCATAGTGCCATTGTACAAAGGCAAAGGGGATAAGAGTGAGTGCTCAAATTACAGAGGTATAAGTTTGTTGAGTATTCCTGGTAAATTATATGGGAGGGTATTGACTGAGAGGGTGAAGGCATGTACAGAGCATCAGATTGGGGAAGAGCAGTGTGGTTTCAGAAGTGGTAGAGGATGTGTGGATCAGGTGTTTGCTTTGAAGAATGTATGTGAGAAATACTTAGAAAAGCAAATGGATTTGTATGTAGCATTTATGGATCTGGAGAAAGCATATGATAGAGTTGATAGAGATGCTCTGTGGAAGGTATTAAGAATATATGGTGTGGGAGGCAAGTTGTTAGAAGCAGTGAAAAGTTTTTATCGAGGATGTAAGGCATGTGTACGTGTAGGAAGAGAGGAAAGTGATTGGTTCTCAGTGAATGTAGGTTTGCGGCAGGGGTGTGTGATGTCTCCATGGATGTTTAATTTGTTTATGGATGGGGTTGTTAGGGAGGTGAATGCAAGAGTTTTGGAAAGAGGGGCAAGTATGAAGTCTGTTGTGGATGAGAGAGCTTGGGAAGTGAGTCAGTTGTTGTTCGCTGATGATACAGCGCTGGTGGCTGATTCATGTGAGAAACTGCAGAAGCTGGTGACTGAGTCTGGTAAAGTGTGTGAAAGAAGAAAGTTAAGAGTAAATGTGAATAAGAGCAAGGTTATTAGGTACAGTAGGGTTGAGGGTCAAGTCAATCGGGAGGTATGTTTGAATGGAGAAAAACTGGAGGAAGTAAAGTGTTTCAGATATCTGGGAGTGGATCTGGCCGCGGATGGAACCATGGAAGCGGAAGTGAATCATAGGGTGGGGGAGGGTGCGAAAATTCTGGGAGCCTTGAAGAATGTGTGGAAGTCGAGAACATTATCTCGGAAAGCAAAAATGGGTATGTTTGAAGGAATACTGGTTCCAACAATGTTGTATGGTTGCGAGGCGTGGGCTATTGATAGAGTTGTGCGCATGAGGATGGATGTGCTGGAAATGAGATGTTTGAGGACAATGTGTGGTGTGAGGTGGTTTGATCTAGTAAGTAACGTAAGGGTAAGAGAGATGTGTGGAAATAAAAAGAGCGTGGTTGAGAGAGCAGAATAGGTTGTTTTGAAATGTTTTGGGCACATGGAGAGAATGAGTGAGGAAAGATTGACCAAGAGGATATATGTGTCGGAGATGGAGGGAACGAGGAGAAGTGGGAGACCAAATTGGAGGTGGAAAGATGGAGTGAAAAAGATTTTGTGTGATCGGGGCCTAAACATGCAGGAGGGTGAAAGGAGGGCAAAGAATAGAGTGAATTGGATCGATGTGGTATACCGGGGTTGACGTGCTGTCAGTGGATTGAATCAGGGCATGTGAAGCGTCTGGGGTAAACCATGGAAAGCTGTGTAGGTATGTATATCTGCGTGTGTGGACGTATGTATATACATGTGTATGGGGGTGGGTTGGGCCATTTCTTTCGTCTGTTTCCTTGCGCTACCTCGCAAACGCGGGAGACAGCGACAAAGCAAAAAAAAAAAAAAAAATATATATATATATATATATATATATATATATATATATATATATATATATATATATATATATATATATATATATATTATATATATATACATATATATGTGAAGCGTCTGAGGTAAACTATGGATAGTTTTGTGGGGCCTCTATTTGGAAAGGTAGCTGTGGTTTCGGTGCATAATACATGACAGCTAGAGTGTGAGTGTGAACGAATGTGGCTTTTGTTGCCTTTTCCTAGCGTTACCTCGCGCATATGCGGGGCGAGTGGGTTTTCATTTCATGTGTGGCGGGGTGGCGACGAGAAAAAATAAGGGCAGAGGGTATGAATTATGTACATTTGTATATATGTCTATGTCTGTGCGTGTATATATAAGTATACGTTGATATGTGTAGATATATATATATGTGCTGTGTGTGGACGTGTATTTATATACATATGTACGTGTATGGGTTCGGCCATTCATTCGTCTGTTTACTTGCGCTATCTCGGCTAACGTGGGAGACAGCGACAAAGTATAATAGAATAATATACATGAAATTATATATATATATATATATATATATATATATATATATATATATATATATATATATATATATATATATATATAATTATTATTATTATTATTTTGCTTTGTCGCTGTCTCCCGCGTTTGCGAAGGTAGCGCAAGGAAACAGACGAAATAAATGGCCCAACCCACCCCCATACACATGTATATACACACACGTCCACACACGCAAATATACATACCTATACATCTCAATGTTCACATATGTATTCACACACAGACACATACATACATTGCCATGCACACAATTCACACTGCCTGCCTTTATTCATTCCCATCGCCACCTCGCCACACATGGAAAACCATCCCCCTCCCCCCTCATGTGTGCGGGGTAGCGCTAGGAAGAGACAACAAAGGCATCATTCGTTCACACTGAGTCTCTAGCTGTCATGCAATAATGCCCGAAACCACAGCTCCCTTTCCACATCCAGGCCCCACACAGCTTTCCATGGTTTACCCCAGACGCTTCACATGCCCTGATTCAATCCACTGACAGCATGTCAACCCCAGTATACCACATCGATCCAATTCACTATTCCTTGCCCGCCTTTCACCCCCCTGCATGTTCAGGCCCCGATCACTCAAAATCTTTTTCACTCCATCTTTCCACCTAAAATTTGGTCTCCCACTTCTCCTCGTTCCCTTCTCCTCTGACACATATATCCTCTTGGTCAATCTCTCCTCAGTCATTCTATCCATGTGACCCAAACCATTTTAAAACACCCTCTTCTGCTCTCTCAACCACGCTCTTTTTATTTCCACACATCTCTCGTACCCTTACATTACTTACTCGATCAAACCACCTCACACCACACATTGTCCTCAAACATCTCATTTCCAGCACATCCACCCTCCTGCGCACAACTCTATCCATAGCCCACGCCTCGCAACCATACAACATTGTTGGAACCACTATTCCTTCAAACATACCCATTTTTGCTTTCCGAGATAATGTTCTCGACTTCCACACATTCTTCAAGGTTCCCAGGATTTTCGCCCCCTCCCCCACCCTATGATTCACTTCCGCTTCCATGGTTCCATCCGCTGACAGATCCACTCCCAGATATCTAAAACACTTTACTTCCTCCAGTTTTTCTCCAATCAAACTTACCTCCCAATTGACTTGACCCTCAACCCTACTGTACCTAATAACCTTGCTCTTATTCACATTTACTCTTAACTTTCTTCTTTCACACACTTTGCCAAACTCAGTCACCAGCTTCTGCAGCTTCTCACATGAATCAGCCACCAGCGCTGTATCATCAGCGAACAATAATGACTCACTTCCCAAGCTCTCTCATCCACAACAGACCTCATTCTTGCCCCTCTTTCCAAAACTCTTGCATTCACCTCCCTAACAACCCCATCCATAAACAAATTAAACAACCATGGACACATCACACACCCCTGCCGCAAACCTACATTCACTGAGAACCAATCACTTTCCTCTCTTCCTACACGTACACATGCCTTACATCATCGATAAAAACTTTTCACTGCTTCTAGCAACTTGCCACCCACACCATATACTCTTAATACCTTCCACAGAGCATCTCTATCAACTCTATCATGTGCCTTCTCCAGATATATAAATGCTACATACAAATCCATATATATATATATATATATATATATATATATATATATATATATATATATATATATATATATATATATATATATATATATATTGTTACGAACTCAGTACTTATCCTGGCAAGGTCGCCAGTAACATATATGTATTACAAATACTATACTGATCCTTGTTTTGCAAGGACGTTAGATTTGTTATGTCTCACAACAGGATAACACTATATGTAAGTTATGGGATTGAATCAAAGACCAACATTAAATTAAATCTACTTATAATGAAAAAGAAATGAAGTGTACAAAAATAAGCACATAAATCAGGCATGAATCATTTACGCTTACAATGAACATGAGTTTAACATTGAACATGAGTTAACATTTCAACATGAGTTAACAGTGAACATAGGTTTAACCCTGAACATGAGTTAACATTCCAGATAAGATTTCAAGCCAGGTGATCTCTTTCCTTTATCACAAATTCTTCGATAACATTTCACTTTGATACTCAATTATAACGGCCTTACACCACAGCAGGAGTGACACCACTTACCTCGCTGGGCTCGACAGAGGGAAATCAAATCTCAGCGGGTGTCATAGGTATTTATCACAAGTAAAGACGAGTGTCCGCCCTGCTGCTATAACGCTATCCTTGATTGGCTATAGGACTAAGAGCAGTTCTGATTGGTTGGAGGGTCCCAGAGTCCGTCGCTCATTCTGCGCAGTTCACACTCCTTGGTCCTCTTGTTTACGACAGCAGCGATGACATACGGTGCTGAAGTACCACGTAGCTAATTGACAACTTAATCTCACGCCTCTGATAAGGGTCCGGGTGCTCAAGGACAGATCGTCATCTGGCTTCAAAACAAAATTATTAAGCCTAATGCTTGATGGGAAGAGAAGCTCTGAGCCAGTTTTAGAGGAAGACATCACTCCTCGCCTTGATAAGAAATAACAACACCATACACAGGGACACGCACACGTTATATACACGAACATGTGGGCAGACGCACACACAGATTCGTAAGATATATATATATATATATATATATATATATATATATATATATATATATATATATATATATATATATATATATATATATGGGGATAGGGGAGAAAGAATACTTCCCACGTATTCCCTGCGTGTCGTAGAAGGCGACTAAAAGGGGAGGGAGCGGGTGGCTGGAAATCCTCCCCTCTCTTGTTTTTTTTTGTAATTTTCCAAAAGAAGGAACAGAGAAGGGGGTCAGGTGAGGATATTCCCTCAAAGGCCCAGTTCTCTGTTCTTAACGATACCTCGCTAACGCGGGAAATGGCAAATAGTAGTAGTAATAAGCCGTGTGTTACTCAAAATGTTTTGCTAATTAAAATAAATGTATACTACACCAAACCCTCAAAATAAAGTTTGGTCCATATGCAGCTTGCAGCAAAATCATTTAGAACATGTTTGCAAGAATGTGGCTTTGGCCTCTGTGATCTCAACCCCACTGAATGACTGGCAGGGTCACTCCAAAGCACTGTAAGTTTATAATGGATTCTTACTATTTGTTGTGTAGTAAAGGTAGATCTTCCTCCTAAGGATAAAAGAAACTTTTAAGAACCTAGTGTAAACATTTATGAATGTTGTAATTATAATACTGAACACAAAATGTTATATTTTATAGTATTGCTTAAAACACACAAAATGTTGATCTTTGGTAGGAACCCAATATTTGTTGTATAACTTCACATTCAAAATTTCTACTCTGATTAAAAAAAAAGAGAGAAAAAAAAAAAAAATATATATATATATATATATATATATATATATATATATATACACTCTTCGTCTCAAGTTGATGAGCAACGGGGTCCGCACTGCTCATCTCCCATAGGCCTACACAACAGAAGATGACACTTCACAGAACCTAACTGGACAACACAGAGGTTTATATATATATATATACATATATATATATATACATATATATATATATATATATATGTATATATATATATATATATATATATATATATATATATATATATATATATATATATATATATATATATATATATATATATATATATATACACATATATACATATATATATATATATATATATATATATATATATATATATATATATATATATATATATATATATATATATATATATATATATATATATATATATATATTTTTTTTTTTTTTTTTTTTTTTTTTTTTTTATACTTTGTCGCTGTCTCCCGCATTTGCGAGGTAGCGCAAGGAAACAGACGAAAGAAATGGCCCAACCCCCCCCCCCCATACACATGTACATACACACGTCCACACACGCAAATATACATACCTACACAGCTTTCCATGGTTTACCCCAGACGCTTCACATGCCTTGATTCAATCCACTGACAGCACGTCAACCCCTGTATACCACATGACTCCAATTCACTCTATTCCTTGCCCTCCTTTCACCCTCCTGCATGTTCAGGCCCCGATCACACAAAATCTTTTTCACTCCATCTTTCCACCTCCAATTTGGTCTCCCTCTTCTCCTCGTTCCCTCCACCTCCGACACATATATCCTCTTGGTCAATCTCTCCTCACTCATTCTCTCCATGTGCCCAAACCATTTCAAAACACCCTCTTCTGCTCTCTCAACCACGCTCTTTTTATTTCCACACATCTCTCTTACCCTTACGTTACTTACTCGATCAAACCACCTCACACCACACATTGTCCTCAAACATCTCATTTCCAGCACATCCATCCTCCTGCGCACAACTCTATCCATAGCCCACGCCTCGCATCCATACAACATTGTTGGAACCACTATTCCCTCAAACATACCCATTTTCGCTTTCCGAGATAATGTTCTCGACTTCCACACATTTTTCAAGGCTCCCAAAATTTTCGCCCCCTCCCCCACCCTATGATCCACTTCCGCTTCCATGGTTCCATCCGCTGACAGATCCACTCCCAGATATCTAAAACACTAAAACACTTCACTTCCTCCAGTTTTTCTCCATTCAAACTCACCTCCCAATTGACTTGACCCTCAACCCTACTGTACCTAATAACCTTGCTCTTTTTCACATTTACTCTCAACTTTCTTCTTCCACACACTTTACCAAACTCAGTCACCAGCTTCTGCAGTTTCTCACATGAATCAGCCACCAGCGCTGTATCATCAGCGAACAACAACTGACTCACTTCCCAAGCTCTCTCATCCCCAACAGACTTCATACTTGCCCCTCTTTCCAGGACTCTTGCATTTACCTCCCTTACAACCCCATCCATAAACAAATTAAACAACCATGGAGACATCACACACCCCTGCCGCAAACCTACATTCACTGAGAACCAATCACTTTCCTCTCTTCCTACACGTACACATGCCTTACATCCTCGATAAAAACTTTTCACTGCTTCTAACAACTTGCCTCCCACACCATATATTCTTAATACCTTCCACAGAGCATCTCTATCAACTCTATCATATGCCTTCTCCAGATCCATAAATGCTACATACAAATCCATTTGCTTTTCTAAGTATTTCTCACATACATTCTTCAAAGCAAACACCTGATCCACACATCCTCTACCACTTCTGAAACCGCACTGCTCTTCCCCAATCTGATGCTCTGTACATGCCTTCACCCTCTCAATCAATACCCTCCCATATAATTTACCAGGAATACTCAACAAACTTATACCTCTGTAATTTGAGCACTCACTCTTATCCCCTTTGCCTTTGTACAGTGGCACTATGCACGCATTCCGCCAATCCTCAGGCACCTCACCATGAGTCATACATACATTAAATAACCTTACCAACCAGTCAACAATACAGTCACCCCCTTTTTTAATAAATTCCACTGCAATACCATCCAAACCTGCTGCCTTGCCGGCTTTCATCTTCCGCAAAGCTTTTACTACCTCTTCTCTGTTTACCAAATCATTTTCCCTAACCCTCTCACTTTGCACACCACCTCGACCAAAACACCCTATATCTGCCACTCTGTCATCAGACACATTCAACAAACCTTCAAAATACTCATTCCATCTCCTTCTCACATCACCGCTACTTGTTATCACCTCCCCATTTGCGCCCTTCACTGAAGTTCCCATTTGCTCCCTTGTCTTACGCACCCTATTTACCTCCTTCCAGAACATCTTTTTATTCTCCCTAAAATTTACTGATATATATGCATATATATATATATATATATGCATATATATATATATATATATATATATGTCTTGGGAGTAAAGTCAGGGGTCAGTGAGAGGATGAGAACAAGGGAAGGAGTAGCACTATTCCTGAAACAGGAGTGGTGGAAGTATGTGATACAGTGTAAGAAAGTAAACTCTAGATTGATATGGGTATAACTGAAAGTGGATGGAGAGAGATGGGTGCATATGCACCTGGGCACGAGAAGAAAGATCATTAGAGGCATTGGTGTGGGGAGCAGCTGAGTGAGTAAGTTAGTAGTTTTGATGCACGAAACCGGGTTAATGGGTGATTTCAATGCAAAGGTGAGTAATATGGCAGTTGAGGGAATAATTGGTGTACATAGTGTTTTCAGTGTTGTAAATGGAAATGGTGAAGAGCTTGTAGATTTATGTGCTGAGAAAGGACTGGTGATTGGGAATACCTGGTTTAAAAAGAGAGATATACATAAGAATACGTATGTAAGCAGGAGAGATGGCCAGACAGCGTTACTGGATTACATGTTAATTGATAGGCGCGCGAAAGAGAGACTTTTGGAGGATAATGTGCTGAGAAGTGCAACTGGAGGGATATCTGATCATTATCTTGTGGAGGCGAAAGTGAAGATTTGTAGAGGTGTCCAGAGGAGAGTGGTGAGAGTAAGTGAGCTTGGAAAGGAGACTTGTATGAGGAAGTACCAGGAGAGACTGAGTACAGAAAGGAAAAAGGTAAGAACAAAGGAGGTAAGGAAGTGGGGAGGAAGGGGATATATTTAGGGAAGCAGTGATGGCTTGCGCAAAAGATGCTTGTGGCATGAGAAGCGTGGGAGGTGGGCAGATTAGAAAGGTAGTGATTGGTGGGATGAAGAAGTAAGA
Organism: Panulirus ornatus; assembly: GCF_036320965.1. Classification (NCBI taxonomy): domain Eukaryota; kingdom Metazoa; phylum Arthropoda; class Malacostraca; order Decapoda; family Palinuridae; genus Panulirus; species Panulirus ornatus. Next base: position 41,721,994 of record NC_092235.1, on the reverse strand, counting down.
TTATTAGTGAAAGAGAAGAGAGTGGCATTTGGAAGATTTTTGAAGGGAAATAATGCAAATGACTGAGAGATATATAAAAGAAAGAGGCAGGAGGTCAAGAGAAAGGTGCAAGAGGTGAAAAAGAGGGCAAATGAGAGTTGGTGTGAGAAAGTATCATTAGATTTTAGGGAGAATGAAAAGGTGCTTTGGAAGGAGGTATATAAAGTGTGTAAGACAAGGGAACAAATGGGAACATCAGTGAAGGGGGCTAATGGGGAGGTGATAACAATTAGTGGTGATGTGAGAAAGATATGGGAGTGAGTATTTTGAAGGTTTGTTGATGTGTTTGATGATAGAGTGGCAGATATCGGGTGTTTTGGTCGAGGTGGTGTGCAAAGTGAGAGGGTTAGGGAGAATGATTTGGTAAACAGAGAAGAGGTAGTAAAAGCTTTGCGGAAGATGAAAGCCGGCAAGGCAGCGGGTTTGGATGGTATTGCAGGGGATGACTGTATTGTTGACTGGTTGGTAAGGTTACTTAATGTGTGTATGACTCGCGGTGAGGTGCCTGAGGATTGGCGGAATGCTTGCATAGTGCCATTGTACAAGGGCAAGGGGGAAAAGTGAGTTCTCAAATTACAGAAGTGTAAGTTTGTTGAGTATTCCTGGGAAATTTTATGGGAGGGTATTGATTGAGAGGGTGAAGGCATATACAGAGCATCAGATTAGGGAAGAGCAGTGTGGTTTCAGAAGTGGTAGAGGATGTGTGACTCAGGTGTTTGCTTTAAAGAATGTATTTGAGAAATACTTAGAAAAGCAAATGGATTTGTATGTATCATTTATGGATCTGGAGAAGGTATGTGATAGAGTTGATAGAAATGCTCTGTGGAAGGTATGAAGAATATATGGTATGGGAGGCAAGTTGTTAGAAGCAGTAAAAAGTTTTTATCAAGGATGTAAGGTATGTGTACGCGTAGGAAGAGAGGAAAGGGATTGGTTCTCAATGAATGTTGATTTGCGGCAGGGATGCGTGATGTCTCCATGGTTGTTTAATTGTTTATGGATGGGGTTGTAAGGGAGGTGAATGCAAGAGTTTTGGAAAGAGGGGCAAGTATGCAGTCTGTTTTGGATGAGAGAGCTTGGGAAGTGAGTCAGTTGTTGTTCGCTGATGATACAGCGCTGGTGGCTGATTCGGGTGAGAAGCTGCAGAATGGTGACTGAGTTTGGTAAAGTGTGTGAAAGAAGAAAGCTGAGAGAGAATGTCAATAAGAGCAAGGTTATTAGGTACAAGTAGGGTTGAGGGACAAGTCAATTGGGAGGTAAATTTGAGGAAGTGTAGTGTTTTAGATATCTCGGAATTGATTTGGCAGCGGATGGAACCATGGAAGCGGAAGTGAATTATAGGATGAGGGAGGGGGTGAAAGTTCTGGGCGCGCTGAAGAATGTGTGGAAGTTGAGAACGTTATCTTGGAGAGCAAAAATGAGTATGTTTGAAGGAATTGTGGTTCCAACAATGATATATGGTTCCGAGGCGCGGGCTATACGTAGAGTTGTGCGGAGAAAGGTAGATGTGCTGGATATGAGATGGGAGGGCCTCTGAGGATGTTTCCTCAGAGTCCCAGTCTTCTGTTCTTAACGCTACCTCGCTGACGCGGGAAATGGCAAATAGTATGAAAGAAAAGAATATATATATATATATATATATATATATATATATATATATATATATATATATATATATATATATATATATATATATATATATATATATATATATATATATATGTGTGTATGTGTGTGTGTGTGTGTGTGTGTGTGTGTGTGTGTGTGTGTGTGTGTGTGTGTGTGTGTGTCTTAGTTCACTCTATGTAGTCACTACTGTTTTGGCATCTGTTTTCATGGTAACGGACATTTCGTAATGCATGCTTGTGTGCGTTCATTTTTACTCGTATCTTTGATGATGTATTTCTGTTCTGGTCTGTATCACCCAGTGCACCGCACCCAACACCCAGGTCACGACCGACACAAGGGTTGGCGGTGTGTATTGTTTACGTTTATTTGTAAGAGGAAGAGAGAGAGAGAGAGAGAGAGAGAGAGAGAGAGAGAGAGAGAGAGAGAGAGAGAGAGAGAGAGAGAGAGAGAGAGAGAGAGAGAGAGAGAGAGAGAGAGAGAGAGAGAGAGAGAGAGCATATTTATGAACATCTCCGAAGTTTTTTCTGTGAAGCAGGGCTGGCGCATAGCACTGACCACATATCTGCCAGCCCTGACCACATGTCTTGTTTGATTAACAGTACTCTCAATCTTGGGCTCATCCGTAACTGTTTCTAGCCAAATCCCTTTACAATTTTTCATATCTCACGCAGATTCTCTATTTGACTTGATATAGCAATGAAAAAGCTTTATTTCTTTCATATTGGGCTCTATTGATCTTTTGTTATCTTCTTGGTATACACCAAGATGATATTGCAGAAGGAGATGGTGTGAAAGGGAGTATAAAGATAATTCACGTATGTATTAACGTGTATCACAGAAGACTCCCAACCATTAAAAGTCTATATAGGAACTTAGATCTACTGATATAAGGTCTATAACTACAACATTTTTACTACACTTTTGTGTGAGTTTATGGTTTTATAACAAATGTATCTAATGCATGAATACTTCTAATTACTTAAGCACTTTATGTCTCTCTATATCATGAATATAGAATACACACACTATTTTCCCCGTTTTTCTATCACTAGTAATGAAATACGTGTTGGACGAGACGCATGCACACATATCGCAAGTGGTTTTATGTACGTTTCAGCGATAACTTATTCTTTTAGCAAACGCGATGTAATCGGATTTCTCATAATCAAATCTAAAAATGATGATTTTCTCCTCTAATGGAACTGGCGATATTAATCATGTTGCGTAACGCCCACATAAAAACTAGACGTTTAGAATGATTTCCTAACAAACCTGACGTGCTGAGATGATACAGGGGCAGACTACAGTGCAAGTGGTTTAGGCAAATGTTATTCATAACTAGTAAAAAAAATCTGTACTCTATGCTAAATGACGCAGTAAAATCAGTAATACTATGAATAATGAAATCATTTTCAGAATTATTACCAAGCAGGCGCTCCCTCACAACAGATACTGCCCCAGACAAATGCACTCTGACAGTAGGTGCGCCCTGACCTGAAGTTGCGCCTGCGAGCAGGTGTGCAGTGATTGCAGGTGCGCCCTGCCAGCAGGTGCGCCCTGACAGCAAGTGCGCCCTGAGGGCGAAAATATCAGATCAGTGAGAATTATCTGACCGCCCATAGTCGTCAGGCTGTAGCATGGGTGGTGGTGAATCAGCCAGTGTGAGGTAACTAGCGTCACCATCAAGTGTTACTAATGTTACTGATGAGCTCAGTATGTTGTCTGACTTTCGACGATTCATTTCAATTGCCGCTATGGAGGTCCTCCGGTCAGTTATATAACGTCCGCGTGTGAAAAAAAAAAAAAAAAGACTGAGTCCGAGTTGCGCAACGGTTAATATGACTGGTTAATGCCCTTGGCTGGGTAGACTCAAAGCTATACCACCAGTTTGGTAGCCATGATATAACCTCAACGTTTTGGTAGCCATGAAGTAACCAGTCGCTTGGGATTACTGTAGGTAAAGCCAGATGTTTGAGGGAGCTGCTTGATCGCGGCTGCACCGGAGACGCTGTACAACCAGACGTTTGAAACATCATACAACTGGCTATTTGGGAATCAGGAAACATCTGCTGGAACTCCATTACAAACTGTAGTCAGGATATCTTTGGAGGAGATGTCTTTCTAATAACGATGGATCATCTGGCTATTTGCAATCCTTGAAAGAATTGGCCTTTTATACTCATAAAACAGTCGTTCCTTCACTACTCGAAACTACCGGCTGTTCATATCAACCGTCAGACAACTGCTTCTCTGATGACCAAAAACACAATGTTTCTTTAGGACAAATAAAACAAAATGGTTGTTCAGAAACAAAGAGAAAATCAATTGTTTTGTAACTGTTATTTGAAATAAATGAGCTTTTTGTTATTGAAAGGACAACCGTCTTTTCATCATCCATAACATAAGAAGATGTTTAGTGTCCAGGACACGTATTAGTCTCTAGAAGAAATGAAACGGACGTCTCTGAAGCCATCAAACAACCCAGTTCTTGGCTGTGGAAAGATAAGAAAAGATACGGTGGTCCGTCAACCATGAAACATCATTTAAGAGGATAAGACAACCAACCATTTGGAAAGCAAAGAACGAGCGGTAGGTCGGTTCCTCGACTATTGGCAAACACTCAAAGGATCAGATACAGCGGAACATGGGAACAACACCATCATGGATGATCTCATGGGAAGACCTATTGGTGTCTGAGTTACATGGTTTGTTCGGTGACCTTTTATGTTACTATCTGCTCCAAACTGATGCACGTTTAAAGCTATTCAACAGAGATTAGAGTCTCTCGACAATGCTCGCGCTTTTCGAAGTGAGCTGCTGAAAACTGCATTGAATCCTCATGGCGGATAGCGTACCCAAAAAACGTGATGGGAGTGACTGCCGGCTGGCGAAGGTGGATCTGCGGCCGGGAGAGCCGGCAACACCCAGCCCCGCTCTGACGGGAACCAATCAACGCCCCGCTTGCATAAAGCCACTGACGTGCGAATAGCCTTTACCTTGAATTAATGATGAAATAAATAAACGATAATAGAAATCAACAGTCAAGAATGCTCCCTGATTATGGGCCTGACAGTGCGATGGTCATGGTGTACGAAGTACACATGAGACCTGCAGGATACAGGGCCAAAACCACGAAACTAGGGTATGGGAAGGATGTAGAAACGATGATGGGGTAATGATTGGTAACTGATCTAAGCCTAAAGATATATTATGGTTCTATGAAATGTTGGTAAGCCAGTTGTATTTCAAAATGCATCATACTCCATCGTACACGCAAAAAGCACACACACACACACACACACACACACACACACACACACACACACAAGCCGGACCCACCTTCACGCCCACCTGAGACAAACATACTACTCGGTAACACGCAAATACTCTGTCACATAAATTCCAGCCCGCAAGTGATGTTACGGCGGACGTGGGATGGTATTAATATGCATATTTTCAAAGCCAGTTTCATCGATGAATTACATAAGCCATTAAATTTCTTTCATATTGTTCCACAATGCGTGAAGCAAACAAAATTGAGAACAGCACTCAAGTAACATGAATACAGCCCAGTATATTCCAACAAAGGGCACAGAGCCCCCTGATCATTCTTGACAATAAAGTACAGGTGTTACTGGACAGCGTCACAAACTAAAGGCGAGGACAAGAGAACATAGAGGCAACACTGCTGGGTCAGCGGGAGACTTGGCTACGCTGTTGATGGATCATCTCAGTTAATGCCACCCCACACATCATTACCAAGATATTAGAACTCTACATTCCTGTAGGATATACTTTACGCTGTGGTGCAGTTTAGTACCGTCAGCTATATCAAAGTTCGGTTAACTGTTATCAAATGAATTTGTCAATTACATCATCTATATCTACCGAATACACTGGCCCTCTACCAAGGAGCGTTTCCTTAAGGAATCACTCCGCAGCTCCTTGTCTGCACAAATCCATCTTCCCTTACTATCCATTACCCCTCGACCATATACTACCATACCTTATCCCTTTACCACACTCATGATCTCTACCCTCCTTCCTCCCATCTCCCTCTCAGACACCCACTAAAAACTCCTACGGATCGCATACTCACGTGAAACGTAAGTTCAAGCCACCTTGGAACTCATCTTTTAGTCTTTAGATTACTCGTTTCTTCATCCCTTATCTCGTGATAACATCATCGTTTCTCCCTCTATGCATTCTCTTCTTGATTCTTCTCCCGAAATTTCACTTTCCTACATCAAAGCAGACTGATGAATGCCTTCCCACTTAGCCCGTCGCATTTGCAGCCTCATATTCTTACTTCTTACATCTTCCCTCAGAGCGCTAGTAGTCTACCTACCTTTTAACACCGACCGACAGTTCAATATCCATTTCTCTATGCGCACAAAATAACGTTCCACAATGGTTTGGGCCTCCAAGGCCTCTTTAGCAACTCACTATCTGATCTGTCTACATACTGCGATTCTCTATTATGGCCATCGTCTCGTAGTTTCAGTTTCCCTTACAATCCCGGAAAGTTATGTGGTTTCGTTGATATATCTCCATATGGGCATTTGCGTCGGTATTACACATGGTCAACATCATCCTCACTCTTAACTCTCAGACATTTCGAACCCCTTCTCCTGCATCATGGCAAGACTTACCATAAGAATCAGATTAGAAATTCATTAAACAATCGGTTCAACCCTGATCCTTAAACCTGGGCCATCAACTCGGTTCTCACATAACCCAACTTATGCCCGACTCGCTGTAGCAACTCGTCTCCACTCCAGACACCTTCCTTCCTCTCTCACACTCCACTAACTTTCAACAAGTTCCATGGCCACATTCGTCAATGAATTCAGTGTATATTTTTGTATGTTTCTCCAGTAAATTTTCAACTGCTGTTCCAGTGAAAAATATACGATGCTCGTTGGCCTACGCAAAGCAAAAATGCTCGTTTCTGCTGCATCTGACCTTTCTTGCTTTCCCGTCTGCCATGGTGCTGCATACCTCACCTCTGACACAAATTCATCTGTAGTTTTAACAATGATTTTTAGCATCATTTCTCTGCACATGAAATAATCACTGCAGCAAATCCAGATCTACGGTACACTTTACCCGTGCCTTGTTCTCGTACACTGTGTGAAAAGTCTTGCGGGTCGACTCAACCCGCCCCTTTAACATGCCTCTGGTTGCTTTGTCCACTCCAAGTGACCTCTCATATTTCACCATTTTACCACCTTTAATACCTCTTCATAAGCAATATCCCTCGAGCATTCGGCCTGCCTCCCTCAAGACCCTTCATTAAAGTATCGTGGCTGCACCTGCAACTCTAACACAGAATAATCCTTCATGATATCAATTGTAACTCTTGAACATTTCAATTTGGCTTTGATATTTGACTTCATCAACAATTATTATGTTCTCTTGCTTCATCGTCGCTTCTCAGCTTTAGCGTGTCAGTAAATAACCGATAATTTGCAATAAACCTACATGAAACACCTGGTTTCCTTCCTAGATCATGGCATCTTAGCCTGGTGTTCGCGAGTACAGTGGTGCTCTTATGATTTTACGCTTTCCTACATGACCTGAACAAGTGCTTGTGAGCATCAGGTTGAGAATCCCTCCCTGACCCGAATCGAGACTAGTTCTTATAAACTCATGGGCTTGTAGTCATCAGTGGACATGAGACACCTAGTTCAGCAAGATCTTAGATTTCGGGGATCATCTGAATGTATGAAAAAAATCTTTGTTAAAACTTGAGACATTAAAAGTACTTGCAATGATTGGATCAAAAAACACATTGAAAGTGAATTTTCAATTACGAACAGCACTAGAGAGAAAACTCGAACTGTCAACAGGACTTTTAGAGGAATAGCCATGAGCGGCTCTACAGAGCAAGCAAATATTAAGAATCTAATGTATGCTGTTCAAGGACAATAGGACCATATAAAACATGGTAAGCTACACAATAATCAATATCAAGCACTAGCTCTTTTAGACTTATGCTTCTGACAGTTACAACTTTAATACAGTAGATAGAAGTTCATTATCAACATTTCTATTTTATATTTATTTTTGACACACTGAAAAGCATTATTAATGACAACGATTATATTCATTTGATTTTGATTGTGCTCCATGAAAAATGCTCGAGTTATTGCAGTGCTCATCAATGAAAAAAACAGAAAAAACTACTAATTTGTAGCAACTGCCTCTTTTCATATGTTTATCATAGCACTTTTTTGCTTTCGTCTTTGCAGATTATTACACAAATACGTGCTGCCGTTTAATTTCTTCACTAACCCCTTCCTAATGGATCATCGTCTGATACTCCTGAGTTGTGACCGTCCCAGTCATTTCACCATGTTAACCACATCATTACCTTGTTCTTCAACTCCTCCTTTCACAGAATTTCCTCTTGGTGCATCCAAGAAACTGATCCTTGAACTGTGTTCTCATCTCATATATTCCTATGTCATAACTTTAGAAAACAACTCGAATTATATAATTAGAACATCCTGACATTCAACTAATCTCGTAATCTTTTATCACCTTTCCTTCCACGGCGATCTCCATCCTCCTTCACCACCGTCCCCGGTCACTCTCCATGTATTGCACTTACATGGTGTTCTCATATACCCTAATAAAACCTCTGTCTACAAGCCCAAAGAACAATTTTCATCTGCTTTCCACATACACATATAGGTTAGGAGCGCCAAGCCCACCATGTACGGTATATTTATGAGTACGTAAGAGATAAAAAGTAATAAGGAAATATGAAAGTAAGAGCTACAAGTATATTCTCAACAGTTTGGACAAGGGTTCCTTCCTGTAGAGGACTCTGTCGAAACTGGTTGAGAGGAATGAAGTTACAGCCCTCGATCAAATTTTTCCTGCCTGCTTTTCACTCATCTGTCATTGTGGATAAAACTCATCGACTAGTTAGTTATTCCCGAGAAAGATGTTACATATACAAAAGGTACGTTAACGCTGGTATGTCAGACAGACTCTCCTCTCTCGTCTCGTCTTCCTATCTTCTTTGTCCCGCTTTCCTGCTACGCTACTGCTTTCATATTCAATTCGATTCTTATCTACTCGAGATGAATTGAATAAATACAGTCACCTTTTCCACTTACACAGATCCTACAGTCATGTCCATTGTGCTAGAGTCACACAATAAGCAGAGGCTCTCACCTAGTAGAATCGTTTGCTATTTGTCTATTTTGTACACTAGTTTCATTCATTATGAGCCACTATCTCCCATGCATAGAATAAATGATCTTTACTCAGGCATTTTAAAACGAAATAGATGTAACATTAAACTTCTCACTCACTGCATCTGCCATTTCTTCCATGGTGTACCTCATTTTTTAAGTACCTTGTTATACAAACAAAAACTTTCTTCACAAACACATTTCATTATAAAAGACCATACCAACTTAAACGGCTTTCCTCCTTGAGTCCCTTTCGCAGTTTCTTCACACCATTATGTTCATCACACTTTCTCAATATCAACTGAGATGGCACGGGCAACTCAATGCCATCTCCTTAACGCGATATATATATATATATATATATATATATATATATATATATATATATATATATATATATATATATATATATATATATATATATATATATATATATGATATTTTCAAACATATTCGACATTTCCCGCGGTAGTGAGGTAACGTTAAGAACAGTGAACTGAGCCTTAGGGGTAATATCCTCACTGAGCCCGTTCTCTGTTCCTTCTTTTGGAAAACTAAAAAAAAAACGTTACCTCACTACCGCTGGAAATGAAACAAGAAAAGTTCCCGTGTTTACCAAATGGCGTCCTAGCTTCGTCTCTTCGATGTATATCAACTGACTGTTATATTTCGCTCTTGTGTCTCCCCTGATGATGTGATTATTACACGAAAGTGCACTTGGGGACTTTTCGTGTTTCATTTTCCCCGTGGACTCACAGGAGGTCAAGAGAACGGTGCAAGAGGTGAAAAAGAGGGCAAATGAGAGTTGGGGTGAGAGAGTATCATTAAATTTTAGGGAGAATAAAAAGATGTTTTGGAAAGAGGTGAATAAAGTGCATAAGACAAGGGAGCAAATGGGAACTTCAGTGAAGGGGGCTAATGGGGAGGTGATAACAAGTAGTGATGTGAGAGAGTATTTTGAAGGATTCTTGAATGTGTTTGATGATAGAGTGGCAGATATAGGGTGTTTTGGTCGAGGTGGTGTGCAAAGTGAGAGGGTTAGGAAAATGATTTGGTAAACAGAGAAGAGGTAGTAAAAGCTTTGCGGAAGATGAAAGCGGCAAGGCAGCAGGTTTGGATGGTATTGCAGTGGAAGTTATTAAAAAAGGGGGTGACTGTATTGTTGACTGGTTGGTAAGGTTATTTAATGTATGTATGATTCATGGTGAAGTGCCTGAGCATTGGCGGAATCCTTGCATAGTGCCATTGTACAAAGGCAAAGGGGATAAGAGTGAATGCTCAAATTAAAGAGGTATAAGTTTCTTGAATGTTCCTGGTAAATTATATGGGAGGGTATTGATTAAGAGGGTGAAGGCATGTACAGCGCATCAGATTGGGTAAGAGCAGTGTGGTTTCAGAAGTGGTAGAGGATGTGTGGATCAGGTGTTTGCTTTGAAGAATGTATGTGAGAAATACTTAGAAAAGCAAATGGATTTTGTATGTAACATTCATGGATCTGGAGAAGGCATATGATAGAGTTGATAGAGATGCTCTGTGGAAGGTATTAAGAATATATGGTGTGGGAGGCAAGTTGTTAGAAGCAGTGAAAAGTTTTTATCGAGGATGTAAGGCATGTGTACGTGTAGGAAGAGAGGAAAGTGATTGGTTCTCAGTGAATGTAGGTTTGCGGCAGGGATGTGTGATGTCTCCATGGTTGTTTAATTTGTTTATGGGAGGGGTTGTTAAGGAGGTGAATGCAAGAGTTTTGGAAAGAGGGGCAAGTATGAAGTCTGTTGTGGATGAGAGGGCTTGGGATGTGAGTCAATTGTTGTTCGCTGATAATACAGCGCTGGTGGCTGATTCATGTGAGAAACTGCAGAAGCTGGTGACTGAGTTTGGTAAAGTATGTGAAAGAAGAAAGGTTAGAGTAAATGTGAATAAGAGCAAGCTTATTAGGTACAGTAGGGTTGAGGGTCAAGTCAATTGGGAGGTAAATTTGAATGGAGAAAAACTGGAGGAAGCAAAGTGTTTTAGATATCTGGGAGTGGATTTGGCAGCGGATGGAACCATGGAAGCGGAAGTGAATCATAGGGTAGGGGAAGGGGCTAAAATTCTGGAAGCCTTGAAGAATGTTTGGAAGTCGAGAACATTATCTCGGAAAGCAAAAATGGGAATAGTGGTTCCAGCAATCTTGTATGGTTGCGAGGCGTGGGCGAGTTGTGCACAGGAGGGTGGATGTGCTGGAAAAGAGATGTTTGAGGACAATATATGGCGTGAGGTGGTTTCATCGAGTAAGTAATGTAAGGGTGAGAGAGAGGTGTGGAAATAGAGAGAGTGTTGTTGAGAGAGCAGAAGAGGGTGTTTTGAAATGGTTTGGTCACATGGAGAGAATGAGTGAGGAAAGATTGACCAAGAAGATATATGTGTCAGAGGTGAGGGAACGAGTAGAAGTGGGAGACCAAATTGTAGGCGGAAAGATTGATTGAAAAAGATTTAGAGTGATCGGGGCCTGAACATGCAGGAGGGTGAAAGGCTTGCAAGGAATTGAGTGAATTGGAACGACGTGGTATACCGGGGTCGACGTGCTGTCAATGGATTGAACCAGTGCATGTGAAGCGTCTGGGGTAAACCATGGAAAGTTCTGTGGGGCCTAGATGTGGAAAGGGAGCTGTGGTTTCGGTGCATTATTACATGACAGCTAGAGAGTGAGTGTGAACGAATGGGGCTTTTGTTGTCTTTTCCTAGCGCTACCTCGCACACATGAGGGGTGACGGGGTTGTTTTTCCATGTGTGGCGGGGTGGCGATGGGAACAAATAAAGGCAGACAGTATAAACTATGTACTATACATGTGTATATATGTATATGTCTGTGTGTGTATATATATATGTGAACATTGAGATGTATAGGTATGAATATTTGCGTGTGTGGACGTGTATGTATACACATGTGTATGTGGGTGGGTTGGGCCATTCTTTCGTCTGTTTTCCTTGCGCTACCTCGCTAACGGGAGAGACAGCGACAAAGCAAAATAAATTAAATATATAAAAGAAATATGTATATATATATATATATATATATATATTATATATATATATATATATATATATATATATATATATATATATATATATATATATATATATATATATATATATATATATATATATATATATATATATATATATATATATATATATATTTTTAAACTATTCGCCATTTCCCGCATCAGCAAGGTAGCGTTAAGAACAGAGGACTGGGCCTCAGAAGGAACATTCTAACCTGGCCCCCTTCACTGTTCCTTCTTTTGTAATATCAAAAAAAAAGAATACTTCCCATGTATTACCTGCGTGTCGTAGAAGGCGACTAAAAGGGGAGGGAGCGGGGGGGCTGGAAATCCTCCCCTCTTGTTTTAAAAGGGGAAACAGAAGAAGGAGTCACGCGGGGAGTGTTCATCCTCCTCGAAGGCTCAGACTGGGGTGTCTAAATGTGTGTGGAGGTAACCGAAGATGTGAAAAAAGGAGATATAGGTAGTATGTTTGAGGAAAGGAACCTGGATGTTTTGGCTCTGAGTGAAACGAAGCTAAAGGGTAAAGGGGAAGAGTGGTTTGGGAATGTCTTGGGAGTAAAGTCAGGGGTTAGTGAGAGGACAAGAGCAAGGGAAGGAGTAGCAGTACTCCTGAAACAGGAGTTGTGGAAGTATGTGATAGAATGTAAGAAAGTAAATTCTCGATTAATATGGGTAAAACTGAAAGTTAATGGAGAGAGATGGGTGATTATTGGTGCATATGCACCTGGGCATGAGAAGAAAGATCATGAGAGGCAAGTGTTTTGGGAGCAGCTGAATGAGTGTGTTAGTGGTTTTGATGCACGAGACCGGGTTATAGTGATGGGTGATTTGAATGCAAAGGTGAGTAATGTGGCAGTTGAGGGAATAATTGGTATACATGGGGTGTTCAGTGTTGTAAATGAAAATGGTGAAGAGCTTGTAGATTTATGTGCTGAAAAAGGACTGGTGATTGGGAATACCTTGTTTAAAAAGCGAGATATACATAAGTATACGTATGTAAGTAGGAGAGATGGCCAGAGAGCGTTACTGGATTACCTGTTAATTGAGAGGCGGGCGAGAGACTTTTGGATGTTAATGTGCTGAGAGGTGCAACTGGAGGGATGTCTGATCATTATCTTGTGGAGGCTAAGGTGAAGATTTGTATGGGTTTTCAGAAAAGAAGAGTGAATGTTGGGGTGAAGAGGGTGGTGAGAGTAAGTGAGCTTGGGAAGGAGACTTGTGTGAGGAAGTACAAGGAGAGACTGGAGAAAGGTGAAAACAATGGAAGTAAGGGGAGTGGGGGAGGAATGGGATGTATTTAGGGAATCAGTGATGGATTGCGCAAAAGATGCCCTTGGCATGAGAAGAGTGGGAGGTGGGGCGGTTAGAAAGGGTAGTGAGTGGTGGGATGAAGAAGTAAGATTATTAGTGAAAGAGAAGAGAAAGGCATTTGGACGATTTTTGCAGGGAAAAAATGCAATTGAGTGGGAGATGTATAAAAGAAAGAGACAGGAGGTCGAGAGAAAGGTGCAAGAGGTGAAAAAGAGGGCAAATGAGAGTTGGGGTGAGAGAGTATCATTAAATTTTAGGGAGAATAAAAAGATGTTCTGGAAGGAGGTAAATAAAGTGCGTAAGACAAGGGAGCAAATGGGAAGTTCAGTGAAGGGCGCAAATGGTGAGGTGATAACAAGTAGTGGGGATGTGAGCAGGAGATGGAGCGAGTATTTTGAAGGTTTGTTGAGTGTGTTTGATGATAGAGTGGCAGATATAGGGTGTCTTGGTCGAGGTGGTGTGCAAAGTGAGAGGGTTAGGGAAAATGATTTGGTAAACAGAGAAGAGATAGTAAAAGCTTTGCGGAAGATGAAAGCCGGCAAGGCAGCAGGTTTGGATGGTACTGCAGTGGAATTTATTAAAAAAGGGGGTGACTGTATTATTGACTGGTTGGTAAGGTTATTTAATGTATGTATAATTCATGGTGAGGTGCATGAGGATTGGCGGAATGCGTGCATAGTGCCATTGTACAAAGGCAAAGGGTTTAAGAGTGAGTGCTCAAATTACAGAGGTATAAGTTTGTTGAGTATTCCTGGTAAATTATATGGGAGGGTATTGATTGAGAGGGTGAAGGCATGTACAGAGCATCAGATTGGGGAAGAGCAGTGTGGTTTCAGAAGTGGTAGAGGATGTGTGGATCAGGTGTTTGCTTTGAAGAATGTATGTGAGAAATACTTAGAAAAGCAAATGGATTTGTATGTAGCATTTATGGATCTGGAGAAGGCATATGATAGAGTTGATAGAGATGCTTTGTGGAAGGTATTAAGAATATATGGTGAGGGAGGCAAGTTGTTAGAAGCAGTGAAAAGGTTTTATCGAGGATGTAAGGCATGTGTACGTGTAGGAAGAGAGGAAAGTGATTGGTTCTCAGTGAATATAGGTTTGCGGCAGGGGTGTGTAATGTCTCCATGGTTGTTTAATTTGTTTATGGATGGGGTTGTTAGGGAGGTGAATTCAAGAGTTTTGGAAAGAGGGGCAAGTATGAAGTCTGTTGGGGATGAGAGAGCTTGGGAAGTGAGTCAGTTGTCGTTCGCTGATGATACAGCGCTGGTGGCTGATTCATATGAGAAACTGCAGAAGCTGGTGACTGAGTTTGATAAAGTATGTGAAAGAAGAAAGTTAAGAGTAAATGTGAATAAGAGCAAGGTTATTAGGTACAGTAGGGTTGAGGGTCAAGTCAATTGGGAGGTAAGTTTGAATGGAGAAAAACTGGAGGAAGTAAAGTGTTTTAGATATCTGGGAGTGGATCTGGCAGCGGGATGGAAGCGGAAGTGGATCATAGGGTGGGGGAGGGGGCGAAAATCCTGATAGCCTTGAAGAATGTGTGGAAGTCGAGAACAATATCTCGGAAAGCAAAAATGGCTATGTTTGAAGGAATACTGGTTCCAACAATGTTGTATGGTTGCGAGGCGTGGGCTATGGATAGAGTTGTGCGCAGGAGGATGGATGTGCTGGAAATGAGATGTTTGAGGACAATGTGTGGTGTGAGGTGGTTTGATCGAGTAAGTAACGTAAGGGTAAGAGAGATGTATGGAAATAAAAAGAGCGTGGTTGAGAGAGCAGAAGAGGGTGTTTTGAAATGGTTTGGGCACATGGAGAGAATGAGTGAGGAAAGATTGACCAAGAGGATATATGTGTCGGAGGTGGAGGGAACGAGGAGAAGTGGGAGACCAAATTGGAGGTGGAAAGATGGAGTGAAAAAGATTTTGTGTGATCGGGGCCTGAACATGCAGAAGGGTGAAAGGAGGGCAAGGAATAGAGTGAATTGGATCGATGTGGTATACCGGGGTTGACGTGCTGTCAGTGGATTGAATCAGGGCATGTGAAGCGTCTGGGGTAAACCATGGAGAGCTGTGTAGGTATGTATATTTGCGTGTGTGGACGTATGTATATACATGTGTATGGGGGTGGGTTGGGCCATTTCTTTCGTCTGTTTCCTTGCGCTACCTCGCAAACGCGGGAGACAGCGACAAAGCAAAAGAAAAAAAAAAAAAAATATATATATATATATATATATATATATATATATATATATATATATATATATATATATATATATATATAAATATATATATATACATATATATATATATATATATATATATATATATATATATATATATATATATATATATATATATATATATATATATATATATATATTATATTTATTTATTTATTTATTTATTTATTTTGTATATATATATATATATATATATATATATATATATATATATGTATATATATATATATATATATATATATATATATATATATATTATATTTATTTATTTATTTATTTATTTATTTTGCTTTGTCGCTGTCTCCCGCGTTAGCGAGGTAGCGCAAGGAAACAGACGAAAGAAATGGCCCAATCCACCCACATACACATGTACATACATACACGTCCACACACGCAAATATACATACCTATACATCTCAATGTACACATATATATACACACACAGACATGTACATATATACACATGTACATAATTCATACTGTCTGCCTTTATTCGTTCTTATCGCCACCTCGCCACACATGGAATAACAACCCCCTCCCCCCTCATGTGTGCGAGGTAGCGCTAGGAAAAGACAACAAAGGCTCCATTCGTTCACACTCAGTCTCTAGCTGTCATTTAATAATGCACCGACACCCCAGCTCCCTTTCCACATCCAGGCCCCACAGAACTTTCCATGGTTTACCCCAGACGCTTCACATGTCCTGGTTCAATTCATTGACAGCACGTCGACCCCGGTATACCTCATCCTTTCAATTCACTCTATTCCTTGCACGCCTTTCACCCTCTTGCATGTTCAGGTCCCGATCACTCAAAATCTTTTTCACTCCATCTTTCCACCTTCAGTTAAGTCTCCCACTTCTCCTCGTTCCCTCCACCTCTGACACATATATCCTCTTGCTCAATCTTTCGTCACTCATTCTCTCCATGTTACCAAACCATTTCAAAACACCCTGTTCTGCTCTCTCAACCATACTCTTCTTATTTCCACATATCTCTCTTACCCTTGCATCACTTACTAGATCAAACCACATCACACCACATATTATCCTCAAACATCTTATTTCCAGCACATCCACCCTCCTGCGCACAATTCTATCCATAGCTCACGCCTCGCAACCATACAACATTGTTGGAACCACTGTTCCTTCAAACATACCCATTTTGCTTTACGAGATATTGTTTTCGACTTCCAAACATTCTTCAAGGTTCCCAAAATTTTCGACCCCTCCCCCACTCTATTATTCACTTCCGTTTCCATGGTTCCATCCGCTGCGAGATCCACTCCCAGATATCTAAAACACTTTGCTTCCTCCAGTTTTTTCTCCATTCAAACTTACCTCCCAATTGACTTGACCCTCAACCCTACTGTACCTAATAACCTTGCTCTTATTCACATTTACTCTTAACTTTCTTCTTTCACACACTTTACCAAACTCAGTCACCAGCTTCTGCAGTTTCTCACATGAATCAGCCACCAGCGCTGTATCATCAGAGAACAACAACTGACTCACTTCCCAAGCTCTCTCATCCACAACAGACTGCACACTTGCCCCTCTTTCCAAAACTCTTCCATTCATCTCTATAACAAACCCATCCATAAACAAATTAAACAACCATGGAGACATCACACACCCCTGCCGCAAACCCACATTCACTGAGAACCAATCACTTTTCCCTCTTCCTACACGTACACATGCCTTACATCCTCGATAAAAACTTTTCACTGCTTCTAACAACTTGCCTCCCACACCATATATTCTTAATACCTTTCACAGACCATCTCTATGAACTCTATCATATGCCTTCTCCAGATGTATAAATGCTACATGCAAATCCATTTGCTTTTCTAAGTATTTCTCACATACATTCCTCAAAGCAAACAACTGATCCACACATCCTCTACCATTTCTGAAACCACACTGCTCTTCCCCAATCTGATGCTCTGTACATGCCTTCACCCTCTCAATCAATACCCTCCCATATAATTTACCAGGAACATTCAACAAACTTATACCTCTGTAATTTGAGCATTCACTCTTATCCCCTTTGCCTATGTACAATGTACAGTCAACAATACAGTCACCCCCGTTTTTAATAAATTCCACTTCAGTACCATCCAAACCTGCTGCCTTGCCGGCTTTCATCTTCCGCAAAGCTTTTACTACCTCTTCTCTGTATACCAAATCATTTTTCCTAACCCTCTCACTTTGCACACCACCTCGACCAAAACACCTAAATCTGCCACTCTATCATCAAACACATTCAACAAACCTTCAAAATACTCTCCATCTCCCTCTCACATGACCACTACTTGTTATCACCTCCCCATTAGCCCCCTTCACTGAAGTTCCCATTTGCTCCCTTGTCTTACGCACTTTATTTACCTCCTTCCAAAACATCTTTTATTCTCCCTAAAATTTTATGATACTCTCTCACCCCAACTCTCATTGACCTCTTTTTCACCTCTTGCACCTTTCTCTTGACCTGTTGCCTCTTTCTTTCATACATCTCCCACTCATTCGCATTTTTTCCCTGCAAAAATTGTCCAAATGCCTCTCTCTTCTCTTTCACTTACTTCTTCATCACACCACTCGCTACCCTTTCTAATCAGCCCACCTCCCACGCTTCTCATGCCACAAGCATCTTTTGCGCAAGCCATCACTGCTTCCCTAAATACATCCCATTCCTCCCCCACTGCCCTTACCTTCTTTGTTCTCACCTTTTTCCATTCTGTACTCAGTCTCTCCTGGTACTTCCTCAACAAGTCTCCTTCCCAAGCTCAGTTACTCTCACCACTCTCTTCACCCCAACATTCTCTCTTCTTTTATGAAAACCCCTACAAATCTTCACCTTCGCCTCCACAAGATAATGATCAGACATCCCTCCAGTTGCACCTCTCACCACATTAACATCCAAAAGTCTCTCTTTCGCGCGCCTATCAATTAACACGTAATCTAATAACGCTCTCTGGCTATCTCTCCTACTTACATACGTATACTTTTGTAAATCTCGCTTTTTAAACCAGGTATTCCCAATCACCAGTCCCTTCTCAGCACACAAATCCACAAGCTCTTCACCATTTCCATTTACAACACTGAACACCCCATGTATACCAATCATTTCCTCAACTGCCACATTACTCACCTTTGCATATATATATATATATATATATATATATATATATATATATATATATATATACAGTAGGGTTGAGGGTCAAGTCAATTGGGAGGTGAGTTTGAATGGAGAAAAACTGGAGGAAGTGAAGTGTTTTAGATATCTGGGAGTGGATCTGGCAGCGGATGGAACCATGGAAGCGGAAGTGGATCATAGGGTGGGGGAGGGGGCGAAAATTCTGGGAGCCTTGAAGAATGTGTGGAAGTCGAGAACATTATCTCGGAAAGCAAAAATGGGTATGTTTGAAGGAATAGTGGTTCCAACAATGTTGTATGGTTGCGAGGCGTGGGCTATGGATAGAGTTGTGCGCAGGAGGATGGATGTGCTGGAAATGAGATGTTTGAGGACAATGTGTGGTGTGAGGTGGTTTGATCGAGTGAGTAACGTAAGGGTAAGAGAGATGTGTGGAAATAAAAAGAGCGTGGTTGAGAGAGCAGAAGAGGGTGTTTTGAAGTGGTTTGGGCACATGGAGGGTATGAGTGAGGAAAGATTGACCAAGAGGATATATGTGTCGGAGGTGGAGGGAACAAGGAGAAGAGGGAGACCAAATTGGAGGTGGAAAGATGAAGTGAAAAAGATTTTGTGTGATCGGGGCCTGAACATGCAGGAGGGTGAAAGGAGGGCAAGGAATAGAGTGAATTGGAGCGATGTGGTATACCGGGGTTGACGTGCTGTCAGTGGATTGAATCAAGGCATGTGAAGCGTCTGGGGTAAGCCATGGAAAGCTGTGTAGGTATGTATATTTGCGTGTGTGGACGTATGTATATACATGTGTATGGGGGGGGGTTGGGCCATTTCTTTCGTCTGTTTCCTTGCGCTACCTCGCAAACGCGGGAGACAGCGACAAAGTATAATAAAAGAAAATAAATATATATATATATATATATATTTTTTTTTTTTTTTTTTTTCATACTATTTGCCATTTCCCGCGTTAGGATTTCCAGCCACCCGCTCCCTCCCCTTTTAGTCGCCTTCGACACGCAGGGATTACGTGGTAAGTATTCTTTCTCCCCTGTCCCCAGGGAATATATATATATATATATATATATATATATATATATATATATATATATATATATATATATATATATATATATATATATATATGAACAAATGAAACAAAAATTGACCATGGCATCCATAATATTTACAAAACTCTGATACTCTCCAAGATTAATTAAAATCAAATTCCCACAACAGATTTTCAAACTTTTCCTTTTAACTTTATGTACGCCTTTTTTGAATTAACAAGTGCATTATACATATTGTCACCGGTTGACATTACATATGTTATAGTCCCAGGAAAGCACTACACATGATATGGCTTACCACTGCTAGATATGTTAAAACGTGACATACAATAGTTAGATGTATCAATGAAATATATTGTTATCTCTCTTATGTGTTATGATGTGTTGACAAGAGTTATACTCCAATACACCGTCATCAGGTGAACTGTAGATCGATATACCACCACATACCGTCGAACTTTCAGATGGATGAAGTATAGTCAGACATATGCCCATTGTATATTCTGTTTGAAGATACTTTGTCACGTGATAGCCCACCATCATATGAAGGAGAGTAAGGTAGGTAATGAGTAAAAAAATATTTCCTTGAAACTACTATTTACACAATTTTTCTTTGTGCTCAATTCATCTCTTCTCAATTATTCTTGTGATACAGAAAGCCTGAAGCAACCTTCACTCTTCTCATCCATACATTTCTACGTCCTGTCAAACTTGGAGATACAATGACCACATAGTACCCAAGGTCCGAGCGAAATAGTCTGCCCTGAACACCACTGGAAAGGTACAGTCCCCTTAAAATCAGTAGAAGAAAAGGAAAGCAAAGCAAAGTTCCTAGCGACAATGACACTCCTGACACAAATGGGCCAATACTTTATTTTTCTAACACATTACCCTAGCCTCGTTGCTTAGTGTTCAAGAAGACATTTGCAGGTTTTCGAAAAGGTCGGTAACCGACTAAATATTCTCTACACACATACATGACACTGATATATAAACGCATAAACTATTGTGTTCTACGATACTTGTGCACACCACAATCAAATATACTAATGCTCCCAAGGTAAGATTGAGTCCTATGCCTCATCATATGTATTAGACTGGATATATGAAATACTCTTATGAATTGGTTTTTTGGTTCTGCTCTCGTATAGCTTGTAATTAGCTCTTGCTACTACCATGTGTTTGATGTAATGTTCTTGATTATTCTGTGTGGCTTGCATGTGTTCTGTAATCTGCTTGTGTTGTGTATCTACTACTGTTGTGTGTTTGCTCATATATATTTGTGTTGTATTCCTACTCCTGCTGCATGTTCTGTGGGCCAGATTACGTGTCGCGATTCTTAGAAGTTCCAGGTTAGCTTCTATGTGTCTGATGTGCCTGCTGGTGCTGCTGCCTTATTACTATGTAGGTGTGTGGTACGTGTGGGGGTCTTACACTCGGACTGCCGCGTGTCATGTATCTATACTTGTACTTTGTCTTTACTCTTGCACGTATTTACCTATGCTCGGTGTATGTTTGTGTTGAGTGCCTGCCATTTGAAGGTGCTTGCTTGTGTTCTAGAACTACTGTTTTCTCCCTTTGCTGCATGTATATAGTTGCTTTATTTTGCGTACGTATTAGTAATGTGCATCTGCTCAGGTTACACTCATGTCAGTGCTCAGTGCCTACTAGTTCTCAGCGTCTGTTCGTACTTTGCGCTTGCATTTGTCGGCCTCTGAGTATTTGCTTCCTGCCTGTGCCGTGTGCTTGGTGGTTTTATTTTACATCTCTGTTTCTGTGTGGTTTAACTGTATGTCTGGCTGTGCTGTGTGCTTGCTCATTTCCTGCGTCTACTCTTGGTAAATGCAAACTTGACCGGTACGCCTTAACCATCTCTGCTTGTTTATTTGTCCAACCTGCTTACTTCTGTTATCTGCACCTCTCTCTCTCTCTCTCTCTCTCTCTCTCTCTCTCTCTCTCTCTCTCTCTCTCTCTCTCTCTCTCTCTCTCTCTCTCTCTCTCTCTCTCTCTCTCTCTCTCTCTCTCTCTCTCTCTCTCTCTCTCTCTCTCCTGACTTCTTGTACTCTCAAAATATTTGTGTAACTACCTTATTAACTTGCTAACTTGCTCCTTATAAGACCTGTTCGCTTGTGCTACCTACTGTGTTACCTGCCTATCTGTGTTGCGTGTGCTACTGGCCTCACTGCACCTCCTTAGCTGCTTCACAAGCTATCTTACCTGTGCTCTCCACCACTCTGCGCTGCTTGCGCGACTGTGCCACCAGCTGTATCTGTGTAACCTCTCCTCTTGTTACCGCCTGTTGGTGTCAGCTGTTTCACCTGCCTGCTAGTGTCAGTTGTGTTACCTGGCTCTTAGTGTCAACTGTGTTACCTGTCTGCTAGTGTCAACTCTGTTACCTGCCTGCTGGTATCAGCTGTGTTTCCTGCCTGCTAGTGTCAACTCTGTTACCTGCCTGCTGGTATCAGCTGTGTTTCCTGCCTGCCAGTGTCAGCTGTGTTACCTGCCTGCTAGTGTCAGCTGTGTTAACTGCCTGCTAGTGTCAGCTGTGTTACCTGCCTGCTAGTGTCAGCTGTGTTAACTGCCTGCTAGTGTCAGCTGTGTTAACTGCCTGCTAGTGTCAGCTGTGTTACCTGCCTGCTAGTGTCAGCTGTGTTAACTGACTGCTGGTGTCAGCTGCGTTACTTGAGTGCCTGTGTCATTTGTGTTACGTATCTACCATTTTCAGGTTTGTTACCTCTCTGTCAATGTCAGTGGTGTTACCGTCTTGCCAGTGTTAATCTTGGTACCTGCGTAGCAGTGTCAGCCGTGTTACCAGCCCACCTATGTTATAATCTTGCGTGCACAAGCTGGTTGTCTGTCTCAGTCTCCTGTGTTGTCTACATGCCAGCTGCAGTGACGGCCTCAGCAGGCTTTAGTTGCGACATCCTGAGCTTTGCCTGTTACGAGTAACCGTTCACCCCAGCCTGTACATACAACATGCTATGGATGTTATTATGAGATTGCAGTGATGGCTCCAACAGTACTGGCGGTATACACTATCCTTCTCCAGATACCTATCTCTCTCTTATACTTACGCTTCTCCTGTCCCTCCTAGGTTTCTTTTTCCTCTTCCTTCCCCTTCTCCATCAAAAGCTCCAACACAACCTCCTACACTGCCCCGGAAGAACGACTTTGCAGCTCCCCCAATTCTTTCACCGTCACCGTTTCTCTTTTCACCACAATCAACACCATCACTTCTTACACTACATTACGTTACCACAAACGCCTTAACTTCTTCCTCCCGGACCACAACCAGTACTCTGGCCACATTTTCCTCCAGCAACACCTTCTTTCTCCACGAACGATAACACCGTCTCCTCCACTACTTCTTCAACACCACAACCTTCACGTCCACCTTCTCCTCGGGGCCACCAATACCACCACCTAAAATTTTAGTCGTCCCTCTGATATATCATAACCTCCCGACTTATGCCACAACCTACACAAACACTACCACCACCACATCCTCAACCACAATCATCATCCCTACCCACGCTCTCCCTATCCCCGTCCTCTACGTGTAACATTACCTTCCGTATCTTCTGCTACCTCCTTCACGGTGCTGTCTCCTCCACCATTACCTCTGCCACCTCCACCATCGCATTATATCTTTCATCATTGCATCCACCACCATTACATCTCCTCCACCAGTACCCCAACCTCCAACATTACCATCACTAATACCATCGCACCTTCCCTTTTACTATTGCCTCCGCCACCATCACCAGCCCCCCCATCAAAGTACCATCTTCTCCACCATTATCCCCACACCATCAAACACACCACTGCACCATCTTCTCCACCATTACTTCACCATTATCACTGTACCATCACCTCCACCAATTTCCCCGCCACCACCACCGCTGTACTATCTCCTCCACCAGCTCCCTCACTGCCACCACCATCATTGTACCTTTTCCTCCACTATTGTCCTCGCCACCTTTACCATCGTACCATATCCTCCACCATTATCCCCGCCACTACAGCAAACAGCACCATACCATCTCCTCCATCATTACCCGGCCACCACCACCACTACTCCTTCATCATCACCACCACCACTATCCCATCTCTATCATTACCCAGTCACCGCCACCAACATACCTTCTCCTCCACCATTAGCCCTACTAGCATCATCACCACTATACCATATCCACAATTAACCCCGCCACCAACACCATCACCAGCAACGCATCATCTCCCCCACCATTAATCACTCTACCTCCACCACCACCAACATCGTACTATCTCCGCCACTATCCTTGCCACTACCAGCTCAGTATATCTTCACCATTAACCGCGCTACTTCCACTAAAACCACCGTACGATCTCTACCACTACCCATCCAACCAACACAACCATCACCGTACCATCTTCTCGACCATTACCACCACCTCCACCACCAGCACCGTACTATCTCCTCCACCATTAACCCCATCTCCACCACCACCTCCTCAACACGGCCATTGGCAGCTCTTATCTTAATGAAGAATCCTGGCCGTACCCAGACCCCTCTCACTAAACCGGATAATTACTGCCACTTCCCTTCGTTCACTGTCCCTTCTTATGCCCCCGTTCTTTATGGCCTCCTGACGTAATGGAGATTTCCTCCAGAATTTAGCATACAGTAAATTCCCTTCCCATGTGCCGGAGCCTCGATGGATAAAATGAGGGGAAGACAGAAAAGTCAAAATGTAAGGTCAGTGAGAAAGAAGGTTAACATATTTTATGAGATTAACGAACACCTCCCATGGCTAACACCACAACACAACCAGAAACACATCAACATGAAATTAATGGAACACTTTAATCTTCCATCTTCATTACGCAAGAGAACATCCAATTATCACAGCAAAGCATCATGGGGTCAGCAATGAACATACGTTACATTAACATAAAATTAGCATTAAAATTACGAAGGGAAGAACTTGACTATAGAGCAAAGCAAAAGGCACCTGCACCTTCAGAAAGCAAAGGCAAGGCATAAAGTTGAAGTTGTCAATGAGGCAAAGCAAAAACGAAGAATAAAGAAGTAAATGTAAGATAAGTGTAAAAGGAAATGGTGAAAGAGAATTGCGAAAGGAAATAATGTAAGAGAAATGTAAGAGGGAAGAATGTATAAGAAGTAAAAAAAAGAAATGTAAAAGGAGAGGAAACGATAAGCCTGGGCCATATGTAAGAGAAAGCAGGGAGGATAAAGTGAGTCAGGGTAAGGATAAAGTAAGAAAAAGAGGATCAGGCTTCGACAGAACAAGGGAAAGCGGGATATAGCTAGAGAAAAAGTGAAGCACCAGAAGAGAGAAAAATTCAAGTGATGTTGGAAGGTAAAGACGAGAGTGTAAGCAACACACAGACACAGACACAGACACAGACACACACACACACACACACACACACACACACACACACACACACACACACATACATATACAGACGAACAATCAAACAGCTTAGTTAGTTTCTCTTAGTTACGATTTGTGAAATGTCAACTACTATGTTACTGTGACTATTCATTACTTAATGGTATACTAATCATCATTAAGTGCATAACGTACAAACCATCATATTTACTACGTAAAGCTTCCTGTCTATCTGCTAATCTGACTATGTATATGCACCGCACTCACCTGCTTATCCAGAGCATAGAAATATCCAGCCCAAGCGCTGATCTTTAGCATTTTGATACTCGGTTAACTAGTTACCGCTATGACCTCTCATTTCTGTGATACCTGTAACACCTCATCCGTGTATTTTCAGCCAAATGGCTGCTTTCATTCAATAAATAGTTCTTTATTTATCTAACTTTCTATCTACACACATATATGCAGGCGCACACACACACACATGCCCAGCACGTACAAGCATATCTGTAGCACGCACAAACATCCACACAAACTACATAGTAACATTAAATCTTGCCTGGCAAGGGGAGCCTTTTTGTAGTTTTTTGGTCTAATCCGTTACATGAAAATAAATTTCTTTCGAAAATTATTCATTCAAACACCGATATAAATGAAGAAAAGAGTAAGCACTATCATATCACTATTTGTTTGTTGATTAACACACTTTTTTCTTATGAAATGATATATATATTTCATTCTACTTCTCGTACTGTGAAATAAGGGTTTGGGACTTTTCCAGATGTCATAGTGTCCGGTAGGGTAGCAATACCCTAATTCCCTCCTGAGATAATAGTATAATCATCGCTCATGACATCCTACAGATAACCCTACGATCAAGTTCATGGTAAAGTTGCTGTCTCATCAAGGCCTAAGGGCAGCAGAATGCAACTTGAATGAAACAAATCATTGGAGACAGTCTTGCAAGACACCTTCAAAGACTCATCATGGCTTCGCTCAGTATCCGTCGAAGGAGTTCTATTCAATCATTAAGAATCATTATGGCCGCCACTCCAAATAAACATCCATGGTACATAGAGCACAAAGACCTCGGTCACGTGAGATCGAGTTGAATACAACTTCAGACGGATATGATTAAGACAGTTCGAATCAGACATTAAAGGCAGCGTCTTTAAAGCACACATCATGCCTGCTCGAGATAATCATCAGAACCATGCAAGGCAACTATAAACGCCAAACAAGACAATTGCCTCTGCTCTTTTACATAAACGTCAGAACTGTGTAAGACAAACGTCTGGAAACATCAAGTTACACAAGACGAACGTCAGTTCAGGTCAAGACGAATATCAGAGTTCCTCGTGAAAAAGAACAATTCAACTCAAGACAAACATCAAAGATTTTCAAAAGAAACATTCGTAAAAGATGCCTAAAATAATCATCAAAAATAGTCAAGAAAACAAATAGAACTCGAAACCAACATACATCCAAACTTCTTCAAGTCAACATCGCCGCGGCTCGAGACAAACATCAAAACTAAATATGACAATACATCATGCGAACTCGAGATACACATAATACAGTCAAGTAACTATTGATATATTCTTGATTTCTAGTAAAACGAACTTTATGATGGTCTCGGACGCCAGAACTTTTTCCGAATGAATAAATTCCCTATATATTTTTTCTTTTTTTTTTTTTTTTGCTTTGTCGCTGTCTCCCGCGTTTGCGAGGTAGCGCAAGGAAACAGACGAAAGAAATGGCCCAACCCACCCCCATACACATGTATATACATACGTCCACACACGCAAATATACATACCTACACAGCTTTCCATGGTTTACCCCAGACGCTTCACATGCCCTGATTCAATCCACTGACAGCACGTCAACCCCGGTATACCACATCGATCCAATTCACTCTATTCCTTGCCCTCCTTTCACCCTCCTGCATGTTCAGGCCCCGATCACACAAAATCTTTTTCACTCCATCTTTCCACCTCCAATTTGGTCTCCCTCTTCTCCTCGTTCCCTCCATCTCCGACACATATATCCTCTTGGTCAATCTTTCCTCACTCATTCTCTCCATGTGACCAAACCATTTCAAAACACCCTCTTCTGCTCTCTCAACCACGCTCTTTTTATTTCCACACATCTCTCTTACCCTTACGTTACTTACTCGATCAAACCACCTCACACCACACATTGTCCTCAAACATCTCATTTCCAGCACATCCATCCTCCTGCGCACAACTCTATCCATAGCCCACGCCTCGCAACCATACAACATTGTTGGAACCACTATTCCTTCAAACATACCCATTTTTGCTTTCCGAGATAATGTTCTCGACTTCCACACATTCTTCAGGGCTCCCAGAATTTTCGCCCCCTCCCCCACCCTATGATCCACTTCCGCTTCCATGTTCCCATCCGCTGCCAGATCCACTCCCAGATATCTAAAACACTTCACTTCCTCCAGTTTTTCTCCATTCAAACTCACCTCCCAATTGACTTGACCCTCAACCCTACTGTACCTAATAACCTTGCTCTTATTCACATTTACTCTTAACTTTCTTCTTTCACACACTTTACCAAACTCAGTCACCAGCTTCTGCAGTTTCTCACATGAATCAGCCACCAGCGCTGTATCATCAGCAAACAACAACTGACTCACTTCCCAAGCTCTCTCATCCCCAACAGACTTCATACTTGCTCCTCTTTCCAAAACTCTTGCATTCACCTCCCTAACAACCCCATCCATAAATAAATTAAACAACCATGGAGACATCACACACCCCTGCCGCAAACCTACATTCACTGAGAACCAATCACTTTCCTCTCTTCCTACACGTACACATGCCTTACATCCTCGATAAAAACTTTTCACTACTTCTAACAGCTTTCCTCCCACACCATATATTCTTAATACCTTCCTTAATACCTATATATATATACCTATATATATATATATATATATATATATATATATATATATATATATATATATATATATATATATATATATATATATATATATACCTATATATATATATATATATATATATATATATATATATATATATATATATATATATATATATATATATATATATATATATATATATATATAGGTATATAGGTATATATATATATATATATATATATGTATATATATATATATATATATATATATATATATATATATATATATATAAATATACATATATATATATATATATATATATATATATATATACATATATATATATATATATATATATATATATATATATATATATATATATATATATATATATATGCGGAAGATGAAAGCCGGCAAGGCAGCAGGATTGGATGGTATTGCAGTGGAATTTATTAAAAAAGGGGGTGACTGTATTGTTGATTGGTTGGTAAGGTTATTTAATGTATGTATGACTCATGGTGAGGTGCCTGAGGATTGGCGGAATGCGTGCATAGTGCCATTGTACAAAGGCAAAGGGGATAAGAGTGAGTGCTCAAATTACAGAGGTATAAGTTTGTTGAGTATTCCTGGTAAATTATATGGGAGGGTATTGATTGAGAGGGTGAAGGCATGTACAGAGCATCAGATTGGGGAAGAGCAGTGCGGTTTCAGAAGTGGTAGAGGATGTGTGGATCAGGTGTTTGCTTTGAAGAATGTATGTGAGAAATACTTAGAAAAGCAAATGGATTTGTATGTAGCATTTATGGATCTGGAGAAGGCATATGATAGAGTTGATAGAGATGCTCTGTGGAAGGTATTAAGAATATATGGTGTGGGAGGCAAGTTGTTAGAAGCAGTGAAAAGTTTTTATCGAGGATGTAAGGCATGTGTACGTGTAGGAAGAGAGGAAAGTGATTGGTTCTCAGTGAATGTAGGTTTGCGGCAGGGGTGTGTGATGTCTCCATGGTTGTTTAATTTGTTTATGGATGGGGTTGTTAGGGAGGTAAATGCAAGAGTCCTGGAAAGAGGGGCAAGTATGAAGTCTGTTGGGGATGAGAGAGCTTGGGAAGTGAGCCAGTTGTTGTTCGCTGATGATACAGCGCTGGTGGCTGATTCATGTGAGAAACTGCAGAAGCTGGGGACTGAGTTTGGTAAAGTGTGTGGAAGAAGAAAGTTAAGAGTAAATGTGAATAAGAGCAAGGTTATTAGGTACAGTAGGGTTGAGGGTCAAGTCAATTGGGAGGTGAGTTTGAATGGAGAAAAACTGGAGTAAGTGAAGTGTTTTAGATATCTGGGAGTGGATCTGTCAGCGGATGGAACCATGGAAGCGGAAGTGGATCATAGGGTGGGGGAGGGGGCGAAAATTTTGGGAGCCTTGAAAAATGTGTGGAAGTCGAGAACATTATCTCGGAAAGCAAAAATGGGTATGTTTGAAGGAATAGTGGTTCCAACAATGCTGTATGGTTGCGAGGCGTGGGCTATGGATAGAGTTGTGCGCAGGAGGATGGATGTGCTGGAAATGAGATGTTTGAGGACAATGTGTGGTGTGAGGTGGTTTGATCGAGTAAGTAACGTAAGGGTAAGAGAGATGTGTGGAAATAAAAAGAGCGTGGTTGAGAGAGCAGAAGAGGGTGTTTTGAAATGGTTTGGGCACATGGAGAGAATGAGTGAGGAAAGATTGACCAAGAGGATATATGTGTCGGAGGTGGAGGGAACGAGGAGAAGAGGGAGACCAAATTGGAGGTGGAAAGATGGAGTGAAAAAGATTTTGTGTGATCGGGGCCTGAACATGCAGGAGGGTGAAAGGAGGGCAAGGAATAGAGTGAATTGGAGCGATGTGGTATACCGGGGTTGACGTGCTGTCAGTGGATTGAATCAAGGCATGTGAAGCGTCTGGGGTAAACAATGGAAAGCTGTGTAGGTATGTATATTTGCGTGTGTGGATGTGTGTATGTACATGTGTATGGGGGGGGGGGGGGGTTGGGCCATTTCTTTCGTCTGTTTCCTTGCGCTACCTCGCAAACGCGGGAGACAGCGACAAAGTATAAAAAAAAAAAAAAAAAAAAAAAAAAAAAAATATATATATATATATATATATATATATATATATATATATATATATATGTATATATATATATATATATATATATATATATATATATATATATATATATATATATATTTATATATATATATATATATATATATATATATATATATATATATATATATATATATGTATATATATATATATATATATATATATATATATATATATATATATATGCATATAAATTCTACACTGTTTTCAAAATGTGACGTATATTGTTTTAAGCACCCTGGCGGGAAGGAGAACATCTCTCTTTCTGTCTGTGTAAGCTGATCCGAAATTTCTATTTGGTAAAAATATACAACCTGGCTTCTGTGGAAGCACCTCCTTTAGAATTTCATGACGGCTACTTTTGTGGGAAGAACAAAAAATTGCACGTTGATGGGTGTTATGTGGCGACTTTATTGATAATGCTTGAATGTGTGGTTGGCATCGGTTCACCAGGCGATAATAAAGAGAAGAAATCTAAGGAATTTCTTTCATCCTGCTCAGGTTCTAAAACAATCTTCAACTCAAAAGTTTTTACTTCGCTTTTATCATTTCTAGGGGTCCTGTTAGACTGTAGACACAGGTAACATGATGTTGATGAAGAGAAATGAAAAACAGACTTTCTCTTTTCACTTTTTAAGGAAAAAAGGTAAGATGGCCTTTATAAGGCGATATATAAGAAGCTAAAGAGCTTTAAGGCTTTGCGATGTAAGGAAAAGAAAAAAATCAAAACGGCTCTCCCTACGAATAACTATTTGCAACAGAGTAATCATGTTACAGAATATCCTCTAGTGACGTATTTCTTATTCATGTATTTCTCACCAGACGATTTCTTTTTACATGCCAAAGGTTCCAGTCGAGGACAGACCTTAAATAAAGAAACGAGTCAAGAGAGAGTCAAAAAGAAAAGAATAACATTCATCAAATCAAATCTGATATATACATATATTTATATATATATATATATATATATATATATATATATATATATATATATATATATATATATATAATTTAAATATATATTTAAATATATATATATATATATATATACATATATATATATATATATATATATATATATATATATATATATATATATATATATATATATATATATATATATATATATATATATATATATATATATATATATATATATATATATATATATATATATATATATGGACTATGGATACAGTTGTGCGCAGGAGGATGGATGTGCTGGAAATGAGATGTTTGAGGACAATGTGTGGTGTGAGGTGGTTTGATCGAGTAAGTAACGTAAGGGTAAGAGAGATGTGTGGAAATAAAAAGAGCGTGGTTGAGAGAGCAGAAGAGGGTGTTTTGAAATGGTTTGGTCACATGGAGAGAATGAGTGAGGAAAGATTGACCAAGAGGATATATGTGTCGGAGGTGGAGGGAACGAGAAGAGGGAGACCAAATTGGTGGAGGAAAGATGGAGTGAAAAAGATTTTGTGTGATCGGGGCCTGAACATGCAGGAGGGAGAAAGGAGGGCAAGGAATAGAGTGAACTGGAGCGATGTGGTATACCGGGGTTGACGTGCTGTCAGTGGATTGAATCAAGGCATGTGAAGCGTTTGGGGTAAACCATGGAAAGCTGTGTAGGTATGTATATTTGCGTGTGTGGACGTATGTATATACATGTGTATGGGGGTGGGTTGGGCCATTTCTTTCGTCTGTTTCCTTGCGCTACCTCGCAAACGCGGGAGACAGCGACAAAGCAAAAAAAAAAAAAAAAATATATATATATATATATATATATATATATATATATATATATATATATATATTTAGATATATATTTAAATATATATATATATATATATATTTCTTCTTTCTTTCTTTCAAACTATTCGCCATTTCCCGCATTAGCGAGGTAGCGTTAAGAACAGAGGACTGGGCCTTGAGGGAATACCCTCACCTGGCCCAATTCTCTGTTCCTTCTTTTGGAAAATTAAAAAAAAAAAAAAAACGAGAGGGGAGGATTTCCAGCCCCCCGCTCCCTCCCCTTTTAGTCGCCTTCTACGACACGCAGGGAATACGTGGGAAGTATTCTTTCTCCCCTATCCCCAGGGATAATATATATATATATATATATATATATATATATATATATATATATATATATATATATATATATATATATATATATATTTTTTTTTTTTTTTTGCTTTGTCGCTGTCTCCCGCGTTTGCGAGTTAGCGCAAGGAAACAGACGAAAGAAATGGCACAACCCACCCCCATACACATGCCTTGATTGAATCCACTGACAGCACGTCAACCCCGGTATACCACATCGATCCAATTCACTCTATTCTTTGCCCTCCTTTCACCCTCCTGCATGTTCAGGCCCCGATCACACAAAATCTTTTTCACTCCATCTTTCCACCTCCAATTTGGTCTCCCTCTTCTCCTCGTTCCCTCCACCTCCGACACATATATCCTCTTGGTCAATCTTTCCTCACTCATTCTCTACATGTGACCAAACCATTTCAAAACACCCTCTTCTGCTCTCTCAACCACGCTCTTTTTACTTCCACACATCTCTCTTGCCCTTACGTTACTTACTCGATCAAACCACCTCACACCACACATTTTCCTCAAACATCTCATTTCCAGCACATCCATCCTCCTGCGCACAACTCTATCCATAGTCCACGCCTCGCAACCATACAACATTGTTGGAACCACTATTCCTTCAAACATACCCATTTTTGCTTTCCGAGATAATGTTCTCGACTTCCACACATTCTTCAAGGCTCCCAGAATTTTCGCCCCCTCCCCCACTCTATGATCCACTTCCGCTTCCATGGTTCCATCCGCTGCCAGATCCACTCGAAGATATCTAAAACACTTCACTTCCTCCAGTTTTTCTCCATTCAAACTCACCTCCCAATTGACTTGACCCTCAACCCTACTGTACCTAATAATCTTGCTCTTATTCACATTTACTCTTAACTTTCTTCTTTCACACACTTTACCGAACTCAGTCACCAGCTTCTGCAGTTTCTCACATGAATCAGCCACCAGCGCTGTATCATCAGCGAACAACAATTGACTCACTTCCCAAGCTCTCTCATCCCCAACAGACTTCATACTTGCCCCTCTTTCCAAAACTCTTGCATTCACCTCCCTAACAACCCCATCCATAAAAATATTAAACAACCATGGAGACATCACACACCCCTGCCGCAAACCTACATTCACTGAGAACCAATCACTTTCCTCTCTTCCTACACGTACACATGACTTACATCCTCGATAAAAACTTTTCACTGCTTCTAACAACTTGCCTCCCACACCATATATTCTTAATACCTTCCACAGAGCATCTCTATCAACTCTATCATATGCCTTCTCCAGATCCATAAATGCTACATACAAATCAATTTGCTTTTCTAAGTATTTCTCACATACATTCTTCAAAGCAAACACCTGATCCACACATCCTCTACCACTTCTGAAACCACACTGCTCTTCCCCAATCTGATGCTCTGTACATGCCTTCACCCTCTCAATCAATACCCTCCCATATAATTTGCCAGGAATACTCAACAAACTTATACCTGTGTAATTTGAGCACTCACTCTTATCCCCTTTGCCTTTGTACAATGGCACTATGCACGCATTCCGCCAATCCTCAGGCACCTCACCATGAGTCATACATACATTAAATAACCTTACCAACCAGTCCACAATACAGTCACCCCATTTTTTAATAAATTCCACTGCAATACCATCCAAACCTGCTGCCTTGCCGGCTTTCATCTTCCGCAAAGCTTATATATATATATATATATATATATATATATATATATATATATATATATATATATATATATATATATATATATATATATATATATATATATATATATATATATATATCAGATTTGATTTGATGACGGTTACTCTTTTCTTTTTGACTCTCTCTTGACTCGTTTCTTTATTTAAGGTCTGTCCTCGACTGGGACCTTTGGCATGTAAAAAGAAATCGTCTGGTGAGGAATACGTGAATACGAAATACGTCACTAGAGGATATATATATATATATTTATATATATATATATATATATATATATATATATATATATATATATATATATATATATATATATATATATATATATATATATATATATATATATATATATATATATATATATATATAGCTGCCATGTAATAATGCACCGAAAACACAGCTCCCTTTCCACATCCACGTCCCAGACAACTTTCCATGGTTTACCCCAGACGCTTCACATACCCTGGTTCAATCCATTGACAGCACGTCGACCCCGGTATATCACATCGTTCCAATTCACTCTATTCCTTGCACGCCTTTCACCGTCCTGCATGTTCAGGCCCCGATCACTCAAAATCTTTTTCACTCCATCTTTCTAACTCCAATTTGGTCTCCCACTTCTCGTCGTTCCCTCCACCTCTGGCACATATATCCTCTTGGTCAATCTTTCCTCACTCATTCTCTCCATGAGACCAAACCTTTTCAAAACACCCTCTTCTGCTCTCTCAACTATACTCTTTTTATTTCCACACATCTCTCTTACCCTTACATTATTTACCCGATCGAACCACCTCACACCACATATTGTCCTCAAATATCTCATTTCCAGCACATCCACCCTCCTGCGCACAACTCTATCCATAGCCCGCGCCTCGCAACCATACAGCATTGTTGGAACCACTATTCCTTCAAACATACCCATTTTTCTTTCCGAGATAATGTTCTCGACTTCTTAACATTCTTCAAGGCTCCCAAAATTTTCACCCCCTACCCCACCCTATGATTCACTTCCGCTTCCATGGTTCCATCCGCTGCCAAATCCACTCCCAGATATCTAAAACACTTTACTTGCTCCAGTTTTTCTCCATTCTAACTTACCTCCTAATTGACTTGACCCTCAACCCTACTGTACCTAATAACCTTGCTCTTACTCACGTTTACTCTTAACTTTCTTCTTTCACACACTTTACCAAACTTAGTCACCAGTTTCTGCAGTTTCTCACATGAATCAGCCACCAGCGCTGTATCATCAGCGAACAACAACTGGCTCACTTCCCAAGCTCTCTCATCCACAATAGACTGCATACTTGCCCCTCTTTCCAAAACTCTTGCATTCACCTCAAAAGCAAACCCATCCATAAACAAATTAAACAACCATAGAGACATCACACACCCCTGCCGCAAACCTACATTCACTGAGAACCAATCACTTTCCTCTCTTCCTACACGTACACATGCCTTACATCCTCGATAAAAACTTTTCACTGCTTCTAACAACTTGCCTCCCACACCATATAATCTTAATACCTTCCAAAGAGCATCTCTATCAACTATATCATATGCCTTCTCCACATCCATAAATGCTGCATACAAATCCATTTATTTTTCCAAGTATTTCTCACATACATTCTTCAAAGCAAACACCTTTCAAACTTCCTCTACCACTTCTGAAACCACACTGCTCTTCCCCAATCTGATGCTCTGTACATGCCTTCACCCTCTCAATCAATACCCTCCCATATAATTACAAGGTATACTCAAAAAACTTATATCTCTGTAATTTGAGCACTCACTCTTATCCCCTTTGCCTTTGTACAATGGCACTATGCAAGCATTCCACCAATCCTGAGGCACCTCACCATGAATCATACATGCATTAAATAACCTTACCAACCAGTCAACAATACAGTCATCCCCTTTTTTCATAAATTTCACTGCAACACCATCCAAACCTGCTGCCTTGCCAGCTTTCATCTTCTGCAAAGCTTTTACTACCTCTTCTCTGTTTACCAAATCATTTTCCCTAACCCTCTCACTTTGCACACCACCTCGACCAAAACACCCTATATCTGCCACTCTATCATCAAACACATTCAACAAACCTTCAAAATACTCACTCCATCTCCTCACATCACCACTACTTGTTATCACCTCCCCATTAGCCCCCTTCACTGACGTTTCCATTTGCTCCCTTGTCTTACGCACTTTATTTACCTCCTTCCAAAACATCTTTTTATTCTCCCTAAAATTTAATGATACTCTCTCACCCCAACTCCCATTTGCCCTCTTTTTTACCTCTTGCACCTTTCTCATGACCTCCTGCCTCTTTCTTGTATACATCTCCCACTCATTTGCATTTTTTCCCTGCAAAAATCGTCCAAATGCCTCTCTCTTCTCTTTCACTAATTATCTTCCTTCTTCATCCCACCACTCGCTACCCTTTCTAATTAACCCACCTCCCACGCTTCTCATGCCACAAGCATCTTTTGCGCAAGCCATCACTGCTTCCCTAAATACATCTCATTCCTCCCCCACTTCCCTTACCTCCTTTGTTCTCACCTTTTTCCATTCTGTACTCAGTCTCTCCTGGTACTTCCTCACACAAGACCCCTTTCCAACCTCACTTACTCTCACCACTCTTTTCACCCCATCATTCTCTCTTCTTTTCTGAAAACCCCTACAAATCTTCACCTTCGCCTCCAGAACATTATGATCAGACATCCCTACAGTTGCACCTCTCAGCACATTAACATCCAAAAGTCTCTTTCTCGCGGCTATCAATTAACACGTAATCGAATAACGCTTTCCTTCCATCTCTCCTACTTACATACGTATATTTATGTATATCTCGCTTTTTAAACCAGGTACTCCCAATCACCAGTCCTTTCTCAGCACACAAATCCACAGGCTCTTCACCATTTCCATTTACAACACTGAACAATCCATGTATACCAATTATTCCCTCAACTGCCACATTACTCACCTTTGCATTCAAATCACCCATCACTATAACCGGGTCTTGTGCATCAAAACCACTAACACACTCATTCAGCTGCTCCCAAAACACTTGCCTCTCATGATCTTTCTTCTCATGTCCAGGTGCATATGCACCAATAATCACCCATCTCTCTCCATCAAGTTTCATTTCTACCCATATCAATCTAGAATCTACTTTCTTACACTCTATCACATACTCCCACAACTCCTGTTTCAGGAGTAGTGCTACTCCTTCCCTTGCTCTTGTCCTCTCACTAACCACTGACTTTACTCCCAAGACATTTCCAAACCACTCCTCCCCTTTACCCTTGAGCTTCGTTTCACTCAGAGCCAAAACATCCAGGTTCCTTTCCTCAAACATACTACCTATCTCTTCTTTTTTCTCATCTTGGTTACATCCACACACATTTAGACTCTCCAATCTGAGCCTTCGAGGAGGATGAGCACTCCCCGCGTGACTCCTTCTTCTCTTTCCCCTTATAGAAAGTCAAAATACAAGGAGGAGAGGGTTTCTGGCCCCCCTCTCCTGTCGCCTTCTACGACACGTGAGGAATGCGTGGGAAGTATTCTTTCTCCCCTATCCCATATATATGTATATGCATGCATATATATATATGTTCCAATGAGTCCACGGGGAAAATGAAACGCGTTAAGTTCCCAAGTGCAATTTCGTGTAATAATCACATCATCGGGGGAGACACAATAGAGAAATAAAAGTCAGTTGATATACATCGAAGAGACGAAGCTAGGACGCCATTTGGTAAACATGTGATTGTCCAAAACATACGACAAGTTTTCATAAACTTATCATTTTACAAATTTTATCAACAATAAAGTTATCTAATTTATATAGACCATCACTAATATTAAGATTATAATTCTTTGTGCACATAATGATAGAAGATTCAATGATATTTCTCTTGGTAATAGAGTTAGAGTTAATAACTGAGATGGCATTACTCCAGTCAGTACAATGATAATAGTTTTTAACGTGATTAAACAAGGCATTTGATTCTTGTCCCGTTCTTATACAAAATCTATGTTGCTTAAGTCTAACAGAAAGATCCTTACTAGTCTGACCAACATAAAATCTATCACAATTTCCACAAGGCACTGTATAGATGCATCCAAGAGAATTTTCTGGTGAATTCCTGATTCAGATATTCTTTATAGTATTATTGTTGCTGAAAGCAGCATTTACATTAATGGATTTAAGCAACATGGGAAGTAAAGTGAAATTATTATCAAAAGGGAGAACTAAAAGATCCTTGGTGTCAATGGGAAGTTTGGGTTCAACTCTATAAAATGATTTCTTTGCTAACTTAAGGGAGTTATCAATAAAAGATCTAGGGTTCTTTAACTTAGATCCAATATCAACCTCTATAACCAGGAGAAATTTCATTGAATATTCTATTTTCAAATACACAAAGAATTATAACCTTAATATTAGTGATGGTCTATGCAAATTAGATAACTTTATCTTTGATAAAATTTGTAAAATGATACGTTTATGAACGCTCGTTGTATGTTTTGGACAATCACATGTTTACCAATGGCGTCCTAGCTTCGTCTCTTCGATGTATATGAATTGACTTTTATTTCTCTCTTGTGTCTCCCCTGGTGACGTGATTATTACACGAAAGTGCACTTGGGAACTTATCTGTTTCATTTTCCCCGTGAACTCATAGGAATATCTTGATCACGCGCGAAACTGTGATCCTTTCCAATATTATATTTTATTTATATATTTTGCTTTGCTCCTGTCTCCCGCGTTAACGAGGTAGCGCAAGGAAACAGACGAAAGAATGGCCCAACCCACCCTCATAAACGTGTATATGCATACACGTCCACACGCGCAAATATATATAACTATACATCTCAACGTATACATATGTATACAAACACAGACATATGCATATATACACGTTTGCATAATTCATACTTGCTGCCTTTATTTATTCCCATCGCCACTCCACCACACATGAAATAACAACCCCCTCTCCCCGCATGTGCGCGAGGTAGCGCTAGGAAAAGACAACAAGAGCCACATTCGTTCACACTTAGTCTTTAGCTGTATGTATAATGCACCGAAACCACAGCTCTCTTTCCACATCCAGGCCGCACAAAACTTTCCATGGT
Organism: Panulirus ornatus; assembly: GCF_036320965.1. NCBI lineage: Eukaryota > Metazoa > Arthropoda > Malacostraca > Decapoda > Palinuridae > Panulirus > Panulirus ornatus. Next base: position 41,682,892 of record NC_092235.1, on the reverse strand, counting down.
TTACCCCAGATGCTTCACATGCACTGGTTCAATCCATTGACAGCACGTCGACCCCGGTATACCACATCATTCCAATTCACTCTATTTCTTGCACGCCTATCACCCTCCTGCATGTTCAGGCCCCGATCACTCAAAATCTTTTTCACTCCATCTTTCCATCGCCAATTTTGTCACCCACTTCTCGTTCCCTCCACCTCTGACACATATATCCTCTTTGTCAATCTTTCCTCACTAATTCTCTCCATGTGACCAAACCATTTCAAAACAACCTCTTCTGCTCTCTCAACCACACTCTTTTTATTACCACACATTTCTCTTACCCTTTCATTACTTACTCGATTAAACCACCTCACACCACATATTGTCCTCAAACATCTCATTTCAAGCACATCCACCCTCCTCCGCACAACTCTATGTATAGCCCACGCCTCGCAACCATATAACAGTGTTGGAATCACTTCAAACATACCAATTTTTGCTTTCCGAGATAATGTTCTTGACTTCCACACATTCATCAAGGCTCCCAGAACTTTCGCTCCCTCTCCCACCCTATGATTCACTTCCGCTTTCATGGTTCCATCCGCTGCCAAATCCACTCCCAGATATCTAAAACACTTCACTTCCTCCAGTTTTTCTCCATTTAAACTTACCTCTCAATTGACTTGTCCCTCAACCCTACTGTACCTAATAACCTTGCTCTTACTCACATTTACTCTCAGCTTTCTTCTTTCACACACTTTACCAAACTCAGTCACCGGTTTCTGCAGTTTCTTACACGAATCAGCCACCAGCGCTGTATCCTCAGCGAACAACAACTGACTCACTTCCCAAGCTCTCTCATCCACAACAGATTGCACACTTGCCCCTCTTTCCAAAACTTTTGCATTCTTCTCCCTAACAACCTCATCCATAAACAAATTAAACAACCATGGAGACATCACGCACCCCTACCGCAAACCAATATTCACTGAGAACCAATCACTTTCCTGTCTTACTACATGTACACATGCCTTACATCCTCGATAAAAACTTTTCACGGCTTCTAACAACTTACCTCAAACACCGTATATTCTTAATACCTTCCAAGGAGCATCTCTATCAACTCTATTTATGCCCTCTCCAGACCCATAAATGCTACATACAAATCCATTTGCTTTTCTAAGTATTTCTCACATACATTTTTCAAAGCAAACACCTGATCCACATATCATCTACCAAACTGATGCTGTGTACAGACCTTCACCCTCTCAATCAATCCCTTTCCATGTAATTTCCCAGGAATACTCAAGAACTTATGCCTCTGTAATCTGATCTCTCACTTTTATCCCCTTTGCCTTTGTACAATGGCATTGTGCAAGCATTCCACCAATCCTCAGGCACCTCACCATGAGTCACACATACATTAAATAACCTTACCAACCAGTGAACAATGCAATCACCCCCTTTATTAATAAATTCCACTGCAGTACCATCCAAACCCGCTGCCTTGCCGGCTTTCATTTTCCGCAAAGCTTTTACTACCTCCTCTCTGTTTACCAAATCATTCTCCCTAACTCTCTCACTTTGCACACCACCTCGACCACACACACACACACACACGCACACACACACACACACACACACACACACACACACACACACACACACACACACACACACACAAATACACACATCAGCTCAACTACGCACCCTACCAAAGCTCAAACATACCATGACACTACTCACATACACTATCGTAGCTCACAACCGTGCCACAGCTCACACAGACAACATACCACAGATCACATACTTTTTGTTTAATAACAACTCAAATGACCACGTGTATCAACACGCAGTACCAAGTGTGCTGTTATATTCACCGTAAGTACGATGTAAATGTGTTACTACTCTCCAGTTACATGCCTGTAAGTTATGTCACATCGCCTGTTACAAAGGGAGGCAGAAGACAGAGCAAGAGGAGATTTGTATTCACACAAACACACACGCAAACGTAGTCTGTCTGTCTGTCTGTCTCTCTCTCTCTCTCTCTCTCTCTCTCTCTCTCTCTCTCTCTCTCTCTCTCTCTCTCTCTCTCTCTCTGCTGACCCTGCCTTTTGGCTGAATCTCGTTTGAAGTTCTTAAAAGTGAGTACTCTCTTTCTCCGTTATCCTTGCTTTTTGACAAAGTTTCGTCAAAGGTAGTCATAAGTAAGTAAATACACACACACGAACTCTCTCTCTCTCTCTCTCTCTCTCTCTCTCTCTCTCTCTCTCTCTCTCTCTCTCTCTCTCTCGAAACTGTGAGATATATTTCACGTCCAGTTCTCCATTCCATGAACTTTTCCATCCCTTCTCCTACTCCACTACCCTTTAAGAGAATTCCAGGATCCTTCTTGATATTTTGTCCCCTTATTTCCATAGAATTTCCCGAAGGTTTGCCTTGCCCTCCTTCCCCAGAGCGAATGGATTATAATGCGAAACCATTTAGTAGGTTTCCTTAAAAGTCTTTTCTCTGGTGGGGAGGCAAACAGCATCACTTCATATGATTGGAAAAATACATCCTGGTTGCCACACAAAAACCCTGGCAATTCTCAACGTTCGAAATGTCTCAGATGTCATCGACTTCGAAAATTGTGCGTGTATGACACACTTCATCATTCATTTGGCCTTACATCATCCAGAACCGAATGTTCTATGGGTATGATATGTTTCTACAACGTTCATGTAAAAAAAAAAAGGGCTTTCTTTTCCTGTTGGTGTTGAACAGAGTGACGATGCAGGGAGTGTCAGAGGCATAATCAGCTTGCTGACGCTGAACTGATGCCGACATCAGATAACAGAGGCGAGGGATCAGCGAGTGGATGCGTAGCGAAGACCTCGTTTGCCACTGTGCATTATGGCTCATGGTGTCTCCTACCTGGTGGGAAGTCTCCTGACGTATCCTCCTTCTCCTCTCATGCATATCCTTCCTTTACATCTTGCTGTATTGTCATTCACAGGCGCACACATTATCCGTTATGCATACCCTAATTCCTCCCCTACATCTTGAACAACCACTTAGTTACACTTTCAACTTCCTCTTCTCCACTCTTCATGAAAACAATGTAAATATGTATAGACATACGTTCAGTTCTATGTGTTCGTGTTGCCTTAGTACAGCCCTTTCCACTCTGATATGATCCCTTCCTATTTTATTCCTATTTCTTGAACAACTGCCCTATCAGCTCCGCTGGCTATCCTGTTATACCAAGTTAATCACTATATATTGCATTATACTTTTAAACGTACTCTTTGGTATGTGAGGATTTTCTTGGCACCCATGCACGAAAGGTCTCATTCATAGATCCCTCAGACAATCCCCTCAGCTCTTACATACTCACTTCTCACTTAATAGGATATGCCTCAAAGCTAACTTAAGCTTTCTTCCCTAGATCATTCATCCTGTCTCTGCCCTTCTTCCGTTCCCTCTGAAAACATCACCCCTTTTGTACCTCCTGAAGTCGATACTATTTTGTAGTCATCCTCAGTTACTTCAGATACATGAGCTATGCTCTAAATCGTATGCACTCGTGGTTTCCCTTGAAACACATTCTCATATTTCGTAATACTAGAAAGTTTCAGGAAACTGAATGGAAACAAAATATCTTAAGTTGTACCACAAACACAGTATCGTCTGATGTACCACGAACAGTGTATCCTATATTGTACCACAGGGAAAGTATCGTCTGATGTATTGCAAACAGTCATCTGGTGTACCACAGAGAATCCGCTGGTGTGCCACAAACAGGGTATCCGCTGGTGTGCCACAAACAAGGTATCCGCTGGCGTGCCACAAACAAAATTTCACCTGGTGTCGAACTCCCTTAGTTTCATACATATATCTTCAAGAACGCTGTCAGAGTTGAGTACCACGTGAATGGAATGGAACAAATGTCGTGCCTCTCTATAAGGAAGGAGATCGGGAGACTGCGCTGAACTGCAGACTAGTCTCCCTGACAGCGTGGTCTGTAAAACACTGGAAAAGACAATCAGTAAGCAAATGGATGACTTCTTGCAAGAGAGAAAGTAACTGAGACAGAACATGGATTCAGGGAAGAACGTTGTCAGAACATAGTTATCTCTGAGGTGATGTCTTCATTACAATACGTTTTCATTAGACACATACGAATGAAAGCTTCACATCCATAATAAACCCAGTGACACCTGCTATAAATATAAACCTTATTGATATATGCTCTTATCTAGAAAACGTAGAATTTTCTCCACTCATTTCCATATTAGATAATCTGGCAACAGCTACATTTTGTAACAATGTATCCTTTGCAAAGTTACAAATACAGACCTAATTAACGCTAAAAGCAATAATGTTCCTGCTAATAAGATTCAGTTGTGCTTTCGACATTGTAATAAAGAATCGTTTTCCAATCGTGACGAAATCGTCACGTGCTTTACGAAATGTAATTATTAAATTTTTTTATGGAGCTATTTGAACAGTTTGTAACATTATAACCTTGCAAAACACATTCTAGCACAGACATACAGCGTTTACCTTGTATGAGAAACCATACTCCTCCAGCTTCTTCACCCCTCTGACTAAACTACCTCATCGACTCCGGAAATCAAAAACTCATTAAGGAGTCCCGTAATGACGTTTAATACTATGTCATGTATAACGTAAACATTACATTTCTAAGCCATTTGTGTACTGCCTTCGCAAGCGCTCCATGACTTACCGAAGACAGATTTCATGTGATACGTTTATAAAACTAATCCATCATATAGGAAACAAGTGTAATGAGGAATTGTTTGACAATCCCGAGTTCTGTTTTCAGGAATTTATGTCCCTTTCTCATTATTCAAAACTCTGATTGTTTTTTAGATTGAACTCACTAAAACGAAAGGGAATACAAACAAAAAACATTAGCAAATTTGAGACTATAATAGAGTCTACATATATCTTCACTATTCCATTAGAGTTCCAGTAATAATGATTTCATCCATTTCTAAGGATGGGGAAGACAGATTGCCATCCGATTATCTCTTACATATCTTCAAAGTCGAATAAGAGATGTATGAATAGTGGGGCTGGAATTCCTTCTCTCTTCGTTGTCACTGTAAGAATGAAAAAACAGAGGGGACTTAGCACAGTTTATTTCTCAAAGGTTCAATCGTATATTCATAGTGCCATCTTACAGATGCGTCAAGATATATATATATATATATATATATATATATATATATATATATATATATATATATATATATATATATATATATATATATATATATATATATATATATATATATATATATATATACGTACAAAGTGCATAAGAACGCGCACCTTCATACAACATACAAAATGCCAACAGCCGGGATCAAACCCGGGAACCATGTGCAACAGGCGGGAGCGCTACCACTAGGCTATGATCGCCCCCAATAGGGAAATGACTATTTGAATACTATGTACTCGAACACCTGAATGCAAGAATTTAGGAGAGAGGGGCAAGTATGCAGTCTGTTGTGGATGAAAGGGCTTGAAGAGTGAGTCAGTTGTTGTTCGCTGATGATACAGCGCTGGTGGCTGATTCGGGTGAGAAACTGCAGAAGTCGGCGACTGAGTTTGGTAAAGTGTGTGAAAGAAGAAAGTTGAGAGTAAATGTGAATAAAAGCAAGGTTATTAGGTCAGTAGGGTTGAGGGACAAGTAAATTGGGGGGTAGGTTTGATTGGAGAAAAACTGGAGGAAGTGAAAAGTTTTATGTATCTGGGAAGTGAGTCACAGGATGGGGGAGGGGGCAAAAGTTTTGGGAGCGCTGAAAAATGTGTGTAAGGCGAGAGCATTATCTCGGAAAGCAAGGACGGGTATGTTTGAAGGAATAGTGGTTCCAGCAATTTTATATTGTTGCGAGGCGTGGGCCATACATAGGGTTATGCGGGGAGGGTGGATATGTTGGAAATGAGAAGTTTGAGGATGATATGTGGTGTGAGGTGGTTTGAGCGATCGTGTAAATAATGAAAGGGTAAGAGAGATGTGTGGTAATAAAAAAGAAAAGTGTGATCGTGAGAGAAGAGAGTGTATTGAAATGCTTTGGTCACATGGAAAGATTGAGAGAGGAAAGATTGACAAAGAGGATATATGTGTCAGAGACGGAGGGAAAGAGGAGAAGTGGGAGACAAAAATGGAGGTGGAAGGATGGAGTGAAAAAGATTTTGAGCGATCGGGGCTCTGAACATGCAGGAGGGTGAAAGGCATGCAAGGAATAGAATGAATTGGAACGATGTGGTATACCGGGGTCGACGTGCTGTCAATGGATTGAACCAGGGTATACATATATATACACACAGAGACACATACATATATACACATGTACATAATTCATACTATCTGCCCTTATTCATTCCCGTCGCCACCCCGCCACACATGAACTGACAACCCCCCTCCCCCCGCATGTGCGCGAGGTAGCGCTAGGAAAAGACAAGGGCCACACTCGTTCACACTCTAGCTGTAATTTTATATATATATATATATATATATATATATATATATATATATATATATATATATATATATATATATATATATATTATACTTTGTCGTTGTCTCTTGCGTCAGCCAGGTACCATAAGGAAACAGACGAAACAATGGACTAACCCACCCAAATACTTATGTATATACATATACGCCCTCACACGCACCTTTACATCCCTATACATTTTACCATATACATACATATACATACACAGACATATACATATATACACATGTACATATTCACACATGCTGCCTTCATACATTTCCGTCGCCATCCCGCCCTCATGAAATAGCATCCACCTCCCTCCGCGCGCGCGTAAGTTCGTGCTAGGAAAAGACAACAAAGGCCACATTCGTTCACACTCAGTCTTTAGCTGTCACGTATAATGCAGCGAAACCTCAGCTTCCTTTCCCATCCAGGCCCCACATAACTTTCCATGGCCCACACCAAACGCTTCATTTGCCCTGGTTCAATCCACTGACAGCACGTCGACCCCGGTATACGACATCGTTTCAATTCACTCTATTCCTTGCCTATACAGTCTACATATTCCATGACATACGTTGTCAGAAACACAATAAAGAGTGCGTCATTCTTTGCTAAGCAAATGAATGGATAAAGGGCAAAAACTGTAATTAGAAAATATATTGAATAACAATAAAATTTTACCACTAGTGAGAATGAATACTGGTCACCAGTGTACAATTTTATTCTGAAAGAAATTCGACGACAAAAAAAAAATGGTTTCCACTCGTTCTTGGTTATAAAGTGGTGGAAACAGAAGCCAACACCAAGCCACCTGAGGATAAGCGACACCGCAACACCATGAAGTCGTAAAGAATGGAAAAAGGAGACAAAACTCTACTAAATCAAACTTCACAGGAATAAATGCGATTTGGTACTAAATTGAAAACTTCTAAAGAATTAAGTATCGTTAAAGAGAATTATAATTCATATACTAGGATTCTGTGTGTCTGATAAAAGAAATGGAACATGAAATATATCATTAGTCCACAAATGCATTTGACCAATGTTATCATACGACGTATTTCATAAACATCTGAAAAGCACGTACATTATGTTTTTCTTCCACCAGACAACAAATTATAAGTAAATCAAAAACATCAATGCAAATACTAAACATTTTCTCTTTTAGTGCAGAAGGCCATATGAAAAGAACTAACAAGATTGAAATGCAAGGACAGAGAAGAAGAAATATTTTGCGCAGTTGGTGGGATTGAAAAATCTGCCTTTTGAAAAGGGACAAGTCGAAGGTCTTAGGAAAGACATGAAGCGGGAAAGAGTTCCAAAGCTTAGTAGTTAGACACTTCCTTTAGAAATCTTAATTCTGTAAGATATGTCTTCTGCCTGCTTCCTGTGATGCGTGGAGGGTAGGGAGAGAGCCTTGGTTTTGTTATTCTTTACATTTACTGTTTTTAAAGAATACATCTTTCTAAATAGTGTTAGAGCCATTGCATGGGGGCCTGTATGGTCCGTGCATCCATGGAACTCAAATATATTTGCTTGACGCGTTTTGATATATTCCAAGCGGTTCTTACAGATGCTGTTACTCTGTTAAGTCAATATACTGGAGGTTCTGATCCTAGTATATCTCCTTTAATTCCTCAAAAATGTTGCAACGCTTAGATTGTCGTTCATCATACTCTTCTTCCTAAACTCTATAGATCTAGTTCTCTCATCCTTTGGTGATAGTCCATGCATTCTGTTCTCTCAAAAGTACTTGTAGAATGTTTCTGAGTTCTCTCCAGATCTTTGATTTCAAATAGTTTTGTTAATGACTGATACATAAATAAATTTCACTTTTGTTTGCATTTCTTTAAACCACTATTATTCCATGTTGGTTGCTGTCATATTGTTAGTCAGTCCACGGCTTTTTCTTTAGTAGAATTCTGTCATATTCAGTCGTGCCTATTCATCTGTTATCATTATCTACCTATTTGTGTATGCATCAATCAGTTATTTGCATTCCTTCCGCCTTCTAAACACCTTACCGAATTATTTTCACCGTTTTATCTGTGTCTGATATGATCATTAAGGGCAATAGTGAAGCTAATGGCATTCCTTGGGCAAACCAGAAACAATATTATCTTCACACTTACCACTGCCACTAATGTGAGCTTCCTGATTCATAGAAAATCCGTGATCCACCTTCTAAGTTAACCTTCTACTTCTCTTTCTCTTTCTCACTACTTTGCTTGACAATATTCTCTGACATATTTTGTTGAATGTATCAGTAAAATCAAGAATCACAGTATCCATTTCCATTCCGAGAGAGAGAGAGAGAGAGAGAGAGAGAGAGAGAGAGAGAGAGAGAGAGAGAGAGAGAGAGAGAGAGAGAGAGAGAGAGAGAGAGAGAGAGAGAGAGAGAGAGAAATCTTCCAACGAGCAGATAATGTGAGGCATTTGATCTAGAGTGCCTATCAAAGATGTCAAGAGCGACATAAGACCAGTTCTTACATATACATCATCTGTTTTTAACGTCCATGATCTGCTCTTTACCTAACCTTATAACGGGAATACACTACATTATCTATTTCTTCATGGATTTCTTCCCTGTCATTCTTCTGTTCATATCTCTCGATGCAAGTTCGATTTTTTCCACAACTAAGACTGCATCTACTGAGTTAAACAGTTTCCCCTTCCCAGCTCTTGCTGGACTACTTCATTTTAGTTCTCTTAGCTCCCGCTTCATCCTGCTTCCTGAGCACACCTTGTCCTAAATTTGCTTGTTCTAGACTCGTTTTAGGTCACTCTCTCTCCCTCACTGTCCTACTTCTCGCTGGTTCTGCCTTGTCTTAGTTCTCCCATGGTCTTCGCCCTCACATGTTCCTCACGCTTCAGTTCCTCCTTCCGCACTTGCCTCCTCTCTCCACCCAAACCCCTTCTTCCACCCCTAACTTCCTCCCTCCACCCCAACTTCTCCCTCAACCTTAATTTCCTCCCTCCGTCCTACTCTTCTCCCTCCACCCCAGTAACTATCCTCCACCCTAACCTTCTCCCTTTACCCCAGCCATTCCCTGTTCCCCGTCAGAGCGCTGGCGGCAAGGGCGTAAACGCAGCAAATTAGGTGTAAATGTAAATTAGCCTCTGGTTCATTCTCTAAAAGAATATCCCAGCATCTACATTGTGAATATTAATGGTGTTTAATGCCTGGCCAGAAGGATCCTCCACGCTGATCTTGTTCACCTGGCGTTGCCTCATTGTTTAAGTCATATATGCCGCCTAACCCGCCTTAGTTCCTGAAGGCTTTCGAACTTCTGAAGACTGGAGAGTAAATCTATATACCAATGATGGTAGAGTAAGTGAATATCTTTATCATTATTAGTTGGGTGGTGTTACATACTTTATTAACTTACTATACCTGAATGAAGAGAACATGCATTAAGTAATCGCTTTGAATAATCTCGAGATTCCTGTGAATCACTGTGTATAACATCAGAAAATTAGTCATCCATCCATCACGCTGATACTGAATATTAGAAATTTGTCTAACGTGATAAACTAGTGCAACTGAACTTATATTCTTTTAAAAGACAGAGACTAAAAGGTAATTCAAAGAGATGAGTTTAAACGGATGAAAGGAATATATAAAGCTGTAATCAGTAAGGTAATAATATTAAGCAATCAAGACAACTCGAAAAAGGGGATAGGTTGGCACTAGTTTGGAAATAAGGTTGTCAGTAAAGAAAACAAATCACCATATTGTATCTTTAGCATAAATACAGCGATAAGCGTCAGATGTAGATAGGAACGTACATGAGTCAACATGGTTAGTTATGATGAGGAGATACTCCGTATGGGCTTCTAAGTTTAATACGATTTCTTTTCTCATGTTTTTACCCCAGTAACCAACTCACACGAGTTGTCTACTACAGGTGCTTGAAGACTATCATTACCCACAAGTATTGTGGGTAATGTCACGATGGTGGCTGTAAAAGCATGTAGGGCCGCCACTCGCTCACTCCTCACCCCCATACATTCATAACAAGGCCCCAGGTACAAGTAGCACACGAGAACACACAGCAGAACATCCTAGCAAATCAACAGATGGGAGACTCGTCAAACATCCCAAACGTTTATATATGTAAGAAGCTCAACTTATGCGTGACATAGGAGCAACAATCAGCATCGTAAACGACTCTTACTATCGTACGTTCCATCTCCTCAACAACCTGTCACAGCAGTGCTTTAACAGGATAATGTTGTTGTTTTCAAGACATCAGTCTTCTTATAACGGCCAGCAATGTTCCCCAGGCTGCTACCGGCCTGTCATGGTCAACAGTCTACTACCAGCCAGCCATGTTCCCCAGCCTGTTACCGGTCAGTCATGTTCCACGGGTTGATATCGGCCATCCATGTTCCCCTGGCTGCTATTCTTACGGCCGCCTCACTCACAAAATCTACTGAGCACCTATACTTGTTCCCGAGACGCTTTGGAATTGGAAGAAAAGTCGACAACTACGGGGCTTGTCATTTAGAAATTCAAGATTTTATAAAACAGAAATACAGAACTGATAAGAATGATTACTTTTTGCTCACCCTCATCTGTTACCCATCATGGAACATCTTAAAAGCATCAACAAGCAACACATACTCGCTCCATTTAGGTCAACGCTCGTTTTTAATGGCTTCGCTCAAACCTGCCCGTCGACTATTACGACCTCCGGATATACAGGTTCCTAGATATTTCGATCTCCATTATCATGGCCTTCGGAAGGCAACACCTCTGAGTATATCTTGTAGTGGTTCTGTCGATACGTCAACTCAGAATAACTGTGACTTATCACTACGGAGACGTATGGGTATGATCACCTCACATATGAGGATGAATCTTGAATGATATAGTGCTTCTCGAGTAAGGTGTATCTCAGATGCTCTGTGGATGTGGTGATCCTTCTCATTTCGTGGTCTGCGGGCATGGTAACCCCGTGGTATTTTTTACTTTAGGTATGGCTGCTCCCAGGTTTGTGCCTCTTCTGATAAACGTGAAATGTAGATATTTCCGAAGAGTGTGAACCCTTACATTCGTTTGTCTTACAGTGTACCAGTGTATGATGACCCTTCAGTATAGAGTACTAACCCCCCCCCCCATACATCTCTACCTGGATGTTGTGACCCACACATAAAGACTCTTCCTTGGGTGTTGCGCGCCTCTCATATAGTGACCCGAGGAGATACTGACCAACACAGGTGTAGAGAGCCTTGCTATAACGGGACATCGGGTGAAGTGGCCTTTGCATCTGATGATACCCAGACGTGGCAAATGTGTACATTGGTGACGGCCAGATATAATGACCCCTGATAGCTTAAGTTATACCCATAACATCAATTCTAAATCATTACTTGGTCAACTGGAAGTCTTCAGAAACGCATAACTTGTCCCTAACGTTCATTGTCGCGCTTTATATAAAACCATAAAGCGTACGAAGCTCAAAAAGATTGAAAAGAGACTTCAGTAACAAGGCACTTAGCATTTTAGAAAAGTGCTAAAACATCCTACAATACTCATATAAAAAGCAAAATGATAAAATACCCAACAGATTTAATTTCCCCCTGGACGGCAGTCTCGTTCCACTACATTTACGCTGTTATATTAATCCTGCAAAACGAAAACTGCGAGTTGAATCTTCAATAAACCTTTGTACTTTTACTTCACATTTATCGTATCATAACGAATTTTCTCGTAATATTTCATGGGATTTATGCCTAATGATATTATCTCTTTTCATGATGCATTTATTGTTCTTTGATATTCCATGTCTTATCCATTTATCTTACGTATAGCATCGTGCTAGCCGTAATCCAGGGGCATTACTTGACATTGTATGATAAGCCACAGTGTCATCCCTTCATTTTGCCGGTCATAGACCATAACTCATGCTTACCATCTCGTAGTGCTGGACAGCTTAATCACATATCGGCTTTTCATATCTTCTTGCAGTGTTTCGAAATGATTTCATATTTGCTTTGTAATGTCTAGTGTTTTTTTTATACTACATCTTGCGATATTTCGTACTTAACGGGTCATCCAGTATTAATTGCCTCTGTGTGTAGGAGGTTACTTCATCCAGCCCAGTTAACTTTAAAGATTTACAAACACAAGCTTGCTAACATTATGAACATACACTCACATAACGTATGTTAGACCTTCATATTACTAATATACTCACAAAAAAAAGGATAAAACAAACCACTTGACATTATTTTCTTAAACCGATTCTCGCATTGTGTATGCCATTAATACAAAACCCACACATATTCACCAGCTCACATGCCTGTACAACAAAATTATACCGACTAACACTTTGATACTACTAACCTGCATTCAAATTCTCCTATCGAAACAGATTTTGATATACAACTCACATACTTTAACTTGGAGAGTCAGATTACCATACAACACCCAGATAGACTCACTGACACCTTTACACCACTGAACCACTCTCACATGTACCTTTCTCACACAGAAGGGTTGTGAACACTTCCAAAAACACATGTCAGTCGCTGTTACATTTTCTCTCCAGCAGTAACCACGTTTCCAATCACCCCTTCTCTGTAACTAGATGGCGTACGGCAATCATCAGTCGCAATTGGTTGTGTTCTAAGGTTACAACATACTGCCACTCCTGAAAGCGCAGTAGAATATGAGAAATATCCACATGCATCCATTTCCTCACATGCAGTTATCCTCACCACCAGGGTGCATACCCATCGCCTCTCTTACACTGTCCTTAATAATACCCAGATGTATCTATTCGCAGTCGTATCCATAGGCCCCATCTCCTACCCCTTAATGTTCATGTCATCCTCAAAAAAGACAAATTCCAACAATATCCACACATCCCACCTCATTATGACCAATACACACCCATAAAATCCACTTCTATTACCCCGTCAACATGCATGTCTGCCCACAACATACACATGCAACGTCTCCTCAACATCATCCCCCGCCAACATCGTTCACATATCATCATCATACATTAGGCCCACAACATTCACATATCACATCATCTACATCCACACACACACACCCACAACATTGATAAATCACTTAATCATCACCCACCATGCCTTCATTATCTGCACACACACCACAATATTAAAATCCACTAACGCCCACAATATCCATACATCAACGATTTCCTCATTATCTCCCTCCTCCCACAACATTCATTCTGCCCAGTCACACCACCCAACTCCAACAACATCTCCTCCATTTTCTTCAACAAAATGCCTGAATCTCTCGCTCCCTCCACCAAAGTGTTTCCACATGGTGAACTTTAGAAGAAAAAAGTTTCCGTTCCAGTAATCGATCACTTGTAGAGCCAAGTGGTATCTTCGACACTTTAAATTAGGTCTATCAGTTACCTGTATATATATATGTATTCCCTGAACATTCTCCTTGCAACTCGTCCTTCGTCTATCCGTGATTACCAGGATGAATTATCGTCCATTACTCCGTGCTCCACTGTACGATATTTATGAGTCATATATTCTCCCGGGTGCCTTAATTATTCCCAGCTTTATGAGCAACCAAAACTAAAGGGAGATACTCCTCCCTTGTATGTGCAGAAGGCCGTCTACATGCCCACATATGTTGTGTTCCTATAAACAGTAATCACTGGGGAGTATAAGTGTTTGGATAATATACCTAAACGTGTGTGATGCAAGCACATCCTAAGGCAAGTGTATTATAGGAATTCTTATGTTGAGTGAGTTCTAGACTCAGCTGCTCCTCATGAGCACATACATAAAGTCTATATGTGGTGAAAGAGCACTTTACTACTATGTGTGTGTGTGTGTGTGTGTGTGTGTGTGTAAGGGAAAGGAGGTTTTCACTGGTGGGACTCAGCCTCTCATCCCTGTTCTCTATCATATAACTTTTTTCAATTTTCCAAAGGTAGTTGCATTTAATTTCTTCTGGTGTAGTTTCTTCTATTAGTCCACGAGTTTGTTGCTAAAGAAATGCTTTTTCACGTCCCCCGGCAAACTCCCCTCTTGCTCAACACTTTTTTCTAATATCAAAGAAATGTTCTATGTTAACGTCTTCATTCATAAGTAGCTATCATACCTTCTTTGTTCGTCTTCTTCCAAGGCGGGCAAACTGAAGGCTTTCCTTCCCTCTCTTAATGTGTGTGATTACTTATTTGTACCGCCTGAGTAGGGAGCTATACTCTCGTGGGGCCCCATCTTTTGAACTTTCTCTGCTATCATACAACATTTTAAACTTCTGTATGCTGACTTTATTCACAAATTCGTCATTCAGTTTATTCCATTCATTCACTTTTGTACTCTATAAGTACTTCTTTACATCTTCTACAACATATTCTAGCTTAGTTTCATGTTATGTCCTCTGGTTGTTTAGCTTTTGCTTGTTTCGAAAATCTGTTCACCGTTGACGTTTCAGACTGGTTTAGCAACTCAAAGGCTGTGATCAGCTCTTCCCTTACTCTTTTCTCTTTCTATGGTGTACAACTTTAAAGGCTCATACGTTTCCGTATAACTCAGTTTTCAATTCTTGTTACATCTTTGTTGCCCTCCCCTGGACCTTCGCTATTATTTCTTTGTACCTCTTTAAGTGCGGTAACCAAACCTGGGCAGCGTACTCTAGTTTTAGCCTTATGTAAGATATAAACAACTTGCCGATTTTTTTCCTCGCCATGTGCTGCAATGCAGTTTTAAAATTTGCTTGCAGGTAGTTCGTCTGTTTTGCTTTTTCTTAAGGTGGGAGTCTGATGACAGGTTAGGGCAAAATGTCAGTCCAAAAGGCCGTCTCACAAACAGATTTCTGCAGTTTTTCCAGTTGGTTGATAGTCATATCGAGGCCTTCTTTCTCTGTGGCCCATCCTCATTACGTTACATCCACTCAGGCATAACTTCAGCAACCATGAGCGTGTTTGTGTTGTTTGTATGTGCGTGTGTGTGTGTGTGTGTGTGTGTGTGTGTGTGTGTGTGTGTGTGTGTGTGTGTGTGTGTGTGTGTGTGTGTGTGTAGAGGTGTAGAGGCAAGTGAAAGAGGGCTTCTGGAAGAGGCATATGGTTGATATTCAAGAGCTACACAGCCTGTCGAGTGTGTGACGTCTTCAACGAATCTTGTGTTCCTGCTCTGTTTACTTCATCATGGGATATAAACTACTATGATGCACAAATGTATTAATCCTTTTGAGAGCCTAGTGACTTTACGAGATCTCTGTCTATCTGTCTATCATTTCGCTGTTTATCTATCACGTTCCTTTCTCTTGTTTTTCTAGCTCTATCGCCTTAGTAAGCTCTTGTTACGCTAACACTTCAATTAGGTCTATGTCCTCCCTTGTCCCATCTGGACCAAGTTAAAGCACCTCCCTCCTTCCCAATGGCAGGACAGTCGTGAAACTGGTGGTGTTTGGAGGAGGTGGAGAATGGTGGGAGAAGAAGTAGAGGTTAGGAAGAAGGGAGAGGTTAGGGAGGGACGGTGAGTCCTTTCTTTTTTTTTTCTGGAGATGAAAAGATGAGGCAAATTGAAGACGTCTTTCACAGCTCTTAAGGCGAAAAATGTATTACTTATGGCATTAAGAAGAGGGAATGAAATTTGCAATTTGGGGTTATTTTATAATCTATGGGTAAAGATAATGGTGCTGTGGATGATTTCGCGCCTCTAGGGGGCTAATATAAGATTTTTCGATCAAACTACATTGTAATTAAGGCAAATAAGGCGATGTTTAAGGTAATCTAGCAACTTTGGTGGTAATCAGGCGATTCTGGGGACATAATGAGGTGACATAATTAAGGGGTAAAGTCGTCGACGACGGAGGCAAATTCGGTAAACTTAGAAGCAACTTTCTGTTTTTTAAGGTGCTCATTGTAGGGTTCGGGGTGGTGTCGTGTTCATGGTAGTATGTAGGGTGGCGTCATGTGCTCATGGTAGTGTGTAGGGTGGTGTTATGTGCTCATGGCAGGGTGGGGGGTACTGTAGAGTGTTCACTTTAGGGTGAGGTGGTGTTGTGTGCTCATAGTTGTGTGTGGGGTGGTGTTATGTGCTCATGGCAGCGTGTGGGGTGATGTTGTGTGCTCATGGCAGGATGTGGAGTGATGTTATGTGCTCATGATAAGGTGTGGGGTGGTGTTATGTGCTCATGGTAATGTGTGGGGTGCTATGAAGTGCTCATGGTAGGGTGTGGGATGGTGTTATTTGCTCATGGCAGGGCGAGGGGGCGCTGTGAAGTGATAATGGTAGGGAGTGGGGTGGTGCTATGTGCTCATGGCAGGGTGAGGGGTACTGTGAAGTGCTCATAGCAAGGTGTGGGGTGGTGTGAAATATTCATGGAAGGGTGTGGAGTGGTGTCATGTTCTCATGGTAGGGTGTGGGGGGTGTACTGTGCTCATGGCAGCGTATGGGGTGGTGCGAAATATTCATAGCAGGATGTGGGGTGGTAGCAGGTGCTCATGGGAGAGTGAGGGGTGCTGTGAAGTGCTCATGACAGGGTGTTGGGGGTGTCATGTGCTCATGGCAGGGCGTGAGGTGCTGTGAAATGTTCATGGCAGGGTATGAGATGGTGGGATGTGATCATAGCCGAGGAATGAGTAGGTATGACGTGCTCATGTACTTATGGCGTGGTTTGGGGTAATGGCATGCAAAAATTCACCGTAGAAGGACCACGTGTAAGCGGTAATGCAAAATCGACCCACCCAGGGGTAACAAGGGTGAAGCAGTATGGGGTCGGGTAGGGGCGAAGAACGGGGGAGTGTCGCTCATCATCTTCTACATGGGGTGAGGGGAGATGTTCTGTGGGAGGGAGGATGGAAGAAGGGAGGAGACTGAAGCTAACTCACCATCCACTACACTAGGAAGGGAGAGATGTTGTGGAAGTTCCGTTATCTACCAGCAACTACACAAGGTGGAGGGGTATCATTCAGAAAGTTTGACTCATTACAAGGAGAGGTGAGGGATGGGACGCATCACCCAGTACATAAGGAGGGTGGAGGTTCGGCCGAGGTTACGAAGCATCCACTACATGGAGTGGAGGAGGTTGCTCTGCAGGAGTATGACTAACAATCTACCATTCCGGGAGGCAGATGGTCTCTTATATAAGACAGAAAAGATCTAAATGATAGAGTGATGTCAGAAACCTGGCGGAGGTAAAAACCATCAATAGGTATGGCTTAAGGTGATATAAAAGAAAGGAGAATGGTAGAAGGAGATCATAACCCATGAGAATAATCAAACTATATAGAAAATGGGATGTAGAAGGACTACTGGATGAGATCAAGTTACAGGACATAAGGCAGAGGAAGAGAACGCTGTCGAACACAGCCATCCGGCAATTCGAACAAGAGCAGAAACTGAAGGTAATGCACCAGAATAATCTAAATTGAAGACCAACAACACATAACATACCAGCACTCAGACGAATTACATGCGTAAGAATCAGATCTCCTCATATATTTTAAATAAAGAGTACATTTAATGTACAGGTCTATGGAAGATTCAGAGCTAAAGAATACGAGATCTTGATACTATGTAAAGTTTTATGGCGTCTCTATTGTCTTCAGCTTATCTAACCATTTTAACTTCAAGGACAGATTCGAGACCTGATATCGAAACAAATGTCCTTCTGTGAGACCTTGAAAAGTATCTTTTCTTTGGAAGTTCCAATCATGCACAAAAATCCACATCAAGGCTGATCCTTGACTGAAATATGAAGTGGTTAATGAAAGGGATAAAGAAGGGACAAGGGAATGTACAAATTTGGGAGGAGTTGATAAACCTGTCTGTTAAAATGTGCCACGTCGTGGTCACTGGGATATACATGAGTATTATATGGTCTAGCCAGTGGTAGGGGAAAACAAGCAGCCAGTTCTTGGGAGCAAAAACTAGAGTATACCTGTGGAAAAGGGAAAGTGGCTCTAGTTTTGAAGATAGCCTGGGAGAGTTTATAAGACGGACCGCTTTCGAATCATCTCTGTCATGTAAGGATACAGAGAGCTAGAACCATCCCAGATGTACTCCATACAGGGACGTATCACTCCTTTGTTTAAACGGAAGGAATGAAATATCAACTTCCAGGACTCCCAGTTTCTCAGAGGCAGACTTAGCTATTTTGTAATTTCGGGCAATACAAAGTATGTTCATTCAGTCAAGAGGTGGAACTGCAGAACCGTTAAAGGCAAGAGGAAAGTTATTAGGAATTCTCGATATGAAGATGGGTAGAAAGTGACTGTTGAAGGTACTAAACTTAAACAGATTTTTACTACCCCGCTGAGAAATCCTGTCAAAGTATGAGTTTATTGAGAAAGTTTTGTCTAGACGAGAGTAAGGGAAGGAACAGAATTGATGATGTGAAGAAAGGTAGTGTAGACTCGTCAGCGTATGAGTACATTTGATTATTTGTGGAACAAAGCAAAGCATTGATACAAAGGCGAAAAAGTGTAGGAGACAGAATAGAACACTGAAGGACACCACTTTTAATGGAGAAAGGGAAAGAGGCTGAGCAAAGTAAGTAATGGAAGCCAAAACAGGGAGCTTAGAGATGAGATCCCGATGACACACCTTGTCAAAAGCTTTGGATTATCAACGGCAACTACACAGGATTCCCAGAAATCTTACAGGATGATGACCAGACATTAGTAAGATAGGAAAGAAGTGAAACTCGTCTTACGGAATCTATAATGGCGATCAGAGAGAAGACTGTGAGATACAAGATGCCTGAGGATATGGGACTTGAGGAGAGATTCAAAGATTTTGGAAATGGTAGATGTCAAAGTAACAGTATGCCAACGTATACTTCGAAGTAGAAAGAAAAGTTTTGGTGTTTGAACAGAAACGGAACAGACGAGCAAGCACAGGTGCAAGTTCAGAGGCATACTATTTCAGTACCGGGGTTGGATGCCTTTAGGACTATACGCCTTGTTTATGTTCTAATAGAGAAGCCCTTTTTAGACAGTTTGAAAAGAGATTACAGGAAGGGGCATTAGTATTAGTAAAAGGATCATCAAGGAGGGGGTAAAGGAATGTTAGTTATTCAAGGTGGGGTTCGCGGAGAATCAGGAACCATAGTGAGCTGCTCTGTCTACTGGAGAGACATCTATAGCACCGTCAGATGGGAGAAATGAAGGAAAGGTAGAATGATAGAAGTTGTTAGCAATGCACTTAGCTAAAGACCAGATAGAACTACCAGTGGATGACGAAGGGATTGTCGCACTTTCTTTGATAAAGAAACGCTTTGCCCCATGGATAACATACTTGCAATGATATCGGGCAGTGATGAATGCTGAATGGGAGTAGAAGGTGGTAGAGTCTTTCTAAGTTCGATATGCCTGATCCCTTGCTTAAAAGGCCTCAGAATAGGATCGGTTGGACCCTAGGTTGGAAGAAGAGATCGCCTTGGAGGAAAAAGGGACAAAAGCTTCCGCTCCCATTTGGCAGAGACAGAATCATCACCACCCAAGAGACATTGACTTACCCAAGGAAAGTAAGTCATTCCAAACAGGTTTGATTAAGTGTCACTGTTTACGTTTAGAAGGGGCTGCTGGAGAGGGAGATACTATGAAAATAGATACATTTATGAGAGTGGGATCTGATGAGTCAGCTGGGGCGAAACTTTGTACTTGAGCGGGAATGATTAAATGAGAATAATAGATTCAGAGTATTGTAAGAGTGTTGACAGAGATCAGGATTATAGGTGGGGTGGGAGATAATTTGCTCTAGGAGTCTAGATCATTAAGAATGTAGAATGTTAGGGTTTTAATCCGCCTACCATCCGTATGGGAGGAATTTAACCATCCCCTATGGTGACGTTGAAATCCCTTAGGTATCAGATAATGTTTTACGGAGGGATGATACCACAGTCTCATGGCAGGAGTTTAGATGTCGAAAAAAGTCATAAGATTTTTAGAATCAGGAGAGCACTGAACAGTCAAAAGTACGACTTGCAGATCTTTTACAAATATCAGCAATTATATAAATCTAACAATAAAGACCAAACGCAAATTGAATTTAGCAGATATTACCACAGGTTATCCCTCGGGATAGGGGAGAAAGAATACTCCTCACGTATTTTCTGCGTATCGTAAAAGGCGACTAAAAGGGGTGGGAGCGGGGGACAGGAAATCCTCCCCTTCAGTTTCTGCTTTTTCTAAAGAAGAAAAAGAGAAGGAGGCAAAGTGAGGGTTTTCTCTCTAAGCCTCAGCCCTATGTTCTTGACGCTACTTCGCTAACTCGGGAAGTGACGAATATGTATGAAAAAAGAATCACCATAGGTATCAACATAAAGTTTCCTAACGTTAAATGTAGATGGGGCGACTTCACCCTGTCCCATGAACAGCAGTGGCATTCGGGTTCTATTCTATCCCCTACCCTCTTTCCTCTCACCATAATTGAACTCCCTTCAGTTTCATATTTCATTCACCTCTACGCTACAGATACCACTTTACGCAACCAAATTTCACTCCCCCGCACTCCCTTCTCACTCTAATATTCGTTCTCTTTTTCGCACTGAACCATATGTCCTGTCACATTTCGGATCTGTGCAGCATCTCGGAATGAGATTCCGCCACCAATGCTGTATCACAAGTAAACAAAAACTGACTCACTTTCCAAGCCATCTCACCCCCGACAAACCACATGCTTGCTCTTCTCGCCAAGTCTCCTGCTTTTAGCTCCCTCCCCACCCCATCCACAAACAAAATAAACAACCATGGTGACATCTCGCATCCCTACTGCAGACAAGTTTTTATTTAGAACAGCTGGCTCTCCTCAGCCCCTGGTAAAAACTTCTCACTGTTTTTAGCTGATTTCCTTCCACACCATACACTCTTAAGACCTTCCACAAAGCATCTCTATCAACCCTATTTTATGCTTTCTCCAGATTCATAAATTCCAAATGCAAAACCATCTTTTTTGGTAAATATTTTTTACATGCATTCTTTAAAGCAAACTCCTGATCCAAACATCCTTTACCACTTCTGAAACCACACTGCTCCTTTTCTGTCTGATGCTCTGTACATTCCTTCATCCTCTCAATCACTGTCTGATGCTCTGTACATTCCTACATGGATGGGGAGAAAGAATACTTCCCATGCATTCCCCGCGTGTCGTAAAAGGCGATTAAAGGGGACATAAGTGGGGAGCTAGAAACCTTCCCCTCCTTGTATTTTAACTTTTGAAAAGGGGAAGCAGAATAAGAGTCATTCGGAGAGTATTTCTCCGCCTCCAAGGTTCAGACTGGGGTGTCTAAATGTGTGTGGATGTAACCAAGATGAGAAAACAGGTAGAAAAAGGTAGTATGGTTGAGGAAATGATCCTGGATGTGTTGGCTTTGAGTGAAACGAAGCTAAAGGGTAAAAGGGAAGATTGGTTTGGGAATGTCCTGGAAGTAAAATTAGGGGTTGGTGAGAGGACAAGACCAAAGGAAGGAGTAGCACTACTCTTGAAGCAGGATTTGTGGGAGTATGTGATAGAGTGTAAAAGAGTAAACTCTAGATTCATATGGGTAAAACTGAAAGTGAATGGACAGAGATGGACGACTATTGGTGCCTATACACCTGGTCTTGTGAAGAAAGATCATGAGAGGTTAGTGTTTTGGGTGCAGCTGAGTGAGTGTTAGCAGCTTTGATGCACGAGACCGGGCTATTGTGAAAGGTGATTTGAATGCAAAAGTGAGTAATGTGGCAGTTGAGAGTATAATTGGTGTACAAGGGTTGTTCATGGTTGTAAATGGAAATGGTGAAGAGCTTGTTGATTTGTGTGCTGAAAAAGGACTGGTAATTGGGAATACCTGGTTTAAAAAGAGAGATATGCATAAGTATACGTATTTAAGTAGGAGAGATGGTCAAAGAGGGTTATTGGATTACCTGTTGATTGATTGGCGCGTAAAAAAAGAGACTTTTGGATATTAATGTGCTGAGAGGAGCAACTGATCATTATCTTGTGGAGGCGAAGGAAAAGATTTGTAGAGGTTTTCAGAAAAGAAAAGAGAATGTTGGGTGAAGAGAGCGGTGAGAGTAAGTGAGCTCGGAAAGAAGACTTGTGTGAGGAAGTACCAAGAGAGACTGAGTGCAATGGAAAAAGGTGAGAGCAAATGACGCAAGGGGAACTGGGGAGGAATTGGGTGTATTTATGGAAGCAGTGATGGCTTGCGCAAAAGATGCTAGTGGCATGAGAAAAGTGGGAGGTGGGCAGATTAGAAATGGTAGTTAGTGAATGGTGGGATGAAGAAGTAAGATTGTTTGTGAAAGAGAAGAGAGAAGCGTTTGGACGATTTTGCAGAGTATTGCAAATGACTGGGAGATGTACAAAAAAGTGGCAGGAGGTCAAGAGAAAGGTGTAAGAGGTGAAAAAGAGGGCAAATGAAAGTTGGGGGTGAGAGAGTATCATTAGATTTTAGGGAGAGTAAAAAAATGTTTATGGATGGGGTTGTTAGGGAGGTGAACGCAAGAGTTTTCGAGAGAGGGGCAAGTATGCAGTCTCTTCTGGATGAGAGGGCTTGGGTTGTGAGTCAGTTGTTCTTCGTTGATGATATAGCGCTGGTGGCTGATTCGGGTGAGAAACTGCAGAGGTTGGTGATTCAGTTTGGTAAAGAAGAAAGCTGAGAGTAAATGTGAAAAAGAGCAAGGTCATTAGGTTCAGTAGGGTTGAGAGAGAAGTTAACAGGAAAGTTAGTTTGAATGGAGAAAAACTGGAGGAAGTGAAGTGTTTCAGATATCTGTGAGTGAACTTAGCACTGGATGGAAATATGGAAGCTGAAGTGAATCACATGGTGGCGGAGGGGGTGAAGGTTCTGGAAGCGTTGAAGAATGTGTGGAAGGCGAGAAATTTATCTCGGAGAGCAAAAATGGGTATGTTTGAAATAATAGTGGTTCGAACAATGTAGATAGGTTTGTGCGGAGGAAGGTGGATTTGTTGGAAATAAAATTTTTGAGGACAATATGTGGTGTGAGGTGGTTTGATCGAATAAGTAATGAAAGGGTAAGAGAGATGTGTGGTAATAAAATGGGTGTGGTTGAGAGACCAGAAGAGAGTGTGTTGTATGGTCTGGACAAATGGAGATACTGAGTTAGGAAAGATTAGCAAAGGGGTGTGAACATACAGGAGGGTGAAAGACATGCAAGGAATAGAGTGAATTGGAACGATATGGTATACCGGGGTCGACGTGCTGTCAATGGATCGAACCAGGGCATATAAAGCGTCTGGGGTAAAACATAGAAACATCTCTGGGGCCTGGATGCGAAAAGGGAGCTGTGGTTTTGGTGCATTATACATGGCAGCTAAAGAGTGTTTGAAACCAATGAGGTCTTTTTTGTCTGTTTCTGACGCTTCCTCGATAGGGGGAGGGGGTTGGGATGCTATACTATGTTTGGCGTGGTGGCGATGAGAAAGGATGAAGGCAGCAAGTATGAATATGTACATGTGTATATATGTATGTCTTTGTATGTATATGTATGTATACGTTGAAATGTATAGGTACGTATATGTGCATGTATGGGCGTTTGTATATACACATGTGTATGTGGGTGGGTTGGGCCATTCTTTCGTCTGTTTCCTTGCGCTACTTCGCTTTTGCAGGAGACGGCGATTAAGTATGATAAGTACTATTATTATTATCATTATCATTATTATCATTATTACTGTTATTTTTATCATTATTATCATCATTATCATTATTATTATTATCATTATAGTTTGTCGCATTAGCGAGATAGCGCAAGGAAACAGACAAAAGAATGGCCCAACCCACCCACATACACATGCATATACATTCGCGTCCAAACACGCACATATACATACCTATACATTTCAACGTATACATATATATACATACACAGACATGTACATATACACATGTACATAATTCATACCTGCTGCCTTTATTCATTCCCGTCGCCACCCCGCCACACATGAAATAACGACCCCTTCCCCCGCGTGCGCGCGAGGTAGCGCTAGAAAAAGACAACGAAGGCCACATTCGTTCACACGCAGTTGTCATGTATAATGCACCGAAAACGCAGCTTCCTTTCCACATCCACGCCCACAAAACTTTCCATGGTTTACCACAGACGCTTCACATGCACTGGTTCAATCTATTTGTAGCACGTCGACCCCGGTATACCACATCGTTCCAATTCACTCTATTCCTTGCACGCCTTTCACCCTCCTGCATGTTCAGGACCCGATCGCTTAAAATTTTTTCACTCCATCCTTTCAACTTCAATTTGGTCTCCCACTTCTCCTCGTTCCCTCCACCTCCGACACATATATCCTCTTTGTCAATCTTTCCTCACTCATTCTCTCCATGTGGCCAAACCATTTCAAAACACCCTCTTCTGCTTTCTCAACCACACTCTTTTTATTGCCACACATCTCTCTTACCCTTTCATTACTTACTCGATCAAACCACCTCACACCACATATTGTCCTCAAACATCTCATTTCCAGCACATCCACCCTCCTCCGCGCAACTCTAAGTGTAGCCCACGCCTCACAACCATATAACATTTTTGCTTTCCAAGATAATGCTCTCGCCTTCCACACATTTTTCAACGCTCCCAGAACTTTCGCCCCCTCCCCTACCCTGTGACTCACTTCCACTTCCATGGTTCCCTCCGCTGCTAAATCCACTCCCAGATATCTAAAACACTTCACTTCCTCCAGTTTTTCTCCATTCAAACATATCTCCCAATTGACTTGTCCCTCAACCCTACTGTGCCTAATAACCTTGCTCATATTCACATTTACTCTCAGCTTTCTTCTTTCACAGGAAACTGCACGTGTTCACCTTACTTTGACAGTATGCTCGTTATCACTCCTAAGGCAATTTTGGTTGCTCAATAAATCACTGGAAGAAATCCAGACTAGAACGTAACTATTTTGCTAGTATATAAGGATTTTTCTTGCTAACACACACACACACACACACACACACACACTCACACACACACACACGTACACACACACAAATCCTCTTCTCCCATGGTAAAAGATTAAGATAATGTAGTTAACTTGACCAGTGATATATCGGGTGTGGGGATGCTCTGATATTACCGTGTCACTCAGCCAGTCTGGCTGCGAATCACTATTAGAAAAAATGACTGCAAGGTTGTACATTAATTGATAAAGGTACAGTTGCTGGATCTCATTACAAGGCTTAGGAAATGAATAAAGCATCTCATTATTATGCGTTTTTTTTAACCTTTTGGGGTGTGTGCCAAGATTTCTTCGTCCCTCTGTTTTGCCTAAAACCCTACGTCTAAAAGTTCTGTTTAACGTAGCGAAATATTCTGAGGTTGAACTCTTATGTTAATGGCATTAATTTACATAAAACTGTTCTCTTAGTCCATTTTGATTTCGAGAGCAGGTTCTAAAACTGAACGGCTCTCGTGTTCCGCTAGTAGTACATGTACTATCAGGCAGGGACCACTGCCCAGAGATCACCAAACACGTTGTTAATTCATACCAATGAATTACTCTTTACCTACTGCTTGTTTGTAAAGAGCTGGTAGACAACATCTGCCATGGACAGGCACTCGTTCGCTTGTAACTCTCGACTGAGAATGGACTCACACATGCTGTGCTGTTTATTATAATGTCAGACTGAGAGCATCTTGTGAATATCAAATGAATTGAATGATAAGAGATTAAAAAAAAAAAGCAATATAGACAATATGGCCATCTGTTCACTGGATGACAAGTATTTCCCACCTCAAGTCATTTACCTTGTTGATATATAGTTTCCGTGTCTGCACTATCCAGATACCGTATGTCAATGTACATTATGCATTCCCTGCGAACGCTTCCTTGAATCCAGGTACGCATATCAACCACCAGACACACACAGACACACAAAAAATAACAAACCACTCGCCGAAATTCTAAACGCTGGGGTCACACACAAGGCTTAGAAATATTAATGGCACGACAAACACGGAGGAAATGTATGTAACAAGAGACAGCCAAGAGACAGCACATTGATTCACCATGTAAAACTGCAACACTCTAGTATAACAACATTATAGCATGAGTGTAGGCGAGTTCATGGATACACGGACCAAGCAGCAAAGCAAACACAACAAGTACGCAGATTTCCGCTGTAGTGTTAACCTAGGTCATGATAACGTCCTCCTGACATGCACTCAGTGGAAAGTCGGGCTGTGTAATGCATCAACTTCTGAAAACATAATTGAGACTAAATTCTCAGTATTTGCCGACGGGTCTTTTACACTAGTGAATGGCAAGCCCCTGTTGTACAGGGGAACATGCCTCAGGTTAGTGATAATGGACCTTCGCTGTGGAGGTAGAGAGGTTAAATGCGGGAAATGGATGGCGATTATTACTGTAGTCTCAATGTTAAAGATTCTCTTGTGAGTTTCGAGGGGACATCTTAGGGACAGCAATCACACTCTTACATTAACACGGGCCTCGAAT
>NC_092235.1:41600962-41650962 GCF_036320965.1 Panulirus ornatus | reverse complement strand
CAGTGCTCTCAGCCCGATGGGTGAAGCACGCTCTAAGTACGTCCTAGATATGGCTCATCTTTCCTGTCTCCACATAGCTAATGTTCTCTCTCCCATGCTGACACCCTGCTAAGATTCAGGTCGTGAGAGGGACGGGACGATAGTAGGTATATGACGAGATGTGTCAGCTGACGTCGTCTTTTGGGAAAGCGGAAGTTCGGGTAAAAGGTTGAACAGAGCAGCATGAGATGAGGTCTCAGGTGGAAGCAGTAAACAAGGCGGGTAGCGACCAGGATGGGACAGTTCAAGTAGAGGTTACGGACTTTGTTCACATAGGCAGGCTCCCTGTTGCCACTGCTGCATTCCAACGGAAAAAAGTCTCAGTCATGTCTCAGAATATTCTGTGTTGAACAGCTGTAATGGAATAAAATCATGATAAAAGTGGTATTCTGGAGCCTTGGATTGATATCAAAATCAAAGATTTCCTCGCGATATGCCGTTTCTGGGTACATAATGTTTAACAGTGAGAGGGGAAATAAAGCAAGTGGTGTTGTCTTGCTCTTTGTTATAGCTTATATAAATCCTGTGCTAAAAAATGTTGTTGCTGCTGATTAAATTGACTCATTTTGTAAAAGTCAAAGTTAAGTTTCGAACAAAGGTAATGGTGGGACTAGGCAATAAGCCCTCACTATAATCACTAGAAGTAGACGTTTCAAAGACTAAATGTCCGCATAGAACAAATCAGCGACGAAAACAATTCGATCATTTTAGATTTTTACATACCATTATTTAAGTAGGGAGAATCCCTTTCCAGTAGCTTGAGGCGTGGGATTAACCTAAATCAGCTTGGTAGTGCCCTAATACAATTAGTTGGTAAACCTACGCGCGACGAAAATTTATTAGATTTTGTTCTAACTACAGATGAGGATCTTGTTAACAAAGTTGAGGTCAGAGAAAATTTTGGTACAAGTGATAACCAATGAATTACTTTTAAGTTAACTCTCAACATTGCCTATAATGCTGGTCAGCTTGAAGAATCGCGAAAAAAAGCAAAATTCTAAGCTTGAAAATTTTAAAGATCTTCGTATTACTCTTGACAGACAAACTTGGGATGATATGATGGATAAAAACGATATAGCCGTAGCTTAAGAAAACTTCAGGCAAACGATCACAAGAGTAGAGGAACATTTGTGCCAACGGGTGGTAAACGGCCTTTTTCCATTGCGAAACCAAAATGGGGGAACTATGACAGAGAAAAATGTCTATTGCCTAATAGAGCAGCATATAAGAAGCTCAAAGAGACCAGAAACTAGCTTAACAGACCAAATTATGTAAGTCCACATTGAGAAACTAAGAGACTTATACGTCACAGGAAACATCAGTAAGACGCGTATATTGATGAAAACAGCAAAAGGAACTCGAAGGAGCTTTATG
Source organism: Panulirus ornatus (assembly GCF_036320965.1). NCBI lineage: Eukaryota > Metazoa > Arthropoda > Malacostraca > Decapoda > Palinuridae > Panulirus > Panulirus ornatus. The sequence goes on along the minus strand of NC_092235.1, from coordinate 41,649,549 downwards.
AGTATACTAAAAGCAAGAGAGTCATTACCCAGTCAACTGTACATTAATGATTGTAAATAGTCTTTGCTTTACGACAACGAAGACATGGTAAATATTTCAAATTATTCGCATATGTCTTTAGAGCTGACGATGCAGCTCATGTCCCGAGTCCAATGCTAATGCTAAGAGAAGAAAACATTTTTAAACACATGGTTGTAGGAGTTTAATATATACTGTCATCACTAAAAGAAAGGTGAAAATAGAGAAAGCAGCAGCCCACAAAAGTTTTATCTGAGGACGATGAAAGAGGAGAAAAATGAGACAGCCAAACTCTTGACTGCTTTCTTCATTAAGTCACTTGCTACGGCGAAAGTTCCACAGTGATGGAAGCCTGCTAATGGAACGACCATTATCAAAAGTGGTATTAAATCACTCTCCGGAAATCATCACCCAATCAACTTAACTTCTGCAGTTGATAATCCAGTGGAAACAATCGTACGAAATATAATTGCAAACTATTTAGGGAACAACAATTTAATAAATGAGCATTGTCTTCGACAAGATAGAAATATGAGTCCGTTGATACACAACAAAGATACGTAGCTAGGACGCCATTCGGTGAACAAGTATCTTGTACCTCCCCTGTGATGTAATTATGACACGAAAGTGCACTAAGGAACTTGTCGTGTTTCATTTCCCCATGGACTCATGAGAATGTACTCAATCACACGCTAAATTGTGATCCTTTCCAATACATATATTGATCAATATATTGATCTATAGGGCAAGGAAACAGACAAAGAATGGCCCAACCCACCCACATACACATGTATATACATAAACGCTCACAGAGGCACATATACATATATATACATTTCAAAGTATACATACAAATGCACACACAGACATATACATATATGCCAATGTACATATTCATACATGCTGCCTTCATCCATTTCCGACGCCACCCCGCCGAAAATATTTTGGACAATCACATGTTTACCAAATCGCGTCCTACCTTCGTCTCTTCGATGTATGTCAACTGACTGTTATATTTCTCTCTTGTGTCTCCCCTGATGATGTGATTATTACACGAACGTGTACTTGGGAACGTGCACTTATATATATATATATATATATATATATATATATATATATATATATATATATATATATATATATATATATATATATATATATATATATATATATATATATATATATATATTTATATATTTACTTATTCATTTTCCTTTGTCGCTGTCTCTCGCGTTAGCGAGGTAGCGCAAGGAAACAGACGAAAGAATGGCCCAAACGACCCACATACACATGTATATACATAAACGTCCACACACGCAAATACACATACCTATACATCTCAAGGTATACATATCCAAATATATATATATATATATATATATATATATATATATATATATATATATATATATATATATATATATATATATATATATTTATATATATATTTTTTTTTTGCTTTGTCGCTGTCTCCCGCGTTTGCGAAGTAGCGCAAGGAAACAGACGAAAGAAATGGCCCAACCCACCCCCATACACATGTATATACATACGTCCACACACGCAAATATACATACCTACAGAGCTTTCCATGGTTTACCCCAGACGCTTCACATGCCCTGATTCAATCCACTGACAGCAGGTCAACCCCGGTATACCACATCGATCCAATTCACTCTATTCCTTGCCCTCCTTTCACCCTCCTGCATGTTCAGGCCCCGATCACACAAAATCTTTTTCACTCCATCTTTCCACCTCCAATTTGGTCTCCCACTTCTCCTCGTTCCCTCCACCTCCGACTCATATATCCTCTTGGTCAATCTTTCCTCACTCATTCTCTCCATGTGCCCAAACCATTTCAAAACACCCTCTTCTGCTCTCTCAACCTTTTTATTTTATTTTATTTTATTTATTTTATTCATTTTATTTTATTTCCACACATCTCTCTTACCCTGTTATTACTTACTCGATCAAAACACCTCACACCACACATTGTCCTCAAACATCTCATTTCTAGCACATCCGCCCTCCTGCGCACAGCTCTATCCATAGCCCACGCCTCGCAACCATACAACATTGTTGGAACCACTATTCCTTCAAACATACCCATTTTTGCTTTCCAAGATAATGTTCTCGACTTCCACACATTCTTCAAGGCTCCCAGGATTTTCGCCCCCTCCCCCACTTCCGCTTCCATGGTTCAATCTGCTGCCAGATCCACTCCCGGATATCTAAAACACTGTACTTCCTCCAGTTTTTCTCCATTCAAACTTACCTCCCAATTGACTTGACCCTCAACCCTACTGTACCTAATAACCTTGCTCTTATTCACATTTACTCTTAACTTTCTTCTTTCACACACTTTACCAAACTCAGTCACCAGCTTCTGCAGTTTCTCAAATGAATCAGTCACCAGCGCTGTATCATCAGCGAACAACAACTGACTCACTTCCCAAGCTCTCTCATCCCCAACAGACTGCATACTTGCACCTCTTTCCAAAACTCTTGCATTTACCTCCCTAACAACCCCATCCATAAACAAATTAAACAACCATGGAGACATCACACACCCCTGCCGCAAACCTACATTCACTGAGAACCAATCACTTTCCTCTCTTCCTACACGTACACATGCCTTACATCCTCGATAAAAACTTTTCACTGCTTCTAACAACTTGCCTCCCACACCATATATTCTTAATAACTTCCACAGAGCATCTCTATCAACTCTATCATATGCCTTCTCCAGATCCATAAATGCTACATACAAATCCATTTGCTTTTCTAAGTATTTCTCACATACATTCTTCAAAGCAAACACCTGATCCACACATCCTCTACCACTTCTGAAACCACACTGCTCTTCCCCAATCTGATGCTCTGTACATGCCTTCACCCTCTCAATCAATACCCTCCCATATAATTTACCAGGAATACTCAACAAACTTATACCTCTGTAATTTGAGCACTCACTCTTATCCCCTTTGCCTTTGTACAATGGCACTATGCACGCATTCCGCCAATCCTTAGGCACCTCACCATGAGTCATACATACATTAAATAACCTTACCAACCAGTCAATAATACAGCGATCCCCTTTTTTGATAAATTCCACTGCACTACCATCCAAACCTGCTGCCTTGCCGGCTTTCATCTTCCGCAAAGCTTTTACTACCTCCTCTGTTTACCAAATCATTTTCCCTAACCCTCTCACTCTGCACACCACCTCGACCAAAACACCCTATATCTGCCACTCTATCATCAAACACATTCAACAAACCTTCAAAATACTCACTCCATCTCCATCTCACATCATCACTCCTTGTTATCACCTCCCCATTTGCGCCCTTCACTGAAGGTCCCATTTGCTCCTTTGTCTTACGCACTTTATTTACCTCCTTCCAGAACATCTTTTTGTTCTCCCTAAAATTTGATGATACTCTCTCACCCCAACTCTCATTTGCTCTCTTTTTCACCTCTTGCACCATTCTCTTAACCTCCTGTCTCTTTCTTTTATACATCTCCCACTCAATTGCATTTTTTCCCTGCAAAAATCGTCCAAATGCCTCTCTCTTCTCTTTCACTAATAATCTTACTTCTTCATCCCACCACTCACCACCCTTTCTAATCAACCTACCTCCCACTCTTCTCATGCCACAAGCATCTTTTGCGCAATCCATCACAGATTCCCTAAATACATTCCATTCCTGCCCCACTCCCCTTACTTCCATTGTTCTCACCTTTTTCCATTCTGTACTCAGTCTCTCCTGGTACTTCCTCACACAAGTCTCCTTCCCAAGCTCACTTACTCTCACCATCCTCTTCACCCCAACATTCACTCTTCTTTTCTGAAAACCCATACAAATCTTCACCTTAGCCTCCACAAGATAATGATCAGACATCCCTCCATATATTTATAATATATATATATATATATATATATATATATATATATATATATATATATATATATATATATATATATATATATATATAATATATATATATATATATATATATATATATATATATATATATATATATATATATATAAATATACATATATATGGATGTACATAATTCATACTATCTGCCTTTATTCATTCCCATCGCCACACCGCCACACATGAAATAACAGCCCCCTACCCCCTCATGTGCGCGAGGTAGCGCTAGGAAAAGACAACAAAGGCCACATTCGTTCACACTCAGTCTCTAGCTGTCCTGTAATAATGAACCGAAACCACAGCTCCCTTTCCACATCCAGGCCCCACAGAATCTTTCCATAGTTTATCCCATATGCTTCACATGTCCTGATTCAATCCATTGACAGCACGTCGACCCCGATATATTACATCGTTCTAATTCACTCTATTCCTTGCACACCTTTCACCCTCTTGCATGTTCAGGCCCCGATCACTCAAAATCATTTTCACTCCATCTTTCCACCTCCAATTTGGTCTCCCTCTTCTCCTCGTTCCCTCCACCTCTGACACATATATCCTCTTGGTCAATCTTTCCTCACTCATTCTCTCCATGTGACCAAACCATTTTAAAATACCCTCTTCTGTTCTCTCAACCACACTCTTTTTATTACCACACATCTCTCTTACCCCCATCATTACGTATTCGATGAAACCACCTCACACCACATATTGTCTTCAGATATCTAATTCCCATCACATCCACCGTCCTCCGCACAACTGTATCTATAACCCACGCCTCGCAACCATATAACATTGTTGTAACCACTATTCCTTCAAACATACCCATTTTTGCTTTCCGAGATAATCTTCTCGACTTCCGTACATTCTTCAACGCTCCAAGAACTTTTGCCCCCTCCCCCACCCTATGATTCACTTCCGTGTCCATGGTTCCATCCGCTGCCAAATCCAATCCCAGATGTCTAAATCAATTCACTTCCTCCAGTTTTTCTCCATTCAAACTTACCTACCAATTGACTTGTCCCTCAACCCTACTGTACCTAATAACCTTACTCTTACTCACATTTACTCTCAGCTTTCTTCTTTCACACACATTACCAAACTCACTCAACAGCTTCTGCAGTTTCTCACACAGAATCAGCCACCAGCGCTGTATCATCAGCGAAAAACAACTGATTCACTTCCCAAGCTCTCTCATCCACAACTCTTTCCAAAACTCTTGCATTCACCTCCCTAACAACCCCATCCATAAAGAAATCTAACAACCATGGAGACATAACACACCCCTCCCGCAAACCTACATCAATTGAGAACCAATCATTTTCCTCTTTTCCTACACGTACACATGCCTTACATCATCGATAAAAACTTTGCTTCTAACAACTTACCTCCCACACCATATATTCTTAATACCTTCCACAGAGCATCTCTATCAACTCTGTCATATGCCTTCTCCAGATCCATAAATGCTACATACAAATCCATTTGCTTTTCTAAGTATTTCTCACTTACAATCTTCAAAGCAATCACCTGATCCACACATTCTTTATCAATTCTGAAACCACACTGATCTTCCCCAATCAGATGTTCGGTACATGCCTTCACCCTCTCAGTCAATACCCTCCCATATAATTTCCCAAGAATACTCAACAAACTCATACTTCTGTAATTTGAGCACTCACTTTTATCCCATTTGCCTTTGTACAATGGCACTATGCAAGCATTCTGCCAATCCTCAGGCACCTCACCATGAGTCATACATATATTGAATAACCTTTTATCAATAATTGGTGTACATGGGGTGTTCAGGGTTATAAATGGAAATGGTGAAGAGCTTGTAGATTTATGTGCTGAAAAGGACAGGTAATTGGGTAAACCTGGTTTAAAAAAGAGAGATATACATAAGTATACGTATATGAGTACAAGAGATGGCCAAAGAGCGTTGTTGGATTACGTGTAAATTGATATACGTGGGAAAGAGAGACTTTTGGATGTTAATATGCTGTAAGGTGCAACTGGAGGGATGTCTGATCATTATCTTGTGGAGGCGAAGGTGAAGATTTGTAGAGGCTTTGAGAAAAGAAGAGAGGATGTTGGGGTGAAGAGAGTGGTGAGAGTAAGTGAGCTTGGGAAGGAAACTTGTCCGAGGACGTACCAGGAGAGACCGAGTACAGAATGGAAAAAGGTGAGAACAAAGGACGTAAGGGGAGTGGGGGAGGAATGGGACGTTTTTGGGGAAGTAGTGATGGATTGCGCAAAATATGCTTGTGGCATGAGAAGCGTGGGAGGTGGGCAGACTAGAAAGGGTAGCGAGTGGTCGGATGAAGAAGTAAGATTATTAGTGAAAGAGAAGAGAGAGGCATTTGGACGATCTTTTACGGGAAACAATGCAAATGAGTGGGAGATGTATAAAAGAAAAAGGCATGAGGTCAACAGAAAAAGAGGGCAAATGAGAGTTGGGGTGAGAGAGAGTATCATTAAATCTTAGAGAGAATAAAAAGATGTTTTGGAAGGAGGTAAATAAAGTGTGTAAGACAAAGGAACAAATGGGAACATCAGTGAAGGGGGCAAATGGGGAAGTGATAACAAGTAGTGGTGATGTGAGGAGATGGAGTGAGTATTTTGAAGATTTGTTGAATGTGTGTGATGACAAAGTGGCAGACATAGAGTGTTTTGGTCGAGGTGGTGTGCTAAGCGAGAGGGTTAGGGAGAATAACTTGGTAATCAGAGAAGAGATAGTAAAAGCTTTGCGGAAGATGAAAGCCGGCAAGGCAGCGGGTTTGGATGGTATTGCAGTGGAATTTATCAAAAAAGGGGGTGACTGTGCTGTTGAGTGGTTAGTAAGGTTATTTAATGTATGTATGATTCATTGTGACGTGCATGAGGATTGGCGGAATGCTTGCATAGTACCATTGCACAAAGGCAAAGAGGATAAAAGTGAGTGCTCAAATTACAGAGGTATAAGTTTGATGAGTACTCCTGGGATACTATATAGGAGGGTATTGATTGAGAGGGTGAGGACATGTACAGCGCATCAGACTGGGGAAGAGCAGTGTGGTTTCAGAAGCGGTAGAGGATGTGTGGATCAGGTGTTTGCTCTGAAGTATGTATTTGAGAAATACTTAGAAAAGCAAATGGATTTGTATGTAGCATTTATGGATCTAGAGAAGGTATATGATAAAGTTGATAGAGATGCTCTGTGGAAGGTATTAAAAATATATGGTGTGGGAGGCAAGTTGTTAGAAGCAGTGAAAAGTTTTTATCGAGGATGTAAGGCATGTGTACGAGTAGGAAGAGAGGAAAGTGAATGGTTCTCATTGAATGTCGGTTTGCGTCAGGGGTTCGTGATGTCTCCATGGTTGTTTGATTTGTTTGTCTCATGGGGTTGTTAGGGAGGTGAATTCAAGAGTTTTGGAGAGAGGGCAAGTATTTAGTCTGTTGTGGATGAGAGAGCTTGGGAAGTGAGTCAGTTGTTGCTCGCTGATGATACAGCGCTGGTGGCTGATTCGGGTGAGAAACTGCAGAAACTGGTGACTGAATTTGGTAAAGTGTGTGAAAGAAAAAAGTTGAGAGTAAATGTGAATAAGAGCAAGGTTATTAGGTACAGTAGGGTTGAGGGACAAGTCAACTGGGAGGTACGTTTGAATGGAGAAAAACTGGAGGAAGTGAAGTGTTTTAGATATCTGGGATTGGATTTGGTAGCGGATGGAACCATGGAAGCGGAAGTGAGTCATAGGGTGGAGGAGGGGCGAAAGTTCTGAGAGCGTTGAAAAATGTATGGAAGGCGAGAACGTTATCTCGGAAAGCAAAAATTGGTATGTTTGATGGAATAGTGTTTCCGACAATGTTATATGGTTGTGAGGCGTGGGCTATAGATAGAGTTGTGCGGAGGAGGGTGGATGTGCTGGAAATGAGATGTTTGAGGTCAATATGTGGTGTGAGGTGGTTTGATCGAGTAAGTAATAACAGGGTAAGAGAGATGTGTGGTAATAAAAAGAGTGTGGTTGAGAGAACAGAATAGGGTGTTTTGAAATGTTTTGGTCACATGGAGAGAATGAGTGAGGAAAGATTGACCAAGAGGATATATACGTCAGAGGTGGAGGGAACGAGGTGAAGCGTGAGACCAAATTGGGGATGGAAAGATGGAGTGAAAAGGATTTTGAGTGATCGGGGCCTGAACATGCAGGAGGGTGAAAAGCGTACAAGGAATAGAGTGAATTGTAAAAAATGTTGTTTACCGGGTTCGATGTGCCGTCAGTGGATTGAACCAGGGCATATGAAGCGTCTGGGGTAAACCATGGAAAGTTCTGTGGGGCCTGGATGTGGAAAGGGGGCTATGGTTTTGTTGCGATGTCCATGACAGCTAGAGACTGAGTGTGAACGAATGTGACCCTTGTCTTTTCCTAGTGCTACCTTGCACACATGGGGGCTGGCTTTACGTGTGTGGCGGGGTGGCGACGGGAAAGAATAAGGGTAGACAGAGTGAATTATATACATGTGCATATATCTATATATCTGTGTTTGTATGTATATGCATACGTTGGTATGTATATGTGCGTGTGTGGACGTGTATGTATATACATGTGTTTCCTTGCGCTACCTCACTAACGCGGGAGACAGTGACAACGTATAATGAAAAAAAATGTATAATGTGTATCAGGGATTTGGATTCTAAATAATCAATTTACTAATCAAAAGTCAAGCAATCATGCAAACTTCGATGTCATGTAAGCTTGGAAATCTACCATTTTAGTGAAAAAAGTATTTCCAGGTGTCTTATATCTGGTATTACAAATCATGAAGACATCTCAGGCTTTAAAAAAAACAAATAAAATGAGAGAAGATCAATTGGAATTAGATTTCTGCATTAATCTCCACACGACTGATGATTGCGTAGCAAGTACTTGTATCCTGCATAAAAGAAACGTAGATGATCAGAATGGTTAAGATGAATAACACTTGTGAAAGGAGAGAGAGAGAGAGAGAGAGAGAGAGAGAGAGAGAGAGAGAGAGAGAGAGAGAGAGAGAGAGAGAGAGAGAGAGAGAGAGAGAGAGAGAGAGAGAGAGAGGAATCGCACGATATATGCTACAAGAAGCGACACCTGCATTACTGAAGACTCAGTGTAGCGAAATGTGTAATATATGTCACATGAATTAACTATTGTATGATAGTGACGTTTGAAAGGAACCGAAAGGCGAACGATGTATGACACAGGAATACAATATATGATTTTTGACAACAGGAATAGACGATGTGTATGATTTATGACAAAGAAGTGGAAGAGTTTATGATTTATGACACAGAAGTGGATGAATGTATGATTTATGACACACGACTATACGAAGATATGATTTTTAGCTGAAGGAGTAAACAAGTTTTATAACTCCGCGATGGACAAGAACATGATTAATGGTACAAACATAAGAAGTATATATAGACATGACGAGAGCAGGTGATTCAGAAGGTTAGTGAAAGAATCGAAGAAGCAAAGTCTTTCTGCGAAAGAAAAAATTACAAACGAAAAAGGATGATGGTTGTATCATTAAAAATGAATAACTATGCGTAAGGGAACTTCAGTTAACATATATGTAATGAGGCAGGATACTAAAAATTGTTAATGAAAAGAATATTCATAATTAGGACTACAAAGAAAAGAGCATTGACTATAAACTAGATTTAGTAAATGAAATATGTTTGAGCCAGCCGCTGAAGAGGCATGCATGGCGTGTTGCATGACATTCTGCTTTGCAAGACGTCATGCAAATATGATACGCCGACTCCAGCAAAGTCGGGAACCTCTGGAATTACTAGCTTGTATGAGGGATGCCTGACGGTGGTGGGAACTGACGTCGACTCACAATGTTCAGCTCAGGGAGATCAAGTTCACTCTGGAGACATACATTAAACATTGCTCTCGACTTTCCTCTTCAGATAACATTTCGATTCCTTTTCTGTTTATATTTGGTTGTGAGTCTTATAAACATAAAGGATGCTAATCTAAATTACTGTTTATATTTTTCATTGCTTCTAGTCGGGGATCACTGCGTCACATTGTCTGAGCGTTTCTGTATAACCTGTGGTCAACACAACAGCCTAATATTCCAAACATATCTGAGGCGTTTATACAGCAATCAACCAGACATGCTGTTTACACGCTGTCTCAAGTATTGTGTTTTCTGGGGAACCCGGTGAGTGTGTCTGTTTAGTCCAGTCACATCAGGGAAACAATTTTTCTCATGATAAAGTTCTTGCTCTAGCTTGCTTGGATATAGAAAACGGAAGCATTATGTATCATTGGTTATAATTTTGATTTATTCGTATATCAATGTTTCGTAATCTACATCAACTTTTCTGCCAACACCAATAGCTTGTTGTTAAAGGTACCAGAAAATGATGGTCCAAATGATGTTAAGCATGATGCTGATGGTGGAAGCAGTTTTTGTATTAAGGTTGGTGATGATGGTAAAGGCAGTTCTGGTCCTAAAGTTGGTAATGATGTTAGAGGCAGTCATGGTGATAAAGTTGGTGCTAATGGTAGAGGCATTTTTGGTCTTACGGTTGGTGATAAAGGTAGAGGCAGTCGAGGTGGTAAAGTTCGAACTGATTGTAGAGGCAGTTCTGGTGTTAAAGATGGTGCTAATGATAGAGGCAGTTCTGGTGTTATATATTGCTTTAATGATAGAGGTAGTTATACTGTTAAGGATGGTGTTAATATTAGAGGTAGTTCAAGTGCTTAAGATAATTCTAAAGGTAGGGCCAGATTTTGTGTTAACGATAATGCTGATGGTTGAGGCAGTTTTGGCGTTGAATATGCGAGTGATATAGCAGAGACAACGCCTGACCAAAAGCAAAGTCAATCAGCAGCAATCATATACATTTATAAAGTCTAAGGCTTGGACTTTACTGGAAATTAATTAAACGAAAAAAAAAGAGACAAAAGAAAATAATATGAGTTTTGGAGGCAATGAAAAATTACATTTTACGATTGGGAAGAGTGGCAGCTGTCAAGAAAGACATGTGATGGAAATGAATGACAAGACTAAGCAGTATACGGGAAAAATCAGACATCACAGTGTCTCACTCTTGAACTACAAGCAGCCATAAACATGTGACACCGTGGCTTGCGGGTCTATCATGACCTGCCTAACGATAGGAGCACGCAACAGCCAGGTCTCATAGGTAAAAACCAAAGTAAGAGCTATAAGAGAGGGAAAGAACAGCGTAAATCTCGTGGGTCAAGTATTGTGGTCAAATTGGGAAAGTTGATAATGCGGGGTGCTCTGGACCCAACCCTGCAAGTAAGTACGTAGAACAAAACCTCTTCAGATAAGGAATTACCACTCAATAAAAAGCTGAATCACTCCTTTATTTTAGATATCTGGGAGTGGATCTGGCAGCGGATGGAACCATGGAAGCGGAAGTGGATCATAGGGTGGGGGAGGGGGCGAAAATCCTGGAAGCCTTGGAGAATGTGTTTAAGTCGAGAACATTATCTCGGAAAGCAAAAATGGGTTATGTTTGAAGGAATAGTGGTTCCAATAATGTTGTATGGTTGCAAGGCATGGGCTATGGATAGAGTTGTGCGCAGGAGGATGGATGTGCTGGAAATGAGATGTTTGAGGACAATGTGTGGTGTGAGGTGGTTTGATCGAGTAAGTAACGTAAGGGTAAGAGAGATGTGTGGAAATAAAAAGAGCGTGGTTGAGAGAGCAGAAGAGGGTGTTTTAAAATGGTTTGGGCACATGGAGAGAATGAGTGAGGAAAGATTGACAAAGAGGATATATGTGTCGGAGGTGGAGGGAACGAGGAGAAGTGGGAGACCAAATTGGAGGTGGAAAGATGGAGTGAAAAAGATTTTGTGTGATGGGGCCTGAACATGCAGGAGGGTGATAGGAGGGCAAGGAATAGAGTGAATTGGATCGATGTGGTATACCGGGGTTGACGTGCTGTCAGTGGATTGAATCAGGGCATGTGAAGCGTCTGGGGTAAACCATGGAAAGCTGTGTAGGTATGTATATTTGCGTGTGTGGACGTATGTATATACATGTGTATGGGGGTGGGTTGGGCCATTTCTTTCGTCTGTTTCCTTGCGCTACCTCGCAAACGCGGGAGACAGCTACAAAGCAAAAGAAAAAAAAAAAATTATATATGTTGGGAAGGATCACAATTTTGCGCGTGATCAAGATATTCCTATGAGTCCACGGGAAAAATGAAACACGAAAAGTTGCCAAGTGCACTTTCGTGTAATAATCACATCATCAGGGGTGATACACGAGGGAAATATAACAGTCAGTTGATATGCATCGAAGAGACGTCCTAGAGCGTCCTAGCCTCGTCACTTCGATGAATATTAAGTGAATGTTATATTTCTCTCTTGTGTCTCCCCTGATGATGTGATTATTACACGAAAGTGCACTTGGGAACTTTTCGTGTTTCATTTTCCCCAGGGACTCATAGGAATATATATATATATATATATATATATATATATATATATATATATATATATATATATATATATATATATATATATATATATATATATATATATATATATATATATATATATATTTATATATATATATTTCCAGCCACCCGCTCCCTCCCCTTTTAGTCGCCTTCTACGACACGCAGGGAATACGTGGGAAGTTTTCTTTCTCCCTATCCCCAGGGATAATATTTATATATATATATATATATATATATATATATATATATATATATATGAATATATTCATTTATTTTTTTATTCTATTTTGCTTTGTCGCTGTCTCCCGCGTTTGCGAGGTAGCGCAAGGAAACAGACGAAAGAAATGGCCCAACCCACCAACATACATATGTATATACATACACGTCCATTCACGCAAATATACATACCTATACATCTCAATGTACATATATATATATATATATGTATATATATATATATATATATATATATATATATATATATATATATATATATATATATATATATATATATATATATATTTTTTTTTTTTTTTATACTTTGTCGCTGTCTCCCGCGTTTGCGAGGTAGCGCAAGGAAACAGACGAAAGAAATGGCCCAACCCCCCCCCCCCCATACACATGTACATACACACGTCCACACACGCAAATATACATACCTACACAGTTTTCCATGGTTTACCCCAGACGCTTCACATGCCTTGATTCAATCCACTGACAGCACGTCAACCCCTGTATACCACATCGCTCCAATTCACTCTATTCCTTGCCCTCCTTTCACCCTCCTGCATGTTCAGGCCCCGATTACACAGAATCTTTTTCACTCCATCTTTCCACCTCCAATTTGGTCTCCCTCTTCTCCTCGTTCCCTCCACCTCCGACACATATATCCTCTTGGTCAATCTTTCCTCACTCATTCTCTCCATGTGCCCAAACCATTTCAAAACACCCTCTTCTGCTCTCTCAACCACGCTCTTTTTATTTCCACACATCTCCCTTACCCTTACGTTACTTACTCGATCAAACCACCTCACACCACACATTTTCCTCAAACATCTCATTTCCAGCACGTCCATCCTCCTGCGCACAACTCTATCCATAGCCCACGCCTCGCAACCATACAACATTGTTGGAACCACTATTCCTTCAAACATACCCATTTTTGCTTTCCGAGATAATGTTCTCGACTTCCACACATTTTTCAAGGCTCCCAAAATTTTCGCCCCCTCCCCCACCCTATGATCCACTTCCGCTTCCATGGTTCCATCCGCTGACAGATCCACTCCCAGATATCTAAAACACTTCACTTCCTCCAGTTTTTCTCCATTCAAACTCACCTCCCAATTGACTTGACCCTCAACCCTACTGTACCTAATAACCTTGCTCTTATTCACATTTACTCTTAACTTCCTTCTTCCACACACTTTACCAAACTTAGTCACCAGCTTCTGCAGTTTCTCACATGAATCAGCTACCAGCGCTGTATCATCAGCGAACAACAACTGACTCTCTTCCCAAGCTCTCTCATCCCCAACAGACTTCATACAGACACAGACACATACATATATACCCATGCACACAATTCACACTGTATGCCTTTATTTATTCCCATCGCCACCTCGCCACACATGGAGTACCATCCCCCTCCCCCCTCATGTGTGCGAGGTAGCGCTAGGAAAAGACAACAAAGGCCCCATTCGTTCACACTCAGTCTCTAGCTGTCATGCAATAATGCCCGAAACCACAGCTCCCTTTCCACCTCCAGGCCACACACAACTTTCCATGGTTTACCCAGACGCTTCACTTGCCCTGATTCGATCCATTGACAGCACGTCAATCGCGGTATACCACATCGATCCGATTCAATCTATTCCTTGCCCTCCTTTCACCCTCCTGCATGTTCAGGCCCCGATCACTCAAAATATTTTTTACTCCATCTTTCCACCTCCAATTTGGTCTCCCACTTCTCATCGTTCCCTCCACCTTCGACACATATATCCTCTTGGTCAATCTTTCCTCACTCATTCTCTCCATATGCCCAAACCATTTCAAAACACCCTCTTCTGCTCTCTCAACCACGCTCTTTTATTTCCACACATCTCTCTTACCCTTACATTACTTTCTCGATCAAACCACTTCACACCACAGATTGTCCTCAAACATCTCATTTCCAGCACATCCACTCTTCTGCGCACAACTCTATCCATAGCCCACGCCTCGCAACCATACAACATTGTTGGAACCACTATTCCTTCAAACATACCCATTTTTGCTTTCCGAGATAATGTTCTCGACTTCCAAACATTCTTCAAGGCTCCCAGGATTTTCGTTCCCTCCCCCACCCTATGATTCACTTCCGCTTCCATGGTTCCATCCGCCACCAGATCCACTCCCAGATATCTAAAACACTTTAATTCCTCCAGTTTTTCTCCATTCAAACTTATGTCACAATTGACTTGACCCTCAACCCTACTGTACCTAATAACCTTGCTCTTATTCACATTTACTCTTAACTTTCTTCTTTCACACACTTTACCAAACTCAGTCACCAGCTTCTGCAGTTTCTCATATGAATCAGCCATCAGCGCTGTATCATCAGCGAACAACAACTGACTCACTTCCCAAGGTCTCTCATCCACAACAGACTTCATACTTGCCCCTCTTTCAAAAACTCTTGCATTCACCTCCCTAACAACCCCACCCATAAACAAATTAAACAACCATGGAGACATCACACACCCCTGCCGCAAACCTACATTCACTGAGAACCAATCACTTTCCTCTCTTCCTATGTAATTTGAGCACGCACTCTTATCCCCTTTGCCTTTGTACAATGGCACTATGCACGCATTCCGCCAATCCTCAGGCACCTCACCATGAGTCATATATACATTAAATAACCTTACCAACCAGTCAATAATACAGTCACCACCTTTTTTAATGAATTCCCCTGCAATACCATCCAAACCTGCTGCCTTGCCGGCTTTCATCTTCCGCAAAGCTTTTTACTACCTCTTCTCTGTTTACCAAATCATTTTCCCTAACCCTCTCACTTTGCACACCACCTCGACCAAAACACCCTATATCTGCCACTGTATCATCAAACACATTCAACAAACCTTCAAAATACTCACTCCATCTCCTTCTCACATCACCACTACTTGTTATCACCTCCCCATTTGCGCCCTTCACTGAAGGTCCCATTTGCTCCTTTGTCTTACGCACTTTATTTACCTCCTTCCAGAACATCTTTTTATTCTCCCTAAAATTTAATGATACTCTCTCATCCCAACTCTCATTTGCCCTCTTTTTCACTTCTTGCACCTTTCTCTTGTCCTCCTGTCTCTTTCTTTTATACATCTCCCACTCAATTGCATTTTTTCCCTGCAAAAATCGTCCAAATGCCTGTCTCTTCGCTTTCACTAATAATCTTACTTCTTCATCCCACCACTCACTACACTTTCTGATCAACCCACCTGCCACTCTTCTCATGCCACAAGCATCTTTTGCGCAATCCATCACTGATTCCCTAAATACATCCCATTCCTCCCCCACTCCCCTTACTTCCATTGTTCTCACCTTTTTCCATTCTGTACTCAGTCTCTCCTGGTACTTCCTCACACAAGTCTACTTCCCAAGCTCACTTACTCTCACCACCCTCTTCACCCCAACATTCACTCTTCTTTTCTGAAAACCCATACAAATCTTCAACTTAGCCTCCATAAGATAATGATCAGACATCCCTCCAGTTGCACCTCTCAGCACATTAACATCCAAAAGTCTCTCTTTCGCGCGCCTGTCAATTAACACGTAATCCAATAACGCTCTCTGACCATCTCTCCTACTTACATACGTATACTTATGTATATCTCGCTTTTTAAACCAGCTATTCCCAATCACCAGTCCTTTTTCAGTACATAAATCTACAAGCTCTTCACCATTTCCATTTACAACACTGAACACCCCATGTATACCAATTATTCCCTCAACTGCCACATTACTCACCTTTGAATTCAAATCACCCATCACTATAACCCGGTCTCGTGCATCAAAACCACTAACACACTCATTCAGCTGCTCCCAAAACACTTGCCTCTCATGATCTTTCTTCTCATGCCCAGGTGCATATGCACCAATAATCACCCATCTCTCTCCATCAACTTTCAGTTTTACCCATATAAATTGAGAATTTACTTTCTTACATTCCATCACATACTCCCACAACTCCTGTTTCAGGAGTACTGCTACTCCATCCCTTGCTCTTGTCCTCTCACTAACCCCTGACTTTACTCCCAAGACATTCCCAAACCACTCTTCCCCCTTACCCTTGAGCTTCGTTTCACTCAGAGCCAAAACATCAAGGTTCCTTTCCTCAAACATACTACCTATCTCTCCTTTTTTCACATCTTGGTTACATCCACACACATTTAGACACCCTAGTCTGAGCCTTCGAGGAGGATGAGCACTCCCCGCGTGACTCCTTCTTCTGTTTCCCTTTTTAGAAAGTTAAAAAATACAAGGAGGGGAGGATTTCTGGCCCCCCGCTCCCGTCCCCTCTAGTCGCCTTCTACGACACGCGAGGAATGCGTTGGAAGTATTCTTTCACCCCTATCCCCAGGGATAATATATTTATATATATATATATATATATATATATATATATATATATATATATATATATATATATATATATATATATATATATATATATATATATATATATATATATATATATATATATATATATATATATATATATATATATATATATATATATATATATATATATATATATATATATATATATACATACACACATATACGCACATACACACACACACACACACATATACATACATATACGTATGAAAAATGTAAGAAATAATTTAGAAAACTGAAACTTCTAGCTTGAAATGAAATGAAAAAAAAAAATGAATGTCACATAATGTTTCAACCTCTGGCTATGGAAAAGGGAAATGTATGATTTATTTACACAAACGTCAATAGTAGTTCTCATCAATTCAACCACTGTATCAATAAGCTTCAATGTCTAAGCTACATTTTTTCCAATTTCACTATTCTCTTGTCAAAGCACCATGTATGAAAAGTATCACTCCAGTAACACAACTATAAACATTTACTTCCCCTTTAAAAAAGTTCTGGGGAAGTCTGTCTCGATACACTGCGGGACACTCTACCACCTGGCGAGGTTTGTGTTGCAATGGTTCTTGATTCACAAACGTAGTAGCATCACTCCACTGGCCGGTGACGTTGGTCCCAGGGATTCCTGTCTCACTCAGAACAGTAAATCTTTCTATTTGGTCGGACTTTAATTCATATGCATGGAACACTTAGGTGCACTTCGAAGCTACTTCGATCTCTTCAGGCTCATCCTCAAGCTCTTTGTATGGTCCCTTCCTCCGCCCGACATACGTGCAGACGTCAGTCATGAGTATCCAGACTTGCAGATGATCTTTTTCTAGTCACTTTTACAGTATTTCCAGATGTAATCACACTATTTTCAGGTATTAAGTGTACTTCCAAAGGCTATATTGGAGATACGACAGTCACCATCACTACAGTTGTGTTTGTCTCAAGTGTTACGGGTATGGAGGTCGGTGGAGGTATATATATATATATATATATATATATATATATATATATATATATATATATATATATATATATACGAATAAAGTGCACATGAACGCGCATCTTCATAGAACATACAAACCTCCAACAGCCAGGATCGAACCCGGAACCCCTGTGCAAGAGGCAGGCATGCTAACCGCTAGGCAATGGGCCAGGCTCATAGCCTAGCGGTCACATGCCTGCCTTTTGCACAGGGGTTCCGGGTTCGATCCTGGCTGTTGGAGGTTTGTATGATATATATATATATATATATATATATATATATATATATATATATATATATATATATATATATATATATATATATATATATATTATTATCATTATTTTGCTTTGTCGCTGTCTCCCGCGCTTGCAAGGTAGCGCAAGGAAACAGACGAAAGAAATGGCCCAACCCACCCCCATACACATGTATACACATACACGTCCACACACGCAAATATACAAACCCATACATCTCAATGTACACATATATATACACACAGACACATACATATATATACACATGTACACAATTTACAATGTCTGCCTTTATTCATTCCCATCGCCACCTCGCCACACATGGAATAAAATCCCCCTCCCCCTCATGTGTGCGAGGTAGCGCTAGGAAAAGACAACACTCAGTCTCTAGATGTCATGCAATAATGCCCGAAACCACAGCTCCCTTTCCACAGCCAGGGACCCCACACAACTTTCCATGGTTTACCCAGACGCTTCACATGCCTGATTCAATCCAATGACAGCACGTCGACCCCGGTATACCATATCGATCCAATTCACTCTATTCCTTGCCCGCCTTTCACCCTCCTGCATGTTCAGGCCACGATCACTCAAATATCTTTTTCACTCCATCTTTCCACTTCCAATTTGGTCTCCGACTTCTCGTTCCCTCCACCTCGACACATATATCCTCATGGTCAATCTTTCCTCACTCATTTTTCTCCATGTGCCCAAACCATTTTATAACACCCTCTTCTGCTCTCTCAACCACGCTCTTTTTATTTCCTCACACCTCTCTTACCCTTACATTACTTTCTCGATCAAAACCACTTCTCACCACAGATTGTCCTCAAACATCTCATTTCCAGCACATCCACTCTTCTGCGCACAACTCTATCCATAGCTCACGCCTCGCAACCATACAACATTGTTGGAACCACTATTCCTTCAAACATACCCATTTTTGCTTTCGTAGATAATGTTCTCGATTTCCACACATTCTTCAAGGCTCCCAGGATTTTCGCCCCCTCCCCCATCCCATGATTCACTTCCGCTTCCATGGTTCCATCCGCTGCCAGATCCACTCCCAGATATCTAAAACACTTTACTTCCTCCAGTTTTTCTCCTTTGAAACTGACCTCCCAAGTGACTTGACCCTCAACCCAACTTTACCTAATAACCTTGCTCTTATTCACATTTGCTCTTAACTTTCTTCTTTCACACACTTTACCAAACTTAGTCACCAGCTTCTGCAGTTTCTCACATGAATCAGCCACCAGCGCTGTATCATGAGCGAACAACAACTGACTCACTTCCCAAGTTCTCTCATCCCCAACAGTCTTCATACTTGCCCCTCTTTCCAAAACTCTTGCTTTCACCTCCCTAACAACCCCACCCATAAACAAATTAAACAACCATGGAGACATCACACACCCTGCCGCAAACCTACATTCACTGAGAACCAATCACTTTCCTCTCTTCCTATGTAATTTGAGCACGCACTCTTATCCCCTTTGCCTTTGTACAATGGCACTATGCACGCATTCCGCCAATCCTCAGGCACCTCTCCATGAGTCTTATATACATTAAATAACCGTACACCAGTCAAAAATACTGTCACCACCCTTTTTTAATGAAATTTGCCCAATACATCAAACTGCTGCCTAGCGGCTTTCATCTTCCGCAAAGCTTTTTACTACCTCTTCTCTGTTTACCAAATCATTTTCCCTAACCCTCTCACTTTGCACACCACCTCGACCAAAACACCCTATATCTGCCACTGTATCATCAAAACACATTCAACAAACCTTCAAAATACTCACTCCATCTCCTTCTCACATCACCACTACTTGTTATCACCTCCCCATTTGCGCCCTTCACTGAAGGTCCCATTTGCTCCTTTGTCTTACGCACTTTATTTACCTCCTTCCAGAACATCTTTTTATTCTCCCTAAAATTTAATGATACTCTCTCATCCCCAACTCTCATTTGCCCTCTTTTTCACTTCTTGCACATTTCTCGTGTCTCCTGTCTCTTTCTTTTATACATTCTCCCACTCAATTGCATTTTTTCCCTGCAAAAATCGTCCAAAATGCCTGGTCTCTCGCTTTCACTAATAATCTTACTTCTTCATCCACCACTCACTACACTTTATGATCAACCCACCTGCCACTCTTCTCATGCCACAAGCATCTTTTGCGCAATCCATCACTGATTCCCTAAATACATCCATTCCTCCCCCACTCCCCTTACTTCCATTGTTCTCACTTTTTCCATTCTGTACTCAGTCTCTCCTTTTGGTACTTCCTCACACAAGTCTACTTCCAAGCTCACTTACTCTCACCACCCTCTTCACCCCAACATTCACTCTTCTTTTCTGAAAACCCATACAAATCTTCAACTTAGCCTCCATAAGATAATGATCAGACATCCCTCCAGTTGACCTCTCAGCACATTAACATCCAAAAGTCTCTCTTTCGCGCGCCTGTCAATTAACACGTAATCAATAACGCTCTCTGACCCCATTCTCTCCTACTTACATACGTATACTTATGTATATCTCGCTTTTTAAACCAGCTATTCCAATCACCAGTCCTTTTTCAGTACATAAATCTACAAGCTCTTCACCATTGCCATTTACAAACAGATCACCCCATGTCTATACAATTATTCCTCAACTGCCACATTACTCACCTTTGAATTCAAATCACCCATCACTATAACCGGTCTCGTGCATCAAAACCACTAACACACTCATTCAGCTGCTCCCAAAACACTTGCCTCTCATGATCTTTCTTCTCATGGCCTGGTGGCATATTGCACAATAATCACCCATCTCTCTCCATCAACTTTCAGTTTTACCCATATAAATTGAGAATTTACTTTCTTACATTCCATCACATACTCCCACAACTCCTGTTTCAGGAGTACTGCTACTCCATCCCTTGCTCTTGTCCTCTCACTAACCCTGACTTTACTCCCAAGGCCCATTTCCCAAACCACTCTTCCCCCTTACCCTTGAGCTTCGTTTCACTCAGAGCCAAAACATCAAGGTTCCTTTCCTCAAACATACTACCTATCTCTCCTTTTTCACATCTTGGTTACATCCACACACATTTAGACACCCTAGTCTGAGCCTTCGAGGAGGTTGAGCACTCCCCGCGTGGACTCCTTCTTCTGTTTCCTTTTTAGAAAGTTAAAAAAATACAAGGAGGGGAGGATTTCTGGCCCCCCGCTCCCGTCCCCTTAGTCGCCTTCTACGACACGCAGGGAATACGTGGGAAGTTTTCTTTCTCCCTATCCCAGGGATAATATATTTTTATATATATATATATATATATATATATATATATATATATATATATTATTTATATATATATATATTATATATATATATTAATATATATATATATTTATTATATATATATATTATATATATATATATATACATATATATATATATAATATATTATATATATATATATTATATATATATATATATATACATACACTCATATACGCAATACACACACACACGACACATCATATACATACATATACGTATGAAAAATGTAAGAAATAATTTAGAAAAATGAAACTTCTAGCTTGAAATGAAAATGAAAAAAAAAAAATGAATGTCACATAATGTTTCAACCTCTGGCTATGGAAAAGGGAAATGTATGATTTATTTACACAAACGTCAATAGTAGTTCTCATCAATTCAACCACTGTATCAATAAGCTTCAATGTCTAAGCTACATTTTTTCCAATTTCACTTATTCTGTTTGCATAAGCACCATGTATTGAAAAGTATCACTCCAGGTAATAAACTATAAACTTTACTTCCCTTTAAAAAAGTTCTGGGGAAGTCTGTCTCGATACACTGCGGGACTTTTCTACCACCTGGCTGAGGTTTTAGGTTTGTGTTGCAATGGTTCTTGATTCACAAACGTAGTAGCATCACTCCACTGGCCGGTGACGTTGGTCCAGGGATTCCTGTCTCACTCAGAACAGTAAATCTTTCTATTTGGTCGGAACTTTATTCAATGCATGGAACACTTAGGTGCACTTCGAAGCTACTTCGATCTCTTCAGGCTCATCCTCAAGCTCTTTGTATGGTCCCTTCCTCCGCCCGACATACGTGCAGACGTCAGTCATGAGTATCCAGACTTGCAGATGATCTTTTTCTAGTCACTTTTACAGTATTTCCAGATGTAATCACACTATTTTCAGGTATTAAGTGTACTTCCAAAGGCTATATGGAGATACGACAGTCACCATCACTACAGTTGTGTTTGTCTCAAGTGTTACGGGTATGGAGGTCGGTGGAAGGTTATATATATTATAATATATATATATATATATATAATATATATATATATATATAGATATATATTACGAATAAAGTGCACATGAAACAGACACATACATATATACCCATGCACACAATTCACACTGTATGCCTTTATTTATTCCCATCGCCACCTCGCCACACATGGAGTACCATCCCCCTCCCCCCTCATGTGTGCGAGGTAGCGCTAGGAAAAGACAACAAAGGCCCCATTCGTTCACACTCAGTCTCTAGCTGTCATGCAATAATGCCCGAAACCACAGCTCCCTTTCCACCTCCAGGCCACACACAACTTTCCATGGTTTACCCAGACGCTTCACTTGCCCTGATTCGATCCATTGACAGCACGTCAATCGCGGTATACCACATCGATCCGATTCAATCTATTCCTTGCCCTCCTTTCACCCTCCTGCATGTTCAGGCCCCGATCACTCAAAATATTTTTTACTCCATCTTTCCACCTCCAATTTGGTCTCCCACTTCTCATCGTTCCCTCCACCTTCGACACATATATCCTCTTGGTCAATCTTTCCTCACTCATTCTCTCCATATGCCCAAACCATTTCAAAACACCCTCTTCTGCTCTCTCAACCACGCTCTTTTATTTCCACACATCTCTCTTACCCTTACATTACTTTCTCGATCAAACCACTTCACACCACAGATTGTCCTCAAACATCTCATTTCCAGCACATCCACTCTTCTGCGCACAACTCTATCCATAGCCCATGCCTCGCAACCATACAACATTGTTGGAACCACTATTCCTTCAAACATACCCATTTTTGCTTTCCGAGATAATGTTCTCGACTTCCAAACATTCTTCAAGGCTCCCAGGATTTTCGTTCCCTCCCCCACCCTATGATTCACTTCCGCTTCCATGGTTCCATCCGCCACCAGATCCACTCCCAGATATCTAAAACACTTTAATTCCTCCAGTTTTTCTCCATTCAAACTTATGTCACAATTGACTTGACCCTCAACCCTACTGTACCTAATAACCTTGCTCTTATTCACATTTACTCTTAACTTTCTTCTTTCACACACTTTACCAAACTCAGTCACCAGCTTCTGCAGTTTCTCATATGAATCAGCCATCAGCGCTGTATCATCAGCGAACAACAACTGACTCACTTCCCAAGGTCTCTCATCCACAACAGACTTCATACTTGCCCCTCTTTCCAAAACTCTTGCATTCACCTCCCTAACAACCCCACCCATAAACAAATTAAACAACCATGGAGACATCACACACCCCTGCCGCAAACCTACATTCACTGAGAACCAATCACTTTCCTCTCTTCCTATGTAATTTGAGCACGCACTCTTATCCCCTTTGCCTTTGTACAATGGCACTATGCACGCATTCCGCCAATCCTCAGGCACCTCACCATGAGTCATATATACATTAAATAACCTTACCAACCAGTCAATAATACAGTCACCACCTTTTTTAATGAATTCCCCTGCAATACCATCCAAACCTGCTGCCTTGCCGGCTTTCATCTTCCGCAAAGCTTTTTACTACCTCTTCTCTGTTTACCAAATCATTTTCCCTAACCCTCTCACTTTGCACACCACCTCGACCAAAACACCCTATATCTGCCACTGTATCATCAAACACATTCAACAAACCTTCAAAATACTCACTCCATCTCCTTCTCACATCACCACTACTTGTTATCACCTCCCCATTTGCGCCCTTCACTGAAGGTCCCATTTGCTCCTTTGTCTTACGCACTTTATTTACCTCCTTCCAGAACATCTTTTTATTCTCCCTAAAATTTAATGATACTCTCTCATCCCAACTCTCATTTGCCCTCTTTTTCACTTCTTGCACCTTTCTCTTGTCCTCCTGTCTCTTTCTTTTATACATCTCCCACTCAATTGCATTTTTTCCCTGCAAAAATCGTCCAAATGCCTGTCTCTTCGCTTTCACTAATAATCTTACTTCTTCATCCCACCACTCACTACACTTTCTGATCAACCCACCTGCCACTCTTCTCATGCCACAAGCATCTTTTGCGCAATCCATCACTGATTCCCTAAATACATCCCATTCCTCCCCCACTCCCCTTACTTCCATTGTTCTCACCTTTTTCCATTCTGTACTCAGTCTCTCCTGGTACTTCCTCACACAAGTCTACTTCCCAAGCTCACTTACTCTCACCACCCTCTTCACCCCAACATTCACTCTTCTTTTCTGAAAACCCATACAAATCTTCAACTTAGCCTCCATAAGATAATGATCAGACATCCCTCCAGTTGCACCTCTCAGCACATTAACATCCAAAAGTCTCTCTTTCGCGCGCCTGTCAATTAACACGTAATCCAATAACGCTCTCTGACCATCTCTCCTACTTACATACGTATACTTATGTATATCTCGCTTTTTAAACCAGCTATTCCCAATCACCAGTCCTTTTTCAGTACATAAATCTACAAGCTCTTCACCATTTCCATTTACAACACTGAACACCCCATGTATACCAATTATTCCCTCAACTGCCACATTACTCACCTTTGAATTCAAATCACCCATCACTATAACCCGGTCTCGTGCATCAAAACCACTAACACACTCATTCAGCTGCTCCCAAAACACTTGCCTCTCATGATCTTTCTTCTCATGCCCAGGTGCATATGCACCAATAATCACCCATCTCTCTCCATCAACTTTCAGTTTTACCCATATAAATTGAGAATTTACTTTCTTACATTCCATCACATACTCCCACAACTCCTGTTTCAGGAGTACTGCTACTCCATCCCTTGCTCTTGTCCTCTCACTAACCCCTGACTTTACTCCCAAGACATTCCCAAACCACTCTTCCCCCTTACCCTTGAGCTTCGTTTCACTCAGAGCCAAAACATCAAGGTTCCTTTCCTCAAACATACTACCTATCTCTCCTTTTTTCACATCTTGGTTACATCCACACACATTTAGACACCCTAGTCTGAGCCTTCGAGGAGGATGAGCACTCCCCGCGTGACTCCTTCTTCTGTTTCCCTTTTTAGAAAGTTAAAAAATACAAGGAGGGGAGGATTTCTGGCCCCCCGCTCCCGTCCCCTCTAGTCGCCTTCTACGACACGCGAGGAATGCGTTGGAAGTATTCTTTCACCCCTATCCCCAGGGATAATATATTTATATATATATATATATATATATATATATATATATATATATATATATATATATATATATATATATATATATATATATATATATATATATATATATATATATATATATATATATATACATATATATATATATATATATATATATATATATATATATATATATATATATATATATATACATACACACATATACGCACATACACACACACACACACACATATACATACATATACGTATGAAAAATGTAAGAAATAATTTAGAAAACTGAAACTTCTAGCTTGAAATGAAATGAAAAAAAAAAATGAATGTCACATAATGTTTCAACCTCTGGCTATGGAAAAGGGAAATGTATGATTTATTTACACAAACGTCAATAGTAGTTCTCATCAATTCAACCACTGTATCAATAAGCTTCAATGTCTAAGCTACATTTTTTCCAATTTCACTATTCTCTTGTCAAAGCACCATGTATGAAAAGTATCACTCCAGTAACACAACTATAAACATTTACTTCCCCTTTAAAAAAGTTCTGGGGAAGTCTGTCTCGATACACTGCGGGACACTCTACCACCTGGCGAGGTTTGTGTTGCAATGGTTCTTGATTCACAAACGTAGTAGCATCACTCCACTGGCCGGTGACGTTGGTCCCAGGGATTCCTGTCTCACTCAGAACAGTAAATCTTTCTATTTGGTCGGACTTTAATTCATATGCATGGAACACTTAGGTGCACTTCGAAGCTACTTCGATCTCTTCAGGCTCATCCTCAAGCTCTTTGTATGGTCCCTTCCTCCGCCCGACATACGTGCAGACGTCAGTCATGAGTATCCAGACTTGCAGATGATCTTTTTCTAGTCACTTTTACAGTATTTCCAGATGTAATCACACTATTTTCAGGTATTAAGTGTACTTCCAAAGGCTATATTGGAGATACGACAGTCACCATCACTACAGTTGTGTTTGTCTCAAGTGTTACGGGTATGGAGGTCGGTGGAGGTATATATATATATATATATATATATATATATATATATATATATATATA
The DNA here is from genome assembly GCF_036320965.1 of Panulirus ornatus. Lineage (NCBI taxonomy): Eukaryota > Metazoa > Arthropoda > Malacostraca > Decapoda > Palinuridae > Panulirus > Panulirus ornatus. The sequence goes on along the minus strand of NC_092235.1, from coordinate 41,622,714 downwards.
TATATATATATATATACGAATAAAGTGCACATGAACGCGCATCTTCATAGAACATACAAACCTCCAACAGCCAGGATCGAACCCGGAACCCCTGTGCAAGAGGCAGGCATGCTAACCGCTAGGCAATGGGCCAGGCTCATAGCCTAGCGGTCACATGCCTGCCTTTTGCACAGGGGTTCCGGGTTCGATCCTGGCTGTTGGAGGTTTGTATGATATATATATATATATATATATATATATATATATATATATATATATATATATATATATATATATATATATATATATATATATATATATTATTATCATTATTTTGCTTTGTCGCTGTCTCCCGCGCTTGCAAGGTAGCGCAAGGAAACAGACGAAAGAAATGGCCCAACCCACCCCCATACACATGTATACACATACACGTCCACACACGCAAATATACAAACCCATACATCTCAATGTACACATATATATACACACAGACACATACATATATATACACATGTACACAATTTACAATGTCTGCCTTTATTCATTCCCATCGCCACCTCGCCACACATGGAATAAAATCCCCCTCCCCCTCATGTGTGCGAGGTAGCGCTAGGAAAAGACAACACTCAGTCTCTAGATGTCATGCAATAATGCCCGAAACCACAGCTCCCTTTCCACAGCCAGACCCCACACAACTTTCCATGGTTTACCCAGACGCTTCACATGCCCTGATTCAATCCAATGACAGCACGTCGACCCCGGTATACCATATCGATCCAATTCACTCTATTCCTTGCCCGCCTTTCACCCTCCTGCATGTTCAGGCCACGATCACTCAAAATCTTTTTCACTCCATCTTTCCACTTCCAATTTGGTCTCCGACTTCTCGTTCCCTCCACCTCCGACACATATATCCTCATGGTCAATCTTTCCTCACTCATTTTCTCCATGTGCCCAAACCATTTTATAACACCCTCTTCTGCTCTCTCAACCACGCTCTTTTTATTTCCTCACACCTCTCTTACCCTTACATTACTTTCTCGATCAAACCACCTCACACCACATATTGTCCTCAAACATCTCATTTCCAGCACATCCACCCTCCTGCGCACAACTCTATCCATAGCTCACGCCTCGCAACCATACAACATTGTTGGAACCACTATTCCTTCAAACATACCCATTTTTGCTTTCGTAGATAATGTTCTCGATTTCCACACATTCTTCAAGGCTCCCAGGATTTTCGCCCCCTCCCCCATCCCATGATTCACTTCCGCTTCCATGGTTCCATCCGCTGCCAGATCCACTCCCAGATATCTAAAACACTTTACTTCCTCCAGTTTTTCTCCTTTGAAACTGACCTCCCAAGTGACTTGACCCTCAACCCAACTTTACCTAATAACCTTGCTCTTATTCACATTTACTCTTAACTTTCTTCTTTCACACACTTTACCAAACTTAGTCACCAGCTTCTGCAGTTTCTCACATGAATCAGCCACCAGCGCTGTATCATGAGCGAACAACAACTGACTCACTTCCCAAGTTCTCTCATCCCCAACAGTCTTCATACTTGCCCCTCTTTCCAAAACTCTTGCTTTCACCTCCCTAACAACCCCATCCATAAACAAATTAAACAACCATGGAGACATCACACACCCCTGATGCAAACCTACATTCACTGAGACCCAATCACTTTTCTCTCTTGCTACACGTACTCATGCCTTACATCCTCGATACATCTCTGGGGATAGGGGAGAAAGAATACTTCCCACGTATTCCCTGCGTGTCGTAGAAGGTGACTAATAGGGGAGGGAGTGGGGGGCTGGAAATCCTCCCCTCTTGCTTTTTTTTTTCTTTTAATTTTCCAAAAGAAGGAACAGAGAAGGGGGTCAGGTCAGGATATTCCCTCAGAGGCCCAGTCCTCTGTTCTTAACGCTACCTTGCTAGCGCGGGAAATGGCGAATAGTTTGAAAGAAAGATGAATATATATATATAAATTTTTTTTTTTTTTTTTTTGCTTTGTCGCTGTCTCCCGCGTTTGCGAGGAAGCGCAAGGAAACAGACGAAAGAAATGGCCCAAACCACCCCCGTACACATGTATATACATACGTCCACACACGCAAATATACATACCTACACAGCTTTCCATGGTTTACCCCAGACGCTTCACATGCCCTGATTCAATCCACTGACAGCACGTCAACCCCGGTATACCACATCGATCCAATTCACTCTATTCCTTGCCCTCCTTTCACCCTCCTGCTTGTTCAGTCCCCGATCACACAAAATCTTTTTCACTCCATCTTTCCACCTCCAATTTGGTCTCCCACTTCTCCTCGTTCCCTCCACCTCCGACACATATATCCTCTTGGTCAATCTTTCCTCACTCATTCTCTCCATGTGCCCAAACCATTTCAAAACACCCTCTTCTGCTCTCTCAACCACGCTCTTTTTATTTCCACACATCTCTCTTACCCTTACGTTACTTACTCGATCAAACCACCTCACACCACACATTGTCCTCAAACATCTCATTTCCAGCACATCCATCCTCCTGCGCACAACTCTATCCATAGCCCACGCCTCGCAACCATACAACATTGTTGGAACCACTATTCCTTCAAACATACCCATTTTTGCTTTCCGAGATTATGTTCTCGACTTCCACACATTCTTCAAGGCTCCCAGGATTTTCGCCCCCTCCCCCACCCTATGATCCACTTCCGCTTCCATGGTTCCATCCGCTGCCAGATCCACTCCCAGATATCTAAAACACTTTAATCCCTCCAGTTTTGCTCCATTCAAACTTACCTCCCAATTGACTTGACCCTCAACCCTACTGTACCTAATAACCTTGCTCTTATTCACATTTACTCTTAACTTTCTTCTTTCACACACTTTACCAAACTCAGTCACCAGCTTCTGCAGTTTCTCACATGAATCAGCCACCAGCGCTGTATCATCATATATATATATATATATATATATATATATATATATATATATATATATATATATATATATATATATATATATATATATATATATATATATATATATATATATATATATTTATATATATATATATATATATATATATATATATATATATATATATATATATATATATATATATATATATATATATATATATATACATATATATATATATATATATATATATATATATACATACATGCATGACGTCATCTAATCTCGACGCCACTCCTCCCAACGAGAAGATGCATAATTGCATGAAAGGAAAGAGAAAATGAAATAATAGCATAAACATTCTTTTCTCCATACCTGATCGCTGTACCCTGCGTCAGCGAGGCAACGCTAGGAAAAAGACAAAAAAGGCCACATCCACTCAAATCCATACACGTGTTATTGTTGCGTGTAATGCACTGAAACCACAGCTCCCTAACCACACTCAGGCCCTAGAGACCATTCGAAAGTTTACCCGGACGTTTCATATGTCCTGGTTCAGTCCAATGGCACAACACAGTATACTATATTGTTCCAGTTCACTCTATTACGGGCACGCTTTTCATCCTTTTGCACATTCAGGTCCCTATCGCGAAAAATCTTTTTCTTTCAACTTATGACACATATATCCTCTTTACCAGCTTTTTCTTACTCATTCTAACCATATGTCTAAACTATTTCCTTTACTCTCTTAAACACTCCTTTTTTTACGATTACACATCTCTCTTACCATTTCATTACATATTCGATCAAACCACCTCACACAACATATTGTCTTCTAACATTTCATTTCCAACACATCCATCTTCCTCCACACAACTCTACTGCTCAAGCCACATAACCGTATGATATTGTTGGGGCTACTCTTCCGTCAATCATACTAATTCTGTATTTCTGTATTTCCAAGTATTTCTCACACACATTCCTCAAATCAAACACCTGATCCACACACCCTTTATCACATCTGAAGCAACACTGCTCCTTCCCAACAGACTATGAATCATAACCATTAGCAGTAACGGCAACAACAGATGATGATACAGAAAGATAGGATGTTATCATCGTCAGCAGCAGCAACAGAAAAAAAAAAAAAAAGGCGCTAGCAGATGATAATACATCAACAACAGTAGCAATAGTAGGAAAGGTAACAGTTCCTTCTTAATGCTGATGGAAATTGGCTTTCAGGTAAAGTTTATACAACATAGTTGTATCCGCCTCTCACCCGTCACCACCACCACTGCTACAGCTCGGCTATGGGTGCACATATCTCCGCACTGTCATCACTGGTACGACTCAGCCCTAACTGCTCGTACCACTCACTTGTCACCATCGTCACATCGCGGTCTTGAATTCTTCTATCTCTCAGTTGTTAAAATCACCGCAACCCGGCCCCGTCTCTTCTGATTCTTATCAATACAGTGCCAAGGACACAACCATAATAACAGGACTTTGACTACGCTCATCTTTCAGTTGCTACCACCACCACCACAGCACGACTCACGCTTCACGTGCCTTTTGGTTATCACCACCACCACCACAGCAAGACCAGTGATACACCTGTCTTTGGACTGCAACCATCAAACCACAACACGACCCATCAAATGGTTACCACCACCACCATGACGGCCTAACTTAGTCATCTGTTTCCTTGCTACCACCACTATCACCACAGCACGAACCGGGCAACACCAACCTCCTGGTTATCACCATTACCACCACGAACACTACCAGAGCATGGCCTTGGTTGCACCTGCCTCTCAGATACCACTACCACAAGTGGTCATTCCTGGTTGCCCTGGTCAGACCTCACATGGATTACGCTGTCCAGATCTGGTTACCAAACCCGGTCGAGGATGATAATATTTTAGAACAAAGTCAAAGGAGAGCAGCCAAACTAATCCATCTTTCAGAATGAAGCAAGGCGATAACTGACTTAAGCACACAAAATCATTTTCTCTACAAACATGTAGACTCTAAGATCTGAAAGAAGTTTCAAAATCCTGAATAATGTGGGAAACATATATAAAAAAAATTCACTCCGGTAAGACATCCAGTGTCCAGAAATAAAGGTATTAAGTTTAATGACAGAGAATATAGTGGCAAAGTGGACAAACGTTTTTTTCAGTAATTCGTAATAAACTATTTCTAAAAAGTCATTAATGCAAATCCTTGAAATAAAAGAGGGACAAATACTTCACTGATATCTGTTATCAGTAAAAAAAAAAATCCTGCTCTGAGAAGAGGCAATTTAACCTTTCTTTTTCGGAGTCCGGCTTCCAAGCAGCCGTTTGTAAAATTGGTAGGGAACTTTTGCCGTTCACACTTTCCTACAAAATTTCCATGGCAGTAGACTTTCCCCAAACTACATGGTGAATTTTTTCATCCATTTTTTTTCTCTCCCTCCTCTTTCTGCCGGTGGTTGCGCCGAGGGGAGAGATGTGTGAGAAGTTGCATGTCTATACTCTTTTGTTTCTCTTACACTTTAGGTTACACAAGTAGACAACCTTAGTTTCCCCTGCGCCTCAGATGCGGCTATTACCGAAACAGCTTGGCCTACGTTGTACATAGCTCTCTGGTGTAACCACTGCCACACCCCGACAATGGCTGCATCTGCCCTTCAGTTGTCACAGTTGACTCAAGCCTCGCCATAGAATGCCTCATCTTCGCTGACCAACACCATAAACAACAATATAACCCGAGTTCAGGCCTGTGGATTTGCAGTACAGTATGACCGTGTCTGCTCTTTTGAGTGATGTTAAACTAACACATCTATTATCTGGCGGAACATTATGAACAATGCAAGCTGTGCTCTTGCTGTAGATAGCAGTACACGAACACCAGGGAGGATTGTCTCAGGAGGAAAAAACGCAACTTCCCATGGGTGTTGTGTGTGTGTGTGTGTGTGTGTGTGTGTGTGTGTGTGTGTGTGTGTGTGTTAGCTGGTTGTGGTGAAGCAAGTGATGATTCTGACGATTATCTAAGAGACATCTCGTGTCTCGACACCAACGACCTCCCAGTTTTCAGATCTCAAACTAGCAAATGATGAGGGAAAAAGAGAACTGTAACCATAAGCAATGGCAGTGACAAAATGACACGTCTAGGCAGCCGTAATGAAACAGAGCGGCATCACGCAAATGTCATACTCGGGAATCCTTACTATAATCTAGAATTTTACATAAATTTTTCAAATATATATTGAATATAAAATTCCAGAGAAACATCTGCTTCCGCCTCACTGCCAAATCCGCAATATTCTAAAACAGTTTAAATGTCTAGTGTGAAGCAGACAGGAAGGCTATTGCACTGCTGTTCAGGTTTTAAATAGAGAAAAAAAGTTTAATTAGGGGTTCTACTGACAATGAAAACTATCCTCACCACCGTACTCAATGAGTACATTCCAGCAAGTCTATTCAATTACTCACAGTGATTCTCGCATTTCGTTTCCCCTAACAAAAATAAGTCTCTCCGTCACATCGAAAATTGTGAATAAACCTGTGTACGAGTAGGAAGAGAGGATATTGATTGGTTCCCAATGAATGTCGGTTTGCGGCATAGGTATGTGATGTCTCCATGATTGTATACTTTGTTTATGGATGGGTCTGTTAGGGAGGTGAATGCAAGAGTTTTGGAGAGAGGGGCAAGTATGCAGTCTGTTATGGATGAGATGGCTTGGGAAGTCAGTCATTTGTTGTTCGCTGATGATACAGCGCTGGTGGCTGATTCGAGTGAGAAGCTGCAGAAGCTGTGACTGAGTTTGGTAAAGTGTGTAAAAGAAGAAAGCTGAGAGTAAATGTGAATAAGAGCAAGATTATTAGGTTCAATAGTGTTAAGGGACAAGCCAATTGGGAGGTAAGTTTGAATGGAGAAAAATTGGAGGAAGTGAAGTGTTTTTGATATCTGAGAGTCGATTTTGCAGCGGAAGGAGCCATGGAAGTGGGAATGAGTCACATAGTGGGGAGGGAGTGAAGGTTCTGGTAGCGTCCAAGAATGTGCGGAAGGCGAGAACGCAAGGAAAAGAGTGGATTGGAAGGATGTGGTATACCAGGGTCGAGTGCTGTGAATGGATTGAACCAGGGCATGTGAAGCGTCTGGGGTAAACCACAGAAGGTTTGTGGGGCCTGGATGTGGAAAGGGAGCAGTGGTTTCGCTGTATGACACATAACAGCTAGACAACCCCCTCCACCCGCTTGTGCGCGAGGTAGCGCTAGGAAAAGACAACAGAGGCCACATTCGCTCACACTCAATCTCTAGGTGTCATGTATAATGCACCGAAACCACAGCTCCCTTTCCACATCCAGGCCCCACAAAACTTTAAATGGTCTACCCCAGACGCTTCACATGCCCTGGTTCAATCCATTGACAGCACGTTGACCCCGGTATACCACATCATTCCAATTCATTCTATTCCTTGCACGCCTTTCACCCCCCTGCATGTTCAGGCCCCGATCACTCAAAATCTTTTTCACTCCATCTTTCCACCTCCAATTTGGTCTCCCACCTCTCCTCGTTCCCTCCACTTCTGACACATATATCATCTTGGTCAATCTTTCCTCACTCATTCTCTCCATGTGACCAAACCATTTTAAAACACCCTCTTCTGCTCTCTCAAATACACTCTTTATATTACAACACATCTTTCTTTCATTACTTACTCGATCAAACCACCTCACACCACATTTTGTCCTCAAACATCTCATTTCCAACACGTCCACCTTCCTCCGCAAACTGTCTATAGCCTACGCCTCGTAACCATATAATATGTATTATATATAACATACGTAAATTATTTTTTCATACTATTCGCCATTTTCCTCGTTAGCGAAGTGGCAGTAAGAAGAAATGTGGGGGGGGGGGGAGAGAGAGAGAGAGAAGAGAGAGAGAGAGAGAGAGAGAGAGAGAGAGAGAGAGAGAGAGAGAGAGAGAGAGAGAGAGAGAGAGAGAGAGAGGTGGCGACGAAAATGGATGAAGGCAGCAAGTATGAATATGCATATGTGCATATATGTATATGTTTGTGTATGAATATGTATGTATACATTGAAATGTATAGGTATGTATATGTGCGTGTGTGGGCGTTCATGTATATGCATGTGTATGTGGGTGGGTTGGGGCATATATATATATATATATATATATATATATATATATATGTGTATATATATATATATATATATATATATATATATATATATATATATATATATATATATATATATATATATATATATATATATATATATATAGATGTAAATAAAGTGCGTAGGACAAGGGAACAAATGGGAACATTAATGAAGGGGAGGTAACAACAAATAGTGGTGTTATGAGAAGGAGATGGAGGAAGTATTTTTAAGGTTTGTTGAATGTGTTTGATGATATAGTGGCAGATATAGGGTGTTTTAGTCGAGGAGGTGTGCAAAGTTAGAGATTTAGGGAGAATGATTTGGTAAACAGAGAAGAGGTAGTAAAAGCTTTGCTAAAGATGAAAGCCGGCAAGGCAGCTGTTCCACTTATGGATCTGGAAAAGGCATATGATAGGGTTGATAGAGATGTGTTGTGGGAGATAAGTTGTTAGAAGCAGTGAAAAGTTTTTACCAAGGATTTAAGGCATGTGTGCGAGTAGGAAGAGAGGAAAGTTATTGGTTTTCAATGAATGTCGGTTTGCGGCAGGGTTGCGTGATGTCTCCATGGTTGCTTAACATGTTTATCGATGGGGTGGTTAGGAAGGTGAATGCAAGAGTTTTTTTTAGAAAGGGGCAAGTATACAGTCTGTTGTGGATTAGAAGGCTTGGGGTGTCAGTCAGTTGTTGTTCGCTGATGATACAGCGCTGGTGGCTGATTCGGGTGAGAAACTGCAGAAGTTGGTGACTTAGTTGGAAAAGTGTGTGAAAGGAGCAAGTTCAGAGTAAATGTGAATAAGAGCAAGGTTATTAGGTTCATCAGAGTTGAGGGACGAGATAGTTTAGATGTAAGTTTGAATGGGAAAAAAGCGTAGGAAGAGAAGTGTTTTTGATATCTGGGATTGGACTTAGCAGTGGATGGAACCATGGAAGCGGAAGTGTCACAAAGTGGGGAGGCGCAAGGGTTCTGGGGGCAATGAAGAATGTGTGGAAGGAGAGAACGGTATGTCGGAGAGCAAATTTGAGTATGTTTGAAGAAATAGTAATTCAAACAATATTTTATGGTTGCGAGGCATTGGCTATAAATAGGGTTGTACGGAGGAGGGTGGATGCGTTGGAAATGAGATATTTGAGGACAATATGTGGTGTGAAGTGGTTTGATCGAGTAATCAATGAACGGGTATGAGAAACTTGTGAAATATAAAGAATGGTTAAGGGAGCAGAAGAGAGTGTGATGAAATGATTTGGACATACAGAAAGAATGCGTGAGGAAAGGTTGACAAAGAGGATATATGTGTCAGAGGTAGAGGAAACAAGGAGATGCGGGAGATCAAATTGAAGGTGGAAGAATGGAGTAAAAAAGATTTTGAGCGATCGGGGCCTGATCATACAGGAGAGTGAGAGACGTTCAAGGAATAGAGTGAATTGGAACGATGTGATATACCGGGGTCGAGGTGCTGTCACAGGACTGAGCTAAGGTATGTGAAACGTCTGGGGTAAACTATGGAAAGGTGTGTGGCGCCTGGAAGTGGATAGGGAGCTGTGGTCATGGTGCATTACACATGACAGCTAGAGACTGAGTGTGAACGCATGTGGTCTTTTTTGTCTGTTTTCCTGGCTCTACCGCACTGAAACAGGCGACAGCGATTCTGTTTCCTGTTGGGCGGGGTTACGTCAGGAATGGATGAAGTTGAGCAATTATATATATGTACATGTGTATACATGTTTATGTCTGTGTAGATCGAACCCAGGACCCCTGCGGCACAGGCGGGAGCGCTACTGCCAGTCTATGATCACCGTAGGAAAATTACGAATCGAATACTATGTAATCGAATACCCTTCGTCTCACGTTGGTGAACAACGGGGTCTGGGCCGGTCAAATCCCATCAGGCTCACACAGCCAGCAGATAGTATTTTACAGAACCTAACTGTATAACATGGAGGTATATGAATATGAATATAGTGCATATGAACGCGCACTTCCATAGAACATACAAACCCCCAACAGTCAGGCTCGAACCCGGGACCCCTTAATTGATTGTGTGATATGTAAATGTTTCTACAAGCACTCTCTCTCTCTCTCTCTCTCTCTCTCTCTCTCTCTCTCTCTCTCTCTCTCTCTCTCTCTCTCTCTCTCTCTCTCTCTCTCTCTCTCTCTCTCTCTCTCTCTCTCTCTCTCTCTCTCTCTCTTTCGATTACTTGTTTGCTTTGGACAGTGCAGGTTTATAAAATGTTTGATATTCCCTGTTGGGCATAAATCAACTTTCAAAGGAATGCATATCTAGAGAACTATTCACGTTCGCTGTGAGTAAAGGAACGATGTGATTCACTGTACACTAGAACGTCAGAACGGTACATATTCACTAGAATAAATATGTCGATAAAAGCGATACAAGTGAAACAGGATGTATGTACAACCCACAGCAACACTAACAACAAGCTGAACCTCAGCACTTACTTGAGTTCGAAGCTTTGATCGTAGGTCTTCTTTTGCCTTCACTCTACTAAATGGAAGAAAACATCTGCTTCAATTAGCTGGAACTCACGCCTTAATTCCAGAAATACCTGATTCAGTGTCATAAGCTTTAGCCATCCTAAGGAGGATCAGAAAACATTACATTACAACACTGGTGACCTCGGACTAACATTATGATTATTACTCTCATATTGTTTATTCAGAGGCTGGAAAGGGAATGAAGACAATTCCTTCAACACACACAGTGATGAAATAAAACTGTACCCACTACACCGAAACGTAAGAGCTTGCTACAGAGATATGTCAGAAATATATACGGTTTATGTTAGCACTGGAGCAGATGACATTGAAACGAAGGAGAGAGAGGCACCAAAAATGAACGATGACAATAGATGATGGTGAATTCAAAGTGATGTGAGCATTGGGCTAGTGATTTGAAATAATGTAGCGACACAGAAACTGAAGCGACTGGTTTCACGAAGTGAATTTCTCCGGAGTAGAGACGGTAAAACAAACAACGTCATGCAGACATACAAGCTACAGAACGAAAAGAAATAGATAATCGAAATTAAGAAAGTAGGAAAGGCCAAAGAAAATAAATTGTGGCGAAACGTGCTTGATGATACATTACTGATAACTAACCCTGAAATACCCGGGACAAGTAGATTCGCTTTAGTGGAGAACAAAAAGCACTGTTTGAAACCAGTTGAGCGGTCTGCAGTAGGACAAAACACTTGCTTTGTAAGACATTAATTGATATCTTTCAAAGAGACACCTTGACCGTTCATGACTGTTTCCTTTATCTAATGATGAATGAAATGAAAGCTATTTTTTTCTGATTTACAGGAAAAGATAGATTCTTTTTAGTACTGAGCTGTATGTTATCAAACGTTAATGAAGGTAAGAAGACAACGACAGACATCCTAGAGTGCTTGGACTGAGACTGATTTTCAAGGAAATACTAACAGAAATAGTGAACGACTCCCATCTTGACTAAATTATTTTGTAAAGGTAATGAGGAGCAGCCAAACCATCGGAAACATAATGTTTTGGTTGGCATAACGGTAAACTTGATGGGATAAGTTGGAAAAGGGTAAGGTTCCCTGATTCAAAGGTTCAGATTTCGACAAACATAGAACACAGATTATATATCTTATCCTGAGATGTGGCTACAGTGATGATGTACTTATGTGTTAGAAAGAATATGGAAAAGATAGAAAGATTAGGATAAATTATTCAAGTTAGGGACTAGGGCACTATGAGCAAACTTCCTTTTTTATGATGAAACTCCAGTCATGGACAAAAGCCCACATCAAGGCCTGGCCTCAGTTGAAATATGAAAAAATGAAATATGAAAGGGAAAAAGAAAAGACAAGGGAAGGTAATTACAAATTTTGAACCAAGTGAAAAAAACTGTCTTTTAGAATGTACCAGGTCATAGTTATTAGGAAAGGCTTGAAAAGGTAGAGGGTTCCAAAGCTTCGAAGTGTAGGAAAAAAGCAGTAATCAAAACGGTCTTCTCTCGAGTTGCCAACGGCCACACAGTAATTATGCGAAGCAGCAGTTCACCGAGTATTGCTTGGTCTAGCTAGTGGTAGTGGCACATAAGCAGCCAGGGCTCGAGAGCAAAAGCCAAAGTGATACCTATAGAAGAGGAAAGTGAATCAACATTGCGGCGTAGTGCAAGAGGGTTAAGTTTGAAAGTTAACCTGGAACAGTCTATAATTCGGATTTCTTTCGACTCAACTCTGTCAAGTAAGGATGCAGAGAAAGAATCATCCCTGATGTGAGAGCAGAACCCCATACAAAGATGAATCAATCCTTTGTATAAACGGAGCAACAGTTAAGTAGTAAAGAAGTTTCGACATCTAAAGAGGGCACCCACTTTTTAAGAGGCAAACTCGGCTATTCCCGTGATGTGGGGTTTCCAAGAAAGAGTGGATGTTAAAGTAATACCAAATATGTTCATTGAGGCAAGAAGTGGAGTTACATAACCGTCGAAGGAGGGATGAGAGTTGTGAAGAATTTTTGATAGAGAGATGGGTAGAATCCGGGTCTTGGAGACATCAAACTTAACTAGATTTCGTCTACCCTACTGAGATAGCCTGTCCAAGTCTGAGGTCATTGAGGGAGCTGTGTCAAGACGAGATGAAATTCAAGTGTGAGAAGAAAGGCGCAGAATTTAGGGATGGGGACGAATGCAGTGTTGAGTCGTCAGCATATGAGTGCATTTGATCTTTTATAGAGAGGAAATCGTTGAAATAAGAAAAAAAGTGTAGGGGACAAGACAGAACCTTGAGAGACACCGCTCTTGATGGAGAAAAGAGGGAAGATTAATCCATCAACAACCACAGAGATAGATCCTCAGTAAAGGGAGCTAGAAATGAAGGAGCAAAGTCAGGGAAGGAAGCCACAAGAGGAGAGCTGAGGTCCTGAAGCCACACCTTATCAAAAGCTTTGGATATGTCAAGGGCACCTACACGAGACTCACTAAAATCTTTCACCAGTGATGACCAGATATTAGTATGATAGGAAAGAATATCAGCCGAGGATCTCGCCCTACAACGGCCATACTGGTGATAAGACAGAAGATTGTGAGTTTTGAGGTGTCTAAGGGTATGGGAGATGAGGAAGGATTCAAAGACTTTGAAAATGGGAGATGTCAAAGCAATAGGACGATAGTTAAAGGTGTCAGATGGTCACCCTTCTTAAGGATAGGATGTATCAAGAAGAAAAAGTTTTGGTTTTTATACAGAAACAACGGACGAGCAAGCACAGGTGTAATTTCACAGGCACATACTTTCAGTGCACGGAATGACTAGTGAGAACATCATTAGACAATTGTGTTTTGGAGAGAAATAGAATATTGGAGAGGTGCCAGAGGTAATAGACTGTGAATGGGATGCTTTTGTAGTTAATTGCGGTTTGGTTCCTTTAGTGCCATAATGATGCTATTTTTGTGAGTTGTAATTACGTTTCTAGTACCTGTCTTTGTCCTATCTGCGTTCTGTACCCTGTACAAAGAAAGGACGAACCAGGGACGAAAGGCAAAATCTTTGGTGCAAACAGAATCGATTAAGTTCACTCCAAGATCAATGGTTTCAGGTATGCTGTCAGAGAAACTTTACTAGTCAGATTCTAGGGTAGTGATTACAACAGGAGGCAAAGGAGAGGCTACAGATCCCAGTCAGTGACGTGAACATCTTCATGAGGACAAGTAGTATGAGGTGAGGAAAGGTTTAAAGATATTTACCTTGTTCAAAGATGACCAGAAGTAGGGGTTGGTTGGTGAACATGATATAAATGTTTCAGGAAGTGAATATCAAAGAAAGTGAGTCAAGAAAAACAATTTCTGAAAAAAGGATTAGTAGACAGAGTGCTCAGTTCTGATCGTAGACAAGAAGGCAGGGGAATAAACATGACTCATGGAACAGGAAGCACAGCAGAGATGGGTGTCTGAGTAACAAGCAGTTTGATAAGATTAGATCCGGAATTAGTGATTATAGATAGGATTACGAGGAACAGGGAAGTGATACTGCAGCAGATAACATTTTGAGGAGAAATTGATTAATAAGAAAGCGGAAGAAAGAAAAGAAAGGCTTACTCTCGTCAAGGGAATCTAAACCTTAGAATGACAAAGGACATGGAACTTCGCAATTTGGAGTTAAAAGAAACGTGTTCAAATGTTATTTTCAATACTTCTAATGTCACAAATTATATCTTAAAGGCCATTGAATCTATGAATATGAATCACAAAACGCAAAAAAAAACGACTTGCTCCCGACAGTATGCCAGGAATCCAGACTAAGTTAGCATGCACTGCCGTGCATGTCTTCATAATTGTTTACTCTTGTATGCTGATATTTTCAGTCTTTTCCTCTAGTAACGTTCATGTAAATTGTATCTCGATTAGATGAGAAATTTGCATGGCTGCTATATCATAATCATGATCTATCTATCATACATCATAACCTTCGGTAAACTCTCGAGATCAAAACGGATAAATCTATGAAACATAAACATAGAGACATTTTCGTCAGATCATATGGACTTGCACTACAATTACACCGTCTATCTGCACGAGAAAGACGGATGGTCTTTTACATACTCGGGGTCCCCTTTTCCCGGACTAACCACTGGATGGGTAGGAGTGGACTTCACAGAGTCAAGCCAGTAGCTGATGTATCGCAAAACCAGCAGGACGCAATGATCTCTTAACTGGGCAAAAAAACATGTTTACGACTAGAATGGAGAGAAAAGAGGGAATATATATATATATATATATATATATTATATATATATATATATATATATATATATATATATATATATATATATATATATATATATATATATATCCATACTGACCGCCATTTCCCGCGTTATCGAGGTAGCGTTAAGAGCAAAGGACTGAACCTTTGAAAAAATATCCTCACCTGGCCCCTTCTCTGATACTTCTTTTGGAAAATTAAAAACGAGAGGGGAAGATTTCCAGCCCCACGTTCACTACAATTTTAGTCGGCATCTGCGACAAGCAGGGATTACGTGGGAAGTATTCTTTCTCCCCTATCCCATGGGATAATATATACAAATATACATATATATATATATATATATATATATATATATATATATATATATATATATATATATATATATATATATATATATATATATATATATTATTTGTTACTATACTTTCTTGCTGTCTCCCGCGTTAGCGAGGTAGCGCAAGGAAACAGACGAAAGAATGGCCAAACCCACCCACATACACATGTATATACATACACGTCCACACAGGCATCTATACATACCTATACATTTCAACGTATACATATATATACATACACAGACATATGCATATATGCACATGCACATTATTCATACTTGCTGCCTTTATTCATTCCCGTCGCAACCCCGCCACACATGAAATGACTCGCATGCGCACGAGAGAAAGCTAAGATGAGACAACAAAGGCCACATTCGTTCACACTCAGTCTCTAGCTGTCATGTATAATGCACCGAAACCACAGCTCCCTTTCCATATCCAGGCCCAACAAAACTTTCCATGATTTACCCCAGACGCTTCATATGCCCTGGTAAAATCCATTGACAGCACGTCGACCCCGGTATACCACATCGTTCCACTTCACTCTATTCCTTGCACGCCTTTCACCCTCCTGCATGTTCAGGCCCCGATCGCTCAAAATCTTTTTCCACTCCATCTTTCCACCTCCAATTTGCTCTCCCACTTCTCGTTCCCTTCAGGTCTGACATATATATCCTCTTTGTCAATCTTTCCTCACTCATTCTCTCTATGTGACCAAACCATTTCAAAAAATCCTCTTCTCCTCTTTCAACCACACTCTTTTTATTACAAAACATCTCTCTTACCCTTTCTTTGCTTACTCGATCAAACTACCTCACACCACATATTGTCCTCAAATATATCATATTTAACACATCCAACCTCCTCCGCACAACGCTATTTATAGCCCACGCCTCGCAAACCATATAACATTGTTAGAACCACTATTCCTTCAAACATACCCATTTTTGCTTTCCGAGATAATGTTCTCATGTTCCACACATTTTTCAACGCTCCCAGAACTTTCACCCCCTCCCCCACCCTGTGACTCACTTCCACTTCCATTGTTCCATCCCCTACCAAATACACTCCCAGATATCTAAAACTCCTCACATCCTCCAGTTTTTCTCCATTCAAACTTACCTCCCAATTGACTGGTCTCCCAACCTTACTGTACCTAATAACCTTGCTCTTATTCACATCTACTCTCAACTTTCTTCTTTCACAGACTTTACCAAACTCAGTCACCAGCTTCTGCAGTTTCTCACCCGAATCAGCCACAAGCGCTCTATCATCAGCGAACAACAACTGACTCACTTCACAAGCTCTCGCATCCACAGCGAACAATAACTGACTCTCTTCACAAGCTCTCGCATCCACAACAGACTGCAAACTAACAACGCCATCCATAAACAAATTAAACAACCACGGAGACATCACACACCCCTTCCGCAAACCGACATTCACTGAGAACCTATCACTTTCCTCTCTCCTACTCGCACGCATGCCTTACATCCTCGATAAATACTTTTCACTGCTTCTAACAACTTACCTCCCGTACCATATATTCTTAATACCTTCCAAAGAGCATCTCTATCAACTCTATCATATGCCTTCTCCAGATCCATAAATGCTGCATACAAATCCATTTGCTTTTCTAAGTATTTCTCAAAAACATTCTTCAAAGCAAACACCTGATCCACACATTCTTAATCACTTCTGAAACCACACTGCATTTCCCCAATTAGATGCTCTGTACATGCATTCACTCTCTCAATCAATACCCTCCTATATAATTTTGTAGGAATACTCAACAAACTTATACCTCTGTAATTTGAGCACTCACCTTTAACCTCTTTGCCTTTGTACAATGGCACTATGCATGCATTCCGCCAATCCTCAGGCACCTCACCATGAGTCATACATACATTAGATATCCTTATCAACCAGGCAACAACAGTCACCCCCTATTTTGATAGATTCCACTGCAAAACCATCCAAACTCGATGCCTTGCCAGCTTTCCTCCTCTGCAAAGCTTTTACTACCTCTGTTTACTATCTCTGTTTACCAAATCATTCTCCCTACACTTCGCACACCACCACGACCAAAACACACTATATCTGCAACTCTATCATATAACACATTCAACAAACCTTCAAAATTCTCATTCCATCTCCTCATATATATATATATATATATATATATATATATATATATATATATATATATATATATATATATATATATATATATATATATATATATATATATATATCCCTGGGGATAGGGGATTAAGAGTACTTCCCACGTATTCCCTGCGTGTCGTAGAAGGCGACTAAAAGGGGAGGGAGCGGGGAGCTGGAAATCCTCCCCTCTCATTTTTTTTTTAATTTTCCAAAAGAAGGAACAGAGGGGGCCAGGTGAGGATATTCCAAAAAAGGCCCAGTCCTCTGTTCTTAACGCTACCTCGCTAACGCGGGAAATGGCGAATAGTTTAAAAGAAAGAAAAATATATATATATATTATCCCTGGGGATAGGGGAGAAAGAATACTTACCACGTATTCCCTGCGTGTCGTAGAAGGCGACCAAAAGGGAATGGAGCGGGGGGGCTGGAAATCCTTACCTCTCGTTTTTCTTTTTAATTTTCCAAAGGAAGGAACAGAGAAGGGGGCCAGGTTAGGATATTCCCTCAAAGGCCTAGTCCTTTGTTCTTAACGCCACCTTGCTAACGCGGTAAATGGCGAATTGTATGAAAGAAATATATATATATAAATATATATATATATATATATATATATATATATATATATATATATATATATATATATATATATATTTTTTTTTTATTTTTTTTTGCTTTGTCGCTGTCTCCCGCGTTTGCGAGGTAGCGCAAGGAAACAGACGAAAGAAATGGCCCAACCCACCCACATACACATGTATATACATACGTCCACACACGCAAATATACATACCTACACAGCTTTCCATGGTTTACCCCAGACGCTTCACATGCCTTGATTCAATCCACTGACAGCACGTCAACCCCGGTATACCACATCGCTCCAATTCACTCTATTCCTTGCCCTCCTTTCACCCTCCTGCATGTTCAGGCCCCGATCACACAAAATCTTTTTCACTCCATCTTTCCACCTCCAATTTGGTCTCCCTCTTCTCCTCGTTCCCTCCACCTCCGACACATATATCCTCTTGGTCAATCTTTCCTCACTCATTCTCTCCATGTGCCCAAACCATTTCAAAACACCCTCTTCTGCTCTCTCAACCACGCTCTTTTTATTTCCACACATCTCTCTTACCCTTACGTTACTTACTCGATCAAACCACCTCACACCACACATTGTCCTCAAACATCTCATTTCCAGCACATCCATCCATATATATATATATATATATATATATATATATATATATATATATATATATATATATATATATATATATATATATATATATATATATATATATATATATATATATATATGTTTTTTTCTTTCTTTTTTTCTTTTACTATTCGCCATTTCCCGCGTTAGCGATGTAGCGTTGAGAACAGAGGACTGAGCGTTTGAGGGAAATCTTCACTTGGTCCCTTCTCTGTTCCTTCTTTTTGAAAATTAATACCGACAGGGGAGGATTTCCAGCCCTTCGCTCCCTCCGCTTTTAGTCGCCTTCTTCGACATGTAGGGAATACGTGGGAAGTATTCTTTCTACCCCATCCCCTGTATATATTATCATTTCATTCATTATGCTTAATCGCTGTTCCTCGCGTTAGCGAGATATCGCAAGGAAACAGACGAAGAATGGCCTAACACATGTATGTATACGTGCTTGTATGCGCGTATATATATATATATATATATATATATATATATAGTATGAAAAAGAAAATATATATATATATATATATATATATATATATATATATATATATATATATATATATATATATATATATATATATATATATATATATTCATTTATCATTTATAAATATGTATATGTATGAAACTGAAAGAGGCACAGTGGTTAATATCGTTTTTATATCCCAGCCGAAAGCCACCTTTAAGCAAAGACAAAAGACCCAAGTGCAGTCAAAACTAATATCTATATCTATCTATCTATATATATATGTATATATATATATATATATATATATATATATTATATATTATATATATATATATATATATATATATATATATATATATATATATATATATATATATATATATATATATATATATATATATATATATATATATATATATATATATATATATATATATATATATATATATATATATATATATATATATATATATATATATATGTATATATATATATATTTCTTTCTTTTTCATACTATTCGCCATTTCCCACGTTAGCGAGGTAGCGTTAAGAACAGATGACTGGGTCTTTGAGGGAATATCATCACCTGGCGCCCTTCTCTGTTCCTTCTTTTGGAAAAAAGTGCACCATCGCGCAACAATCACATCATCAGGGGAGACACAAGAGAGAAATATGAGTCAGCTGATATACATTGAAGAGACGAAGCCATATATATATATATATATATATATATATATATATATATATATATATATATATATATATATATATATATATATATGTAGTCCTGGATCCTGTGTAGGAAATATGAGGTCTCGTGTGCCCTGTTCACTAAGTTTGGCAACAATTATTGCACTGTTCATCTCTGAATGTATAATGAATGAATTTTCTGGTCTATTTTTCTCCAGTACTCACGGGAAAGATTCCAGCGTTATTACCAGTTTTATCTTTTTTATATCTGATGTTTTGTTTTTAGTCTTAAGTTGTGTGTAGCACCGAAATATGTTTCCAAGGTTGAAGGTTTCCATGCTGGTAAATATTTATGACGTGGTTCATTTTCGTAAGCTGTATCTATGGTTGTCGTGGTTCATCTCTGTATGGCATAGCTGTGGTTTCCGTGGTTCTTCTCTGCAGACCGTAAGTGTGTTCACATTTTAATACGTTTAGAGCAGGAGTTACCATCTTTGCTTGCATCTGGACCACTCAGGGTCGACAGATTGATCTGTGGAGCATCACCCGCTCATATATGCGGTATGATTAATATTTTATCATTTTGGCTACGTGGGTTGCTGTGACAGACATGCGATGCTACCAGAGATAAACATTTTGCTCAGCTCAACATTTCTTTATCAAGTTTAAGTATCTTGATATAGTGCCTCTGATATTTCGTATCATTTTAGGTTTTGTAGATACACCCATAGACATGTAGACAGAGGGGAAAAAGTAATATTTTCTTCTCAACAAGTATGAATTTTGCTGTAACGGATGTTGATTTGGATTAATCTCCGCTAAGTACGTGGACCACCTGGGGAACGGTCTGAGGTCCATAGGTTAAGAACTCCTGGTCTAGTTACGTGATAGGTCGAACAAGGTTGAAAGAGACGGCATTCAGATTGCTTGGCATGTTCTGCATGAATCTTGGTGTCGCTGGCTAGTGTCTTGACGTATATCACGGCTCACCATAACTTGAAGACAGCAGTCGTGGTGAAGGTGATGATGATGGTAGTTGAGGTGGGAGCAACAGTTGTGGTGGCGTAGTGGTGTTGGTGAAGGTGGCGGCAACATTGGTGTTGGTTGAGGCGGAAGCAACAGAGAAGGTGTAAGCAGTTGCGGTGGTAACGGAAGTGGAGGTACCAGTGGAGGTGATGGAGGTGAAGGTGGAGACAGCAGATGTGGTGGTGGAGGTGGCGACAGCAGTGGTGGTGGTAAAGGTGGAGGCAGCAGTGTTGGTGGTAAAGGTGGAGGCAGCAGTGGTGGTGGTACAGATGAAGGCGGTTGTGGTTATGTTAGTTGTATCACTGCTCACAGTAACTTGGATAAGTTGTGTTTGTGTCGGATATGACTCTTTAGTGTTCCAAGGCGAGTGTACTGGACTGTTACACGTTGATGTTATATTCTTTCTTTTAATTTCAGAAGAATCTTTTTTTAATACTGCGTTGAAAATGGTAGAATCTAAACAGGAAAGGAATCCGACATAAAATCTAACTATTCTTTGCATGATACGGTAAAACACGGTGGTGGGACCTGGTCAGAATTGTAAGATGAATTAGCTTTAAAGCATCTTCCCCAATCTATCTTTGACCATGGTCGTTATGGTGATAGAGACTACCCTGCTATTAGCAGTGCATCAGACGATCTTTCACCTAACAATTCAGCGGCACTTAACACCATTTATCACCGAGTTTATCCCGGTAAAAACCCCTAGCGAGTCGAGAAAAGGCTGAGAACACAATTGCCACTTCTTGCTGCCAGTGCGTTAAGCGGCGGCGCAGCCGACCAGCAAAGTAGTTCCTCCAGGTTCTGATGTGGATAAAATGCAAAACAGCAGCCCATAAACTGGATCTGGTATGGATCTACCTGATAAGAGCTTCCGCTTTTTTTTTCTAACCTTTTCTTTCAGTTACTTGAACCTATTAGAGTGTTGTCAGTTACTTGAACCTATTAGTGCTGTCGTTTACTTGAACCTAGTAGACTGTTGTCAGTTACTTGAACCTAGTAGAGTGTTGTCAGTTACTTGAGCC
>NC_092235.1:41513462-41595962 GCF_036320965.1 Panulirus ornatus | reverse complement strand
TCAGATTGGGGAAGAGCAGTGTGGTTTCAGAAGCGGTAAAGGATGTGTGGATCAGGTGTTTGCTTTAAAGGATGTATGTGAGAAATACTTAGAAAAACAAATGGATTTGTATGTAGCATTTATGGATCTGGAGAAGGCATATGATAGAGTTGATGGAGATGCTCTGTGGAAGGTTTTAAAAATATATGGTGTTGGAGGCAAGTTGTTAGAAGCAGTGAAAAGTTTTTATCGAGGATGTAAGGCATGTGTACATGTAGGAAAAGAGGAGGGTGATAGGTTCTCAGTGAATGTAGGTTTGCGGCAGGGGTATGTGATGTCTTCATGGTTGTTTAATTTGTTTATGGATGGGGTTGTTAGGGAGGTGAATGCAAGAGTTTTTGAAAGAGGGGTAAGTATGCAGTTTATTGTGTATGAGAGAGCTTGGGAAGTGAGTCAGTTGTTGTTCGCTGGTGATACAGCGCTGGTGGCTGATTCATGTGAGAAACTGCAGAAGCTGGTGACTGAGTTTGGTAAAGTGTGTGAAAGAAGAAAGTTAAGAGTAAATGTGAATAATAACAAGGTTATTAGGTACAGTAGGGTTGAGGGTCAAGTCAATTGGGAGGTGAGTTTGAATGGAGAAAAACTGGAGGAAGTGAAGTGTTTTAGATATCTGGGAGTGGATCTGGCAGCGGATGGAACCATGGAAGCGGAAGTGGATCATAGGGTGGGGGGAGGGGGCGAAAATTCTGGGAGCCTTGAAGAATGTGTGGAAGTCGAGAACATTATCTCGGAAAGCAAAAATGGGTATGTTTGAAGGAATAGTGGTTCCAACAATGTTGTATGGTTGCGAGGCGTGGGCTATGGATGGAGTTGTGCGCAGAAGGATGGATGTGCTGGAAGTGAGATGTTTGAGGACAATGTGTGGTGTGAGGTGGTTTGATCGAGTAAGTAACGTAAGGGTAAGAGAGATGTGTGGAAATAAAAAGAGCGTGGTTGAGAGAGCAGAAGAGGGTGTTTTGAAATGGTTTGGGCACATGGAGAGAATGAGTGAGGAAAGATTGACCAAGAGGATATATGTGTCGGAGGTGGAGGGAACTAGGAGAAGTGGGAGACCAAATTGGAGGTGGAAAGATGGAGTGAAAAAGATTTTGTGTGATCGGGTCCTGAACATGCAGGAGAGTGAAAGGAGGGCTAGGAATAGAGTGAATTGGATCGATGTGGTATACCGGGGTTGACGTGCTGTCAGTGGATTGAATCAGGGCATGTGAAGCGTTTGGGGTAAACCATTGAAAGCTGTGTAGGTATGTATATTTGCGTGTGTGGACATATGTATATACATGTGTATGGGGGTAGGTTGGGCCATTTCTTTCGCCTGTTTCCTTGCGCTACCTCGCAAATGCGGGAGACAGCGACAAAGCAAAAAAAAAAGAATTGGGCCAGGTGAGGGTATTCCCTCAAAGGCCCAGTCCTCTGTTCTTAACGCTACCTCGCTAATGCGGGAAATGGCGAATAGTTTGAAAGAAAGAAAATATACATATATATATATATATATATATATATATATATGTATATATATATATATATATATATATCATACAAACCTCCAACACCAGGATCGAACCCGGGACCCCTGTGCAAGAGGCAGTCATGCTAACCGCTAGGCTATGGGACTGTATTAGGAAACAACTATTCGAAATACTAAGTGCTCGAATACCCTTCGTCTCACAATGGTGAGCAACGGGGTCTATACCGGTTATTTCCGAACAGACGCACATAGCCAGCTGATAGCGTTTTACCGAACCTAACTGTACAACGCGGAGGTATATGAATACGAACAAAGTGCATATGAACGCGCACCTTCATAGAACATACAAACCTTCAACAGCCAGGATCGAACCTGGGACCCCTGTGCAAGAGGGGTTTGTATATTCTATGAAGGTGCGCGTTCATATGCACTTTATTCGTATTCATATACCTCCGCGTTGTACAGTTAGGTTCAGTAAAACGCTATCAGCTGGCTATGAGCGTCTGTTCGGAAATAACCGGTATAGACCCCGTTGCTCACCATTGTGAGACGAAGGGTATTCGAGTACTTAGTATTTCGAATAGTTGTTTCCTAATACAAGGGTGTGTGATGTCTCCATGGTTGTTTAATTTGTTTATGGATGGGGTTGTTAGGGAGGTAAATGCAAGAGTTTTGGAAAGAGAGGCAAGTATGAAGTCTGTTGGGGATGAGAGAGCTTGGGAAGTGAGTCAGTTGTTGTTCGCTGATGATACAGCGCTGGTGGCTGATTCATGTGAGAAACTGCAGAAGCTGGTGACTGAGTTTGGTAAAGTGTGTGGAAGAAGAAAGTTAAGTTTGAATGTGAATAAGAGCAAGGTTATTAGGTACAGTAGGGTTGAGGGTCAAGTCAATTGGGAGGTGAGTTTGAATGGAGAAAAACTGGAGGAAGTGAAGTGTTTTAGATATCTTGGAGTGGATCTGGCAGCGGATGGAACCATGGAAGCGGAAGTGGATCATAGGGTGGGGGAGGGGGCGAAAATTCTGGGGGCCTTGAAGAATGTGTGGAAGTCGAGAACATTATCTAGGAAAGCAAAAATGGGTATGTTTGAAGGAATAGTGGTTCCAACAATGTTGTATGGTTGCGAGGCGTGGGCTATGGATAGAGTTGTGCGCAGGAGGATGGATGTGCTGGAAATGAGATGTTTGAGGACAATGTGTGGTGTGAGGTGGTTTGATCGAGTGAGTAACGTAAGGGTAAGAGAGATCTGTGGAAATAAAAAGAGCGTGGTTGAGAGAGCAGAAGAGGGTGTTGTGAAGTGGTTTGAGCACATGGAGAGGATGAGTGAGGAAAGATTGACCAAGAGGATATATGTGTCGGAGGTGGAGGGAACAAGGAGAAGAGGGAGACCAAATTGGAGGTGGAAAGATGGAGTGAAAAAGATTTTGTGTGATCGGGGCCTGAACATGCAGGAGGGTGAAAGGAGGGCAAGAAATAGAGTGAATTGGAGTCATGTGGTATACAGGGGTTGACGTGCTGTCAGTGGATTGAAGCAAGGCATGTGAAGCGGCCGGGGGAAACCATGGAAAGCTGTGTAGGTATGTATATTTGCGTGTGTGGACGTGTGTATGTACATGTGTATGGGGGGGGGGGGGTTGGGCCATTTCTTTCGTCTGTTTCCTTGCGCTACCTCGCAAACGCGGGAGACAGCGACAAAGTATAAAAAAAAAAAAAAAAAAAAAAAATATATATATATATATATATATATATATATATATAGGAATGAGTGTGTTAGTGGTTTTGATGCACGAGACCGGGTTATAGTGATGGGTGATTTGAATGCAAAGGTGAGTAATGTGGCAGTTGAGGGAATAATTGGTATACATGGGGTGTTCAGTGTTGTAAATGGAAATGGTGAAGAGCTTGTAGATTTAATTGCTGAAAAAGGGCTGGTGATTGGGAATACCTGGTTTAAAAAGCGAGATATACATAAGTATACGTATGTAAGTAGGAGAGATGGCCAGAGAGCGTTATTGGATTACGTGTTAATTGACAGGCGCGCGAAAGAGAGACTTTTGTATATTAATGTGCTGAGAGGTGCAACTGAGGGGATGTCTGATCATTATCTTGTGGAGACTAAGGTGAAGATTTGAATGGGTTTTCAGAAAAGAAGAGAGAATGTTGGGGTGAAGAGGGTCGTGAGAGTAAGTGAGCTTAGGAAGGAGACTTGTGTGAGGAAGTACCAGGAGAGTCTGAGTACAGAATCGAAAAAGGTGAGAACAATGGAAGTAAGGGGAGTGGGGGAGGAATGGGATTTATCTAGGGAATCAGTGATGGATTGCGCAAAAGATGTTTGTGGCATGAGAAGAGTGGGAGGTGGGTTGATTAGAAAGGGTAGTCAGTGGTGGGATGAAGAAGTAAGAGTATTAGTGAAAGAGAAGAGAGAGGCATTTGGACGATTTTTGCAGGGAAAAAATGCAATTGAGTGGGAGATGTATAAAAGAAAGAGACAGGAGGTCAAGAGAAAGGTGCAAGAGGTGAAAAAGAGGGCAAATGAGAGTTGGGGTGAGAGAGTATCATTAAATTTTAGGGAAAATAAAAAGATGTTCTGGAAGGAGGTAAATAAAGTGCGTAAGACAAGGGAGCAAATGGGAACTTCAGTGAAGGGCGCAAATCGGGAGGTGATAACAAGTAGTGGTGATGTGAGAAAGATATGGAGTGAGTATTTTGAAGGTTTATTGAATGTGTTTGATGATACAGTGGCAGATATAGGGTGTTTTGGTCGAGGTGTTGTGCAAAGTGAGAGGGTTAGGGAAAATGATTTGGTAAACAGAGAAGAGGTAGTAAAAGCTTTGCGGAAGATGAAAGCCGGCAAGGCAGCAGGTTTGGATGGTATTGCAGTGGAATTTATTAAAAAAGGGGGTGACTGTGTTATTGACTGGTTGGTAAGGTTATTTAATGTATGTATGACTCATGGTGAGGTGCCTGAGGATTGGCGGAATGCGTGCATAGTGCCATTGTACAAAGGCAAAGGGGATAAGAGTGAGTGCTCGAATTTCAGAGGTATAAGTTTGTTGAATATTCCTGGTAAATTATATGGGAGGGTATTGATTAAGAGGGTGAAGGCATGTACAGAGCATCAGATTGGGGAAGAGCAGTGTGGTTTCAGAAGTGGTAGAGGATGTGTGGATCAGGTGTTTGCTTTGAAGAATGTATGTGAGAAATACTTAGAAAAACAAATGGATTTGTATGTAGCATTTATGGATCTGGAGAAGGCATATGATAGAGTTGATAGAGATGCTCTGTGGAAGGTTTTAAGAATATATGGAGGCAAGTTGTTAGAAGCAGTGAAAAGTTTTTATCGAGGATGTAAAGCATGTGTACGTGTAGGAAGAGAGGAAAGTGATTGATTCTCAGTGAATGTAGGTTTTCGGCAGGGGTGTGTGATGTCACCATGGTTGTTTAATTTGTTTATGGATAATGTTTATGTTTAATTTGCTTTCCGAGATAATGTTCTCGACTTCCACACATTCTTCAAGGCCCCCAGAATTTTCGCCCCCTCCCCCACCCTATGATCCACTTCCGCTTCAATGGTTCCATCCGCTGCCGGATCCACTCCCAGATATCTAAAACACTTCACTTCCTCCAGTTTTTCTCCATTCAAACTCACCTCCCAATTGAATTGACCCTCAACCCTACTGTACCTAATAACCTTGCTCTTATTCACATTTACTCTTAACTTTCTTCTTCCACACACTTTACCAAACTCAGTCACCAGCTTCTGCAGTTTCTCACATGAATCAGCCACCAGCGCTGTATCATCAGCGAACACCAACTGACTCACTTCCCAAGCTCTCTCATCCCCAACAGACTTCATACTTGCCCCTCTTTCCAAAACTCTTGCATTTACCTCCCTAACAACCCCATCCATAAACAAATTAAACAACCATAGAGACATCACACACCCCTGCCGCAAACCTACATTCACTGAGAACCAATCACTTTCCTCTCTTCCTAAACGTACACATGCCTTACATCCTCGATAAAAACTTTTCACTGCTTCTAACAACTTTCCTCCCACACCATATATTCTTAATACCTTCCACAGAGCATCTCTATCAACTCTATCATATGCCTTCTCCAGATCCATAAATGCTACATACAAATCCATTTGCTTTTCTCACATACATTCTTCAAAGCAAACACCTGATCCACACATCCTCTACCACTTCTGAAACCACACTGCTCTTCCCCAATCTGATGCTCTGTACATGCCTTCACCCTCTCAATCAATACCCTCCCATATAATTTACCAGGAATACTCAACAAACTTATACCTCTGTAATTTGAGCACTCACTCTTATCCCCTTTGCCTTTGTACAATGGCACTATGCACGCATTCCGTCAATCCTCAGGCACCTCACCATGAGTCATACATACATTAAATAACCTTACCAACCAGTCAACAATACAGTCACCCCCTTTTTTAATAAATTCCACTGCAATACCATCCAAACCCGCTGCCTTGCCGGCTTTCATCTTCCGCAAAGCTTTCACTACCTGTTCTCTGTTTACCAAATCATTTTCCCTAACCCTCTCACTTTGCACACCACCTCGACCAAAACACCCTATATCTGCCACTCTATCATCAAACACATTCAACAAACCTTCAAAATACTCACTCCATCTCCTTCTCACATCACCACTACTTGTTATCACCTCCCCATTTGCGCCCTTCACTGAAGTTCCCATTTGCTCCCTTGTCTTACGCACTTTATTTACCTCCTTCCAGAACATTTTTTTATTCTCCCTAAAATTTAATGATACTCTCTCACCCCAACTCTCATTTGCCCTTTTTTTCACCTCTTGCACCTTTCTCTTGACCTCCTGTCTCTTTCTTTTATATATCTCCCATTCAATTGCATTTTTTGCCTGCAAAAATCGTGCCTGCAAATATATATAATATATATTTATTTATTTATTTTGCATCGTCGCTGTCTCCCGCGTTTGTGAGGTAGCGGAAGGAAACACACGAAAGAAATGGCCAACCCACCCCCATACTCATGTATATACATACACGTATATATATATATATATATATATATATATATATATATATATATATATATATATATATATATATATATATATATATATATATATTCACATATATATATATGTTGGAACGAAAATTCCAGATAAAACTAGATAATCTTCATAAGATATACGCCCAGGCACGTACCTGATGTCTTGATGCTTAGAAACATCGAAATTTACATATTCTTTATCTTAGTTCTGGAGATTATAGAAGACGAAAAATAAGACGACTATCTTTGAACTAGAAGTTATTTGAAATGTTACCTTTGTTTCTTGTGTCTCTGAGGATCTTCATGTTATCATCGAATACAGTCTATACTCTTAGAGGAGTCAGAATGTATTCCTGTAAAGGGTAGACTTTGAAGGCTTTAAGAGCGTCTTCCAGGAGACTTTGGATGCCTTCAGGACATCTTGCAATGCAGATTATGCTCTGATGGTCTTTAGGGCATCTTCCATTACAGGCTAGATTTTATATGTCTTTAAGACTTCCACTATAGGCTATTATTTTCTTAGGAACTTCAGGACATTGTCCAGTGTAGGTTGAAACTCAGCAATTCTGCAGACATCTTGCATACAAACTCGACTTTGGTGTCTTACGGACATCTTCCTGTACGTCTAAACTTTGTGGGTCTTCTGAACATTATCAAGTACAGGCTAGAGTCTGAGGGTCTTTTAAACATCTTCCAATATAGGCTAGACTTTAAGGGTCTACAGGATTTCTTATTAGTACAGGCTAGACTTTGAAAGTCTTCAAGATATCTTCAAGCACAGGCAACATCTTGAGCGAAATTTATCGCTAGGGGCGAAAGTTTAGGTACCATATACTAGCAACCTGGTCAGGGGTAAGCAATATTGATGCAAAAGTTAAACACTGGTATAACTAAAATTAACAGGTTTGATGTAAAGTTCCATCGTTGTAGCAACTTTGGTAAAAATGTCTCATCAAAACGATTTTGTTATGTGAAAAACTCATAACTTGCTACTAAAACAAGGAAAATAAAGGCTTGATTTCTCAGATGTCTTTTTATCACACTGAGGAGTAAATAAACACTGAAGAATGTCTAGCTGAACAAAGATTATTGTGCACACCGTGAAAAGTCGTGCAGGCTGTTCAGCCTCAGGAATATCTATAAAAACTGAGGAATATCAAGAACATATCGAGAAGTATCGTGCACACCATGGAGAATCGAGCAGATTGAGGAATATTTGTAGACTGAGTGATTGCATTTTTTCCTGCGATACAACCAAATGCCTCATGACAGGCGCAACTGGTATGGCAACATGGCCACCGTTCTCTGGGGAAGCAAAATTACACGAAAACTAGAGAAGAAAAGATGTCAACATGGCGCACTGTGGTCGCTGAACATGGAATGGGATCACCCTACCCGAACACGGACGCACCCACTGTAGATATGATGCGTGCAGGATCCACTGAATGTGCCTGCGCGCGCATGCGGAGTGCATGAAACCATTCCACTCTACGTCGCGTGTCCGAAGGGGGTGTGGTACCATATGTACCATATGAGAAAGAGAATTAACAATAGATTCCAAGTTATAAATCAGACGACCACATATTAGGCATTCCAGATTTATAGACCAAACACAACTTGAAGATCTTATCTGTCTATCTCAAAGATAATTGTCTTCTCTCTCTGGATTTAGTACACATATAATTCCATATCCAGAGGAGATTAGTTCTTAAATCACATAACAAAATGCTCTCCTGATGTGGACCTTCATTGTAATTAATGACAACCTTCATATGAGTAGCAGATAAACACGATATATGGCTACACTCCACCCCTCACAGCAAGAAACTTGCCCAATGTATCAGTGTAGGGTTTACCTATCATTACGAACATCAACCATTTCACCAAATTAACAGGAGTTGCCAAAATTGACCTATTGCATCTCGATAAGACCAGATCTCTTTCCCCTGCATCACGTGCTATTGTGCTTTCAAGATGAATTTGTATCATGTCACCCATTACTCAAAAAGCAAATCTTCCCTAGTTGGTTCCCTGTAAACGGTAATAAGCTCACTCCCCGCCCTCCTGATTGGTGGTTAATAGCAATTCTCCTTTACTCTTTACGAGATTACCCAATGCAAGAGATCATAGCCAAATTCCTCCCACCTTCCTGGCACTAGTACAACGAGCTTAAGAGGACGTCGTTTTCCCCCAGTTCCCACAGTTTATTAGTATCGCGCCACATCTCCCTTCCTTAGAACATCGATAACACTAGGCCGATGGGAAATCACACCCCTTTAGTCACTAAGTACGCATTTTTATGGTATATCTTCATTCTTATGGCATATATCACTTCCGCAATGAACCTATTCAAACTAAGTGAAAGAATTACCTTTTCTATGCTATATACCACTGCAAATGAAGAACGTATTATACCCACTATGTTAACCATTATGCTAACGAACAAAAGGCACATCTCCCCCAAGTCGGAGCTATCACATCTACGTAGCAAAGCGTTTGTTTTCCCTGGAGTCCTGGGTCACACTAGGTGATGAGAACATTCACTTTCCCGGGGCATCCATGACACCCAGGGAGAAGTAGATCTTCCTCAGGTCACATATCTGATCCAGCTAAAAGAGATACATCTGCCTAGGTCACATATACCAGATGACAAAGATTCTTTTCCAGGTCATATGTTACATCAGTTCAAAAACAATTCTCCGCCCAGGTCACTTATCACACAGGATGAAAGTCGGACCTCCTTAGGTCATCCATCATGCCAGGTTACAGAAAAATCTCTTCCCAGGTCACCTATCACACCAGATGAAGGGTGTACCTTACCTCCCCCTCCTCTCCTAAGTCAAGCATCACGCGAGATGAAGGGTATATTCACCCTCACCCTCCCTGCTCCTACAAAAAGGTGTGTAGCGACACTGGGGTGTGGGTGTTGGCAGTGAAGGTCAACAAGAGGCCGAGGGGAAGGACCTCATTCGTAATTACCACAATAACTTTTTTTTTCTGACAGCTCAACGTCAGCTTATAGATATTCTCCGAGAAAAAAATGCACAAAAAAGCTTTCGATGATGTTTTCTTAACGTCTCAAAGTAAAGCTTGAAGAGGGTGTTGTAGACCTCTGCTCGTTTACGTTTTAAGGTTTCTGAAACTTTTTTGTTCATGGATCGTAGTCATTAGATAACTGAAGAGTCACTACAGCGTACCTAGGATATTAAGCTGGGTCCAAGAATCCAGCCTCCACTACATTGCTGTCGAAGCAAACGCCACGATACACCGTTGATTCTCCCCGATAATCCATTTGTTTGAATATTACTAATATTCTTTTATTCTATACTGACCATGCAAGTTAGATTGCTGATTACACTTAGTTCTAGAATCACTTGAACATTCATCCCAGGATTGCATGAATTTGATTTTCGTCTATCGTGTCAGGTTGGCGAGGTCTGCCAAAGTTTCATGGCCGTTGGAAGTGTTCGGACTAAAGGGGTCACGTGAGTACACTGCGTAGATTTTTATCACCCGAATTGTTTCCCATATACGGTAGAAGTCATTCCTAGGTCAATAAATATCGTGTAAGAGTCATTAGCCGCGGGGGCGAAGTTGAGCCATGTTAAGTAATTTGTATAACCACGTCCGACAAAGAGCACCTCCACCCCGTTCGGTGAGGCTCTTATCGGTCCGCATTTTTCTTGCGCATGACAGTTAATGAGTCTTTAAGGTGAGGCAATCAGACGCACCGTGAGGTTCGAGTCTTTCAACACGATATAGATTACATCCTCGGGGATCTATAATTTTTGTAATGGAGGTGAAAACCACGAACATGAAGTCAAATCCCACTGGACGAGCTAAGCCGGCGGCGAGGATCGGGACGCGGGGGTGTCTGGCGGATGGACATGGCGTGGCGGCAATATTCGTAGAAGGTGTGAGGGGCCCGCTGGGCTGCCCGCCGACGCAACAAGTACCATTTTCTACCTTGATCGCCTCCCTCACTTTTCCTTACACAGAAAAACACTCCAGAAGTCCTTTTCTTAAGTCCATCATTACTGAAATCACATCCGTAGAAAAAATATCATGAAACTATGGCAAAATTCGTTGCTCGCTAAAATAATGTCCCTCAAAGTGGGTCGGGTGACCCCGGGAGGTGTAGGTGAGGCGGCGAGAAGCGACTGGTGGAGGCTAATGGTTGTTCTGGCACCTCGCCGTTCTAATGATGCACGTCCCCAGCTCACGCCCGTCGTGGCACCAACACTTTTAAGGTAATCAAACGATAATAATTCAGTGAAATAATATTTCCAATGTCATTCTATCTATTCCTATATAAGTGAGAGCGGTAAAGCTTGACGGTAACGTATTTACTTTAGTCCAACCTCATGCGATATATATATATATATATATATATATATATATATATATATATATATATATATATATATATATATATATATATATATATATATATGATGAAATGTTAGAATGCTGTGGGTTGATATTTTACTATGTTGTGGACGAGTGGATTTTGAAATACATTTTCACGGTATGATATATATATTATTTATTTACATCTATTATACTTTGTCGCTGTCCCCCGCGTTAGCGAGGTAGCGCAAGGAAACAGACGAGAAAATGGCCCAACCCACACACATACATATGTATATACATACATGTCCAGACACGCACCTATACACGCACCTGTACACATGTACATAATTCATACTGTCTGCCCTTATTCATTCTCGTCGCCACCCGCCACACATGAAATGACAACCTCCTCCCCCACGCGCGCGCGAGGTAGCGCTAGGAAAAGACAACAAAGGCCACATTTTGTTAACACTCAGTCTCTAGCTGTCATGTGCAATGCACCGAAACCACAGCTCCTTTTCCACATACATGGACCACAAAACTTTCCACGGTTTACCCCAAACGCTTCACATGCCCTGGTTCAATCCATTGACAGCACGTCGACCACGGTGTACTACATCGTTCCAATTTACTCTATTCCTTGCACGCCTTTCACCCTCCCGCATGTTCAGG
This sequence comes from Panulirus ornatus, assembly GCF_036320965.1. Lineage (NCBI taxonomy): Eukaryota > Metazoa > Arthropoda > Malacostraca > Decapoda > Palinuridae > Panulirus > Panulirus ornatus. The sequence continues at coordinate 41,584,369 of NC_092235.1, read as the reverse complement.
CCCCGATCGCTCAAAATCTTTTTCACTACATCCTTCCACCTCCAATATGGTCTCCCACTTCTCCTAGGCCCCTCCACCTCTGACCCATATATCCTCTATGTCAATCTTTCCTCACGCATTCTCTCCATGTGAGTAAACCATTTCAGTACACCCTCTTCTGCTCTCTTAACCACAACTCTTTTATTATCACACATCTATCTTACCCTTTCATTACTTCATTACTTCATTACTCGATCAAACCACCTCACACCACAAATTGTCCTTAAACATTTCATTTCCAACACATAAATCCTCCTCGACAAAACCCTATTTATAGCCCATGCCTTGCAACCATATAACATTGTTGGAACCACTATTCCTTCAAACATGCCCATTTTTGCTCTCCGAGATAACGTTCTCGTCTGCCACATATTCTTCTACGCTCCCAGAACCTTCGCCTCCTCCCCCATCCTGTGACTCACTTACGATTCTATGGTTCCATTCATATATATATATATATATATATATATATATATATATATATATATATATAATATTTTTTTTTTTTTTTTTGCTTTGTCGCTGTCTCCCGCGTTTGCGAGGTAGCGCAAGGAAACAGACGAAAGAAATGGCCCAACCCACCCCCATACACATGCCTTGATTCAATCCACTGACAGCACGTCAACCCCGGTACACCACATCGCTCCAATTCACTCTATTCTTTGCCCTCCTTTCACCCTCCTGCATGTTCAGGCCCCGATCACACAAAATCTTTTTCACTCCATCTTTCCACCTCCAAATTGGTCTCCCTCTTCTCCTCGTTCCCTCCACCTCCGACACATATATCCTCTTGGTCAATCTTTCCTCACTCATTCTCTCCATGTGACCAAACCATCTCAAAACACCCTCTTCTGCTCTCTCAACCACGCTCTTTTTATTTCCACACATCTCTCTTACCCATACGTTACTTACTCGATCAAACCACCTCACACCACACATTGTCCTCAAACATCTCATTTCCAGCACATCCATCCTCCTGCGCACAACTCTATCCATAGTCCACGCCTCGCAACCATACAACATTGTTGGAACCACTATTCCTTCAAACATACCCATTTTTGCTTTCCGAGATAATGTTCTCGACTTCCACACATTCTTCAAGGCTCCCAGAATTTTCGCCCCCTCCCCCACCCTATGATGCACTTCCGCTTCCATGGTTCCATCCGCTGCCAGATCCACTCCCAGATATCTAAAACACTTCACTTCCTCTAGTTTTTCTCCATTCAAACTCACCTCCCAATTGAATTGACCCTCAACCCTACTGTACCTAATAACCTTGCTCTTATTCACATTTATTCACATATATATATATATATATATATATATATATATATATATATATATATATATATATATATATATATCATACAAACCTCCAACAACCAAGATCTAACGCTGGATCAGGGCCTGTGCCACAGGCGGGAATGCTACCGCCTGTGGCACAGGGCTCCCGGGTTCGATCCTGGCTGTTGGATGTTTGAATGTTCTATGAAGGTGTGCGTTTTTTTTTTTCTTAATTTTCCAAAGAAGGAATAGAGGATTGGGCCAAGTGAAGATATTCCCTGAAAGCCCCAGTCTTTTGTTCTTAACGCTACCTTGCTAACGCGGGAAATGGCGAAAAGTATGAAAGAAAAGAAAGATATTCATATATATATATATATATATATATATATATATATATATATATATATATATATATATATATATGTATAATATTTATTTATCTATTTATTTATATAAATATAATATATATATATATATATATATATATATATATATATATATATATATATATATATATATATATATATATATATATATAATATATATATATATATATATATATATATATATATATATATATATATATATATATATATATATATATATATATATATATATGGCTGATTCATGTGAGAAACTGCAGAAGCTGGTGACTAAGTTTGGTAAAGTGTGTGAAAGAAAAAAGTTAAGAGTAACTGTGAATAAGATCAAGGTTATTAGGTAGAGTAGGGTTGAGGGTCAAGTCAATTGGGAACTAAGTTTGAATGGATAAAAACTGGAGGAAGTAAAGTGTTTTAGATATCTGGGAGTAGATCTGGCAGCGGATGGAACCATGGAAGCGGAAGTGAATCATAGGGTGGGGGAGGGGGCGAAAATCCTGGGAGCATTGAAGAATGTGTGGAAGTCGAGAACATTATCTCGGAAATCAAAAATGGGTATGTTTGAAGGAATAGTGGTTCCAACAATGTTGTATGGTTGCGAGGCGTGGGCTATGGATAGAGTTGTGCGCAGGAGGGTGGATGTGCTGGAAATGAGATGTTTGAGGACAATGTGTGGTGTGAGGTGGTTTGATCGAGTAAGTAATGTAAGGGTAAGAGAGATGTGTGGAAATAAAAAGAGCGTGGTTGAGAGAGCAGAAGAGGGTGTTTTGAAATGGTTTGGGCACATGGAGAGAATGAGTGAGGAAAGATTGACCAAGAGGATATATGTGTCGGAGGTGGAGGAACGAGGAGAAGTGGGAGACCAAATTGGAGGTGGAAAGATGGAGTGAAAAAGATTTTGAGTGATCGGGGCCTGAACATGCAGGAGGGTGAAAGGCGGGCAAGGAATAGAGTGAACTGGATCGATGTGGTATACCGGGGTTGACGTGCTGTCAGTGGATTGAATCAGGGCATGTGAAGCGTCTTGGGTAAACCATGGAAAGTTGTGTGGGGCCTGGATGTGGAAAGGGAGCTGTGGTTTCGGGCATTATTGCGTGACAGCTGGAGACTGAGTGTGAAAGAATGGGGCCTTTGTTGTCTTTTCCTAGTGCTACCTTGCACACATGAGGGGGGAGGGGGATGGTATTCCATGTGTGGCGAGGTGGCGATGGGAATGAATAGAGGCAGGCAGTGTGAATTGTGTGCATGGGTATATATGTATGTGTCTGTGTGTGTATATATATGTGTACATTGAGATGTATAGGTATGTATATTTGCGTGTGTGGGCGTGTGTGTGTGTACATTGTGTATGGGGGTGGGTTGTGCCATTTCTTTCGTCTGTTTCCTTGCGCTACCTCGCAAACGCGGGAGACAGCGACAAAGCAAAAATAGATAAAATAAATAAATATATATATATATATATATATATATATATATATATATATATATATATATATATATATATATATATATATATATATATAATCCTATGCGTCCACAGGGAAACTGAAACGCGAAAAGTTCCCAAGTGCACTTTCGTGTAATACTCACATCATCAGGGGAGACACAAGGGAAAAATATAACAGTCAGTTGATATACATCGAAGAGACGAAGCTAGGACGCCATTTGGTAAACACGTTTACCAAATGGCGTCCTAGCCATTATAAATATATATATATATATATATATATATATATATATATATATATATATATATATATATATATATATATATATATATATATATATATATATATATATATATATATGTAAATATATACATATATATATATATATATATATATATATATATATATATATATATATATATATATATATATATATATATATATATATACTTAGAAAAGCAAATGGATTTGTATGTAGCATTTATGGATCTGGAGAAGGCATATGATAGAGTTGATAGAGATGCTCTGTGGAAGGTATTAAGAATATATGGTGTGGGAGGCAAGTTGTTAGAAGCAGTGAAAAGTTTTTATTTTTCCACCTCCAATTTGGCCTCCCACTTTTCCTCGTTCCCTCCACCTCTGACACATATATCCTCTCGGTCAATCTTTCCCCATTCATTCTCTCCATGTGACCAAACCATTTCAAAACACCCTCTTCTGCTCTCTCAACCACACTCTTTTTATTTCCACACATCTCTCTCACCCTTACATTACTTACTCGATCAAACCACCTCACACCACATATTGTCCTCAAACATCTCATTTCCAGCACATCCACCCTCCTGCGCACAACTCTATCCATAGCCCACGCCTCGCAACCATACAACATTGTTGGAACCACTATTCCTTCAAACATACCCATTTTTGCTTTCCAAGATAATGTTCTCGACTTCCAAACATTCTTCAAGGCTCCCAGAATTTTCGCCCCCTCCCCCACCCTATAATTCACTTCCGCTTCCATGGTTCCATCCGCTGCCAGATCCACTCCCAGATATCTAAAGCACTTCACTTCCTCCAGCGTTTCTCCATTCAAACTTAGCCTCCCAATTGACTTGACCCTCAACCCTACTGTACCTGGTAACCTTGCTCTTATTCACATTTACTCTTAACTTTCTTCTTTCACACACTTTACCAAACTCAGTCACCAGCTTCTGCAGTTTCTCACATGAATCAGCCACCAGCGCTGTATCATCAGCGAACAACAACTGACTGACTTCCCAAGCCCTTTCATCTACAACAGACTTCATACTTGCCCCTCTTTCCAAAATTCTTGCATTCACATCCCTAACAACCCCATCCATAAACAAGTTAAACAACCATGGAGACATCACACACCCCTGCCGCAAACCTACATTCACTGAGAACCAATCACTTTCCTCTCTTCCTACACGTACACATGCCTTACATCCTCGATAAAAACTTTTCACTGCTTCTAACAACTTGCCTCCCACACCATATATTCTTAATACCTTCCACAGAGCATCTCTGTCAACTCTATCATATGCCTTCTCCAGATCCATAAATGCTACATACAAATCCATTTGCTTTTCTAAGTATTTCTCACATACATTCTTCAAAGCAAACACCTGATCCACACATCCTCTACCATTTCTGGGGGATATATATATATATATATATATATATATATATATATATATATATATATATATATATATATATATATATATATATATATATATATATATATATATACATATCTTTCTTTCATACTATTGACCATTTCCCGCGTTAGCGAGGTAGCGTTGAGAACAGAGGACTTGGCCTTTGTGGGAATATCTTCACCTGGCCCCCTTCTCTGTTCCTTCTTTTGGAGAATTAAATAAAAACGAGAGGGGAGGATTTCCAGCCACCCGCTCCCTCCCTTTTTAGTCGCCTTCTACGACACTCAGAAAATACGTGGGAAGTATTCTTTCTCCCCTATCCCCAGGATAATATATATATATATATATATATATATATATATATATATATATATATATACATATATATATATATATATATATATATATATATACATATATATATATATATATATATATATATATATATATATGTATCGTTATTAAATTTTGCCATGGCACTCGTGATCCCATGTTAATGTAATGATTAACACTAAAGATATCAGGAATATTCCTCATTCCTGTAAGCACAAATATTTTATGGATTCAGTTTTGAGAAGTTTGTTTGTTATCGTTTACTGTAATACTGAATACACTCACACAAAACTTTAGTTTGAGGAATTTTCTTTTTGGTTAATTCATTATATAACTGCATACATGTGTATGACACAGTTTAATATAAGAATATAAGTTATATAGATGTTTGTAGATTATGAGAAGCACAATTGTCATACGTTTTCGTTGTGTAGATCCATTGTGTTCCTCTTCGAAAAAGTAACCATATAAGCATAAGGCTAATTATGATTAGAAATGTACTTAGTCACTTGATATTACTGTGAACACCCAGATGAACAACCTCATGAAGTATCCACACGCTGTAAGATTGCCACTTAATGTTACATAACTTACAAAGCAAGTTCATAAAGCCAGCCTGCCTTAATTAGTTCTTGATCATAAATAGATAAGTACTGATCTCATCTCAACATCTTTAGAAAGCCAATTCTTTGTAGATCAAGAGAGAATGGCAAAGAAATAAATAGTCAAGAACAAATTTATCTAATGTTATTCAATCATAGGGCAAGGCAGTACGCTAACCACTTGAGAACGACGGTATGAGCCTTGGGTATGAAGTCCTTCCCTTTCACTTGATCATTATGGACTGGGTCAAAGTTTAGGCCATCATACCTAAAGGTCTTACCAAAAGGCTTAAGGCTACTGATTAATATACGTTTAGTGATATCATCGGAAATCTGTGTCTTGTGATGCTGTGAACTAAAGATAGAGTAATATTATCCAAACACAGTCTGAACACCATGAGGCCATACCTCTGAGTCATTAACCTCTTCATAAGTCGAACTTTCCATTCTTCACCACAATGGCCCAGGCATTAAACAAGGGATGAAGGAACGGACTGATCAAGTATGATACAAATATTTTTCTGAATGACTTATGAAGTTTCAAGCGTATACAATAAAAAGAAACCCAATATTCTTTTAGGATTAGCAGCACTTGTTACAGAGGAGGAGTTTACGACACTGATTCACAGATTCTGATGTTGGTGTAAATAGCGATGCATCACTATGACCAGTGTGAGACGTAGGGTCCTTCCCTGTGATCTTTGGTGCCCTACAAAGTGTACCATACCAACCAGTCTGTGGGTTATATGGGACTCCTAGCTCCCAACAGCATAATCGACCAACGACCCAACCCAACAATCTGGGCTCAGCCAGATCTTTAGGGACAGAACTTCCTCTACGACTTAAACTGGTATTCATCAGGTATTCACCAGGTATTCATAGTCACAACATGACTTGGAAAACAAGTCTTTTTCACATACATCCTATATTCCACATTATTGCAAACCAGGATACTGATGAAACACTAACATTTGCATCTTAGAAACAAAAAATAGATTAGATATAAACATATAGCAGCAGCACTGAGGGTGAAAACATGATATGAAGGCAGGTATGAGACCAGGTGTCTCGATCGTGGAGAAATTCATGGCAGTTGACTGGTTCCTCCTTACATAAGGACTGGGTACCCAAGATACCAAATGTTCCCGTCAGGGAGAAATTCCAAATCATGGACACCATGTGCCTTCATCAGTATGAAAGTTGTGGCATATATATATATATATATATATATATATATATATATATATATATATATATATATATATATATATTATATATATATATATAAATATATATACATATATATATATATATATATATATATATATATATATATATATATATATATATATATATATATATATATATATATATATATATATATATATATATATATATGACAGAGTGGCAGATATAGGGTGTTTGGGTCGAGGTGGTGTGCAAAGTGAGAGGGTTAGGGAAAATGATTTGGTAAACAGAGAAGAGGTAGTAAAAGCTTTGCGGAAGATGAAAGCCGGCAAGGCAGCAGGTTTGGATGGTATTGCAGTGGAATTTATTAAAAAAGGGGGTGACTGTATTGTTGACTGGTTGGTAAGGTTATTTAATGTATGTATGACTCATGGTGAGGTGCCTGAGGATTGGCGGAATGCGTGCATAGTGCCATTGTACAAAGGCAAAGGGGATAAGAGTGAGTGCTCAAATTACAGAGGTATAAGTTTGTTGAGTATTCCTGGTAAATTATATGGGAGGGTATTGATTGAGAGGGTGAAGGCATGTACAGAGCATCAGATTGGGGAAGAGCAGTGTGGTTTCAGAAGTGGTAGAGGATGTGTGGATCAGGTGTTTGCTTTGAGGAATGTATGTGAGAAATACTTAGAAAAGCAAATGGATTTGTATGTAGCATTTATGGATCTGGAGAAGGCATATGATAGAGTTGATAGAGATGCTCTGTGGAAGGTATTAAGAATATATGGTGTGGGAGGCAAGTTGTTAGAAGCAGTGAAAAGTTTTTATCGAGGATGTAAGGCATGTGTACGTGTAGGAAGAGAGGAAAGTGATTGGTTCTCAGTGAATGTAGGTTTGCGGCAGGGGTGTGTGATGTCTCCATGGTTGTTTAATTTGTTTATGGATGGGGTTGTTAGGGAGGTAAATGCAAGAGTCTTGGAAAGAGGGGCAAGTATGAAGTCTGTTGGGGATGAGAGAGCTTGGGAAGTGAGTCAGTTGTTGTTCGCTGATGATACAGCGCTGGTGGCGGATTCATGTGAGAAACTGCAGAAGCTGGTGACGGAGTTTGATAAAGTGTGTGGAAGAAGAAAGTTAAGAGTAAATGTGAATAAGAGCAAGGTTATTAGGTACAGTAGGGTTGAGGGTCAAGTCAATTGGGAGGTGAGTTTGAATGGAGAAAAACTGGAGGAAGTGAAGTGTTTTAGATATCTGGGAGTGGATCTGTCAGCGGATGGAACCATGGAAGCGGAAGTGGATCATAGGGTGTGGGAGGGGGCTAAAATTTTGGGAGCCTTGAAAAATGTGTGGAAGTCGAGAACATTATCCCGGAAAGCAAAAATGGGTATGTTTGAAGGAATAGTAGTTCCAACAATGTTGTATGGTTGCGAGGCGTGGGCTATGGATAGAGTTGTGCGCAGGAGGATGGATGTGCTGGAAATGAGATGTTTGAGGACAATGTGTGGTGTGAGGTGGTTTGATCGAGTAAGTAACGTAAGGGTAAGAGAGATGTGTGGAAATAAAAAGAGCGTGGTTGAGAGAGCAGAAGAGGGTGTTTTGAAATGGTTTGGGCACATGGAGAGAATGAGTGAGGAAAGATTGACCAAGAGGATATATGTGTCGGAGGTGGAGGGAACGAGGAGAAGAGGGAGACCAAATTGGAGGTGGAAAGATGGAGTGAAAAGGATTTTGTGTGATCGGGGCCTGAACATGCAGGAGGGTGAAAGGAGGGCAAGGAATAGAGGGAATTGGAGCGATGTGGTATACAGGGGTTGACGTGCTGTCAGTGGATTGAATCAAGGCATGTGAAGCGTCCGGGGTAAACCAAGGAAAGCTGTGTAGGTATGTATATTTGCGTGTGTGGACGTGTGTATGTACATGTGTATGGGGGGGGTTGGGCCATTTCTTTCGTCTGTTTCCTTGCGCTACCTCGCAAACGCGGGAGACAGCGACAAAGTATAAAAAAAAAAAAAAAAAAAAAAAATATATATATATATATATATATATATAAATATATATATATATATATATATATATATGTATATATATATATATATATATATATATATATATATATATATATATATATATATATATATATATATATATATATATATATTTCTTTCTTTCTTTCAAATTATTCGCCATTTCCCGCATTAGCGAGGTAGCGTTAAGAACAGAGGACTGGGCCTTTGAGGGAATACCCTCGCCTGGCCCAATTCCCTGTTCCTTCTTTTGAAAAAAAAAAAAAAAAAAAAAAAAAAAAACGAGAGGGGAGGATTTCCAGCCCCCCGCTCCCTCCCCTTTTAGTCGCCTTCTACGACACGCAGGGAATACGTGGGAAGTATTCTTAATCCCCTATCCCCAGGGATAATATATATATATATATATATATATATATATATATATAAATATATATATATATATATATATATATATATATATATATATATATATATATATATATATATATATATATATATATATATTATATGAAAAAACATATGAAAAAAAATTGAGTGTGAACGAATAAGGCCTTTTTGTCGATTTTCCTGGCGCTACCTCGCAGCGATGCTGTTTCCTGTGAGGCGGAGTAGCGCCAGTAATGGATTGGAAGCAAGCAAGTATGAATACGTACATATGTATACATGTCTGTGTATATGTATGTACATGTACGTGTATGGGCGTTTATATATACATGTATATATATATATATATATATATATATATATATATATATATATATATATATATATATATATATATCCCATTTTAGAAAGTTAATACAAGGAGGGGAGGATTTCTGGCCCCCCGCTCCCGTCCCCTCTAGTCGCTTTCTACGACACGCAAGGAATACGTGGTAAGTATTCTTTGACCCCTATCCCCAGGGATATATATATATATATATATATATATATATATATATATATATATATATATATATTTTTTTTTTTTTTTTTGCTTAGTCGCTGTCTCCCGCGTTTGCGAGGTAGCGCAAGGAAACAGACGAAAGAAATGGCCCAACCCACCCCCATACACATGTATATATATACGTCCACACACGCAAATATACATACCTACACAGCTTTCCATGGTTTACCCCAGACGCTTCACATGCCCTGATTCAATCCACTGACAGCACGTCAACCCCGGTATACCACATCGATCCAATTCACTCTATTCCTTGCCCTCCTTTCACCCTCCTGCATGTTCAGGCCCCGATCACACAAAATCTTTTTCACTCCATCTTTCCACCTCCAATTTGGTCTCCCACTTCTCCTCGTTCCCTCCACCTCCGACACATATATCCTCTTGGTCAATCTTTCCTCACTCATTCTCTCCATGTGCCCAAACCATTTCAAAACATCCTCTTCTGCTCTCTCAACCACGCTCTTTTTATTTCCACACCTCTCTCTTACCCTTACGTTACTTACTCGATCAAACCACCTCACACCACACATTGTCCTCAAACATCTCATTTCCAGCACATCCATCCTCCTGCGCACAACTCTATCCATAGCCCACGCCTCGCAACCATACAATATTGTTGGAACCACTATTCCTTCAAACATACCCATTTTTGCTTTCCGAGATAATGTTCTCGACTTCCACACATTCTTCAAGGCTCCCAGGATTCTCGCCCCCTCCCCCACCCTATGATCCACTTCGCTTCCATGGTTCCATCCGCTGCCAGATCCACTCCCAGATATCTAAAACACTTTACATCCTCCAGTTTTGCTCCATTCAAACTTACCTCCCAATTGACTTGACCCTCAACCCTACTGTACCTAATGACCTTGCTCTTATTCACATTTACTCTTAACTTTCTTCTTTCACACACTTTACCAAACTCAGTCACCAGCTTCTGCAGTTTCTCACTTGAATCAGCCACCAGCGCTGTATCATCAGCGAACAATAACTGACTCACTTCCCATATATATATATATATATATATATATATATATATATATATATATATATATATATATATATATATATATATATATATATATATATATATATATATGTAAGGCATGTGTACGTGTAGGAAGAGGGGAAAGTGATTGTTTCTCAGTGAATGTAGGTTTGCGGCAGGTATGTGTGAGGTCTCCATGGTTGTTTAATTTGTTTATGGATAGGGTTGTTAGGGAGGTGAATGCCAGAGTTTTGGAAAGAGGGGCAAGTATGTAGTCTGTGGTGGATGAAAGAGTTTGGGATGTGAGTCAGTTGTTGTACGCTGATGATACAGCGCTGGTGACTGATTCATGTGAGAAACTGCAGAAGCTGGTGACTGAGTTTGGTAAAGTGTGTAAGAAGAAAGCTGAGAGTAAATGTGAATAAGTGCAAGGTTATTAGGCACAGTAGGGTTGAGGGACAATTCGACTGGGAGGTAACTTTTAATGGAGAAAAACTGGAAGAAGTGAAGTGTTTTAGATATCTGGGAGTGGATTTGGCAGCGGATGGAACCATGGAAGCGGAGGTGAATCATAGGGTGGGGAAGGGGGCGAGAGTTCTAGGAGCTTTGAAGAATGTGTGGAAGTCGAGAACATTATCTCGGAAAGCAAAAATGGGTATGTTTGAAGGAATAGTTCCAGCAATGTTATATGGTTGCGAGGCGTGGGCTATGGATAGAGTTGTGCGGAGGAGGGTGGATGTGCTGGAAATGAGATGTTTGAGGACAATATGTGGTGTAAGGTGGTTTGACCGAGTAAGTAATAATAGGGTAAGAGAGAAGTGTAGTAATAAAAAGAATGTCGTTGAAAGAGCAGAAGAGGGTGTTTTGAAATGGTTTGGGCAATGGAGAGAATGAGTGAGGAAAGATTGACCAAGAGAGATATATGTGTCGGAGGGGTGTGAGGGGGGAAAACGAGGAGAAGAGGGACGACCAAATTGGAGGTGGAAAGATGGAGTGGAAAAGGATTTTGTGTGATCGGGGCTGAACATGCAGGAGGGTTCTGAAAGGAGGCAGAATAGAGGATTGGAGCGATGTGGTATAAGGGGTTGACGTGCTGTCAGTGGTTAATCAAGGGCATGTGTAGCGTCGGGGTAACCAAGGAAAGCTGTGTAGGTATGTATAATTTGCGTGTGTGGATCGTGTGTATGTAATGTGTATGGGGGGGTTGGGCCATTTCTTTCGTCTGTTTCCTTGCGATACGCGCAAACGCGGGGAGGACAGCGACCAAGTATAAAAAAAAAAAAAAGAATTAAAATATATTATTATATATATATATATATAAAATATATTATATATTTATATATATATATATGTTTATATATATTCTATATATATACTATTTATTTATTTATATATATATATTATATATATCTTATATAGTATATACTAGATAATTTCTTTCTTTCTTTCCAAATTTTTTTCGCCATTTCCAGCCATTAGCGAGGTAGCGTTAAGAACAGAGGACTGGCCTTTGAGGGAATACCAAGCCTGGCCCAATTCCCCTGTTCCTTCTTTTGAAAAAAAAAAAAAAAAAAAAAAAAAAAAAAACGTGGGGGAGATTTCCAGCCCCCGCTCCCTCCCCTTTTAGTCGCCTTCTACGACACGCAGGGAATACGTGGGAAGTATTCTTAATCCCCTATCCCCAGGGATAATATATATATATATATATATATATATATATATATATAAAATATATATATATATATATATTATATATATATATATATATATATATATATATATTATATATATATATATATATATATTATATGAAAAAACATATGAAAAAAATTGAGTGTGAACGAATAAGGCCTTTTTGTCGATTTTCCTGGCGCTACCTCGCAGCGATGCTGTTTCCTGTGAGGCGGAGTAGCGCCAGTAATGGATTGGAAGCAAGCAAGTATGAATACGTACATATGTATACATGTCTTAGTGTATATGTTTATTACATGTACTGTATGGGCATTATATATAATGTATATATATATATATATATATATTTATATTATATATATATATATATTATATATATATATATCCCATTTTAGAAAGTTAATACAAGGAGGGGAGGATTTCTGGCCCCCCGCTCCCGTCCCCTCTAGTCGCTTTCTACGACACGCAAGGAATACGTGGTAAGTATTCTTTGACCCTATCCCCAGGGATATATATATATATATATATATATATATATATATATATATATATATATATATATTTTTTTTTTTTTTTTTTTGCTTAGTCGCTGTCTCCCGCGTTTGCGAGGTAGCGCAGGAAACAGACGAAAGAAATGGCCCAACCCACCCCCATACACATGTATATATATACGTCCACACACGCAAATATACATACCTACACAGCTTTCCATGGTTTACCCAGACGCTTCACATGCCCTGATTCAATCCACTGACAGCACGTCAACCCCGGTATACCACATCGATCCAATTCACTCTATTCCTTGCCCTCCTTTCACCCTCCTGCATGTTCAGGCCCGATCACACAAAATCTTTTTCACTCCATCTTTCCACCTCCAATTTGGTCTCCCACTTCTCCTCGTTCCCTCCACCTCCGACACATATATCCTCTTGGTCAATCTTTCCTCACTCATTCTCTCCATGTGCCCAAACCATTTCAAAACATCCTCTTCTGCTCTCTCAACCACGCTCTTTTTATTTCCACACCTCTCTCTTACCCTTACGTTACTTACTCGATCAAACCACCTCACACCACACATTGTCCTCAAACATCTCATTTCCAGCACATCCATCCTCCTGCGCACAACTCTATCCATAGCCCACGCCTCGCAACCATACAATATTGTTGGAACCACTATTCCTTCAAACATACCCATTTTTGCTTTCCGAGATAATGTTCTCGACTTCCACACATTCTTCAAGGCTCCAGGATTCTCGCCCCCTCCCCCACCCTATGATCCACTTCGCTTCCATGGTTCCATCCGCTGCCAGATCCACTCCCAGATATCTAAAACACTTTACATCCTCCAGTTTTGCTCCATTCAAACTTACCTCCCAATTGACTTGACCCTCAACCCTACTGTACCTAATGACCTTGCTCTTATTCACATTTACTCTTAACTTTCTTCTTTCACACACTTTACCAAACTCAGTCACCAGCTTCTGCAGTTTCTCACTTGAATCAGCCACCAGCGCTGTATCATCAGCGAACAATAACTGACTCACTTCCCATATATATATATATATATATATATATATATATATATATATATATATATATATATATATATATATATATATATATATATATATATATATATATGTAAGGCATGTGTACGTGTAGGAAGAGAGGAAAGTGATTGGTTCTCAGTGAATGTAGGTTTGCGGCAGGTATGTGTGAGGTCTCCATGGTTGTTTAATTTGTTTATGGATAGGGTTGTTAGGGAGGTGAATGCCAGAGTTTTGGAAAGAGGGGCAAGTATGAAGTCTGTTGTGGATGAGAGAGCTTGGGAAGTGAGTCAGTTGTTGTACGCTGATGATACAGCGCTGGCGACTGATTCATGTGAGAAACTGCAGAAGCTGGTGACTGAGTTTGGTAAAGTGTGTAAGAAGAAAGCTGAGAGTAAATGTGAATAAGTGCAAGGTTATTAGGCACAGTAGGGTTGAGGGACAATTCGACTGGGAGGTAACTTTTAATGGAGAAAAACTGGAAGAAGTGAAGTGTTTTAGATATCTGGGAGTGGATTTGGCAGCGGATGGAACCATGGAAGCGGAGGTGAATCATAGGGTGGGGAAGGGGGCGAGAGTTCTGGGAGCGTTGAAGAATGTGTGGAAGTCGAGAACATTATCTCGGAAAGCAAAAATGGGTATGTTTGAAGGAATAGTGGTTCCAGCAATGTTATATGGTTGCGAGGCGTGGGCTATGGATAGAGTTGTGCGGAGGAGGGTGGATGTGCTGGAAATGAGATGTTTGAGGACAATATGTGGTGTAAGGTGGTTTGACCGAGTAAGTAATAATAGGGTAAGAGAGAAGTGTAGTAATAAAAAGAATGTCGTTGAAAGAGCAGAAGAGGGTGTTTTGAAATGGTTTGGTCACATGGAGAGAATGAGTGAGAAAAGAATGAGCAAGAGGATATATGTGTCAGAGGTGGAGGGAAAGGGGAGAAGTGGGAGACCAAATAGGAGGTGGAAAGATGGAGTGAAAAACATTCTGAGTGATCGGGGCCTAAACATGCAGGAGGGTGAAAGGCGTGCAAGGAATACAGGAATTGGAACGATGTGGTATACCAGGGTCGACGTGCTGTCAACGGATTGAACCAGGGCATGTGAAGCGTCTGGGATAAACCATGGAAAGTTCTGTGGGGCCTAGATGTGGAAAGGGAACTGTGGTTTCGGTGCATTATTACATGACAGCTAGAGACTGAGTGTGAACGAATGTGGCCTTTGTTGTCTTTTCCTAGCGCTACCTCGCGCATATGAGGGGGAGGGGGTTGCTATTTCATATGTAGCGGGGTGGCGATGGGAATGAAAAAAGCCAGACAGTATGAACTATGTACATGTGTATATATGTATATGTCTGTGTGTGTATATATACGTATACGTTGAGATTTATAGGTATGTATATTTGGGAGTGTGGACGTGTATGTATATACATGTGTATGTGGGTGGGTTGGGCCATTCTTTCGTCTGTTTCCTTGAGCTACCTCGCTAACGCAGGAGACAGCCACAAAGCAAAATGAATAACAAATATATATATATATATATATATATATATATATATATATATATATATATATATATATATATATATATATATGTATATATATATATATATATATATATATATATATCCCTGGGGATAGGGGAGAAAGAATACTTCCCACGTATTCCCTGCGTGTCGTAGAAGGCGACTAAAAGGGGAGGGAGCGGGGGGCTGGATATCCTCCCCTCTCGTTTTTTTTTTCTTTTTTTTTTTTTTTTTTCCAAAAGAAGGAACAGAGAAATGGGCCAGGTGAGGGTATTCCCTCAAAGGCCCAGTCCTCTGTTCTTAACGCTAACTCGCTAATGCGGGAAATGGCGAATAGTTTGAAAGAAAAAAGATATATATATATATTTAATTAATGCACATATATATACCTATACATTTCAATGTATACAGATATATACATACACTGACATATACATATATACTTATGTGCATAATTCATACTTGCTGTCTTTATTCCCGTCGCCATCCCGCCACGCATGAAATGATAACCCCCTCCCCCCGCAAGCGCGCAAGGTAGCGCTAGGAAAAGGCAACAAAGGCCACATTCGTTCACACTCAGTCTCTAGCTCTCATGTATAATACACCGAAACCACATCTCCCTTTCCACATCCAGGCCCCACAAAACGTTCCATGGTCTAGCCCAGACGCTTCACATGCCCTGGTTCAATCCATTGGCAGCACGTCTACCCCGGTGAACCACATCGTTCCAAGTCAATATATTCCTTGCACGCCTTTCACCCTCCTGCATGTCCAGGCCCCGATCACTCAAAATCTTTTTCACTTCATCTTTCCATCTCCAATTTGATCTCCCACTTCTCGTTCCCTTTACCTCTAACACATATATCCTCTTGGTCAATCTTTCCTCACTCATTCTCTCCATGTGACCAAACCATTTCAAAACACCCTCTTCAGCTCTCTCAACCACACTCTTTTTATTACCACACATCTCTCTCTTACCCTATTATCACTAACTCGATCAAACCACCTCACACCAATTATTGTCCTCAAACATTTCATTTCCAACACATCCACCCTCCTCCGCACAACTCTATGTATAGTCCACGCCTCGCCCCATATAACATTGTTGGAACCACTGTTCCTTCAAACATACCCACTTTTGCTTTCCGTGATAATGTTCTCGCCCTCCATACATTTTTCAACGCTTCCAGAACTCTCGCCCCCTCCCCCACACTGTGACTCACTTCCGCTTCCATGGCTCCATCCGCTGCCAAATCCACTCCCAGATATCTGAAACACTTCATTTCCTCCAGTTTTTCTCCATTCAAATTTACCTCCCAATTGACTTATCCCTCAACCCTACTGTACCTAATAACCTTACTCTTATTCACATTTACTCTCAGCTTTCTTCTTTCACACAATTTACCAAACTCAGTCACCAGCTTCTGCAGTTTCTCACCCGAATCAGCCACCAGCGCTGTATCATCAGCGAACAACAACTGACTCACTTCCCAAGCTCTCTCATCCACAACAGACTGCATACTTGCCCCTCTTTCCAAAAATCTTGTATTCATCTCCCTAACAACCTCATCTATAAATAAATTAAACAACCATGGAGACATCACGCACCCATCTCGCAAACCGACATTTACTGAGAACCAGTCACTTTCCTCTCTTCCTACTCGTACACGTGTCTTACATCCTAGATAAAAACTTTTCACTGCCTCTAGCAACTTGCATCCCACACCATATATTCCTAATACCTTCCACAGAGCATTCATATGAACTCTATCATATGTTTTCTCCAGATCCATAAATGCTACAAAGAGATCCATTTGTTTTTCTAAGTATTTCTCACATACATTCTTCAGAGCAAACACCTGATCCACATATCCTCTACCACTTCTGAAACCGCACTGCTCTTCCCGAATCTGATGCTGTGTGCATGCCTTCACCCTCTCAATCAATACCCTTCCGTATAATTTCCCAGGAGTACTCAACAAACTTATATCCGTGTAATCTGAGCACTCACTTTTATCACCTTTCCCTTTGTACAATGGCACTATGCAAGCATTCCGCCAGTCCTCAGCCACCTCACTATTAGTCATACATACATTAAATAACTCCAACAAGTCAACAATACCCTCTCACTTTGCACACCACCTCGACCAAAACACCCTGTATCTGCCACTCTAGCATCGAACACATTCAACAAATATATATGTTATCGAGGTAGCGCAAGGAAACAGACGAAAGAATGGCCCAACCCACCCACATACACATGTATATACATACACTTCCACACACAGCACATATACATTCCTATACATCTCAACGTATACATTTATATACACACACAGACATATACATATATACACATGTACATGATGCATACTGTCTGCCCTTATTCATTCAAGTCGCCACCCCGCCACACATGAAAAGACAACCCTCTCCCCCCGCTTGTGCGCGAGGTAGCACTAGGAAAAGACAACAAAAGCCACATTCGTTCACACTCAGTCTCTAGCTGTCATGAATAATGCACCGAAACCACAGTTCCCTTTCCACATCCAGGCCCCACAAAACTTTCCATGGTTTACCTCAGACGCTTCTCATGCCCTGGTTCAATCCATTGACAGCACCTCGACCCTGGTATACCACATCGTTCCAATTCACTGTTTTCCTTGCACGTCTTTCAGCCTCCTGGATGTTCAGGCCCCGATCACTCAAAATCTTTTTCACTCCATCTTTCCACCTCCAATTTGGTCTCCCACTTCTCGTTCCCTCCACCTCTGACACATATTCCTCTTGGTCAATCTTTCCTCACTCATTCTCTCCATGTGACCAAACCATTTCAAAACACCCTCCTCTGCTCTCTCAACCACACCCTTTCTATTACCACACATCTCTCCTACCCTTTCATTACTTACTTGATCAAACCACCTCACACCACATATTGTCCTCAAACATCTCATTTCCAGCACATCCACCTCCTCCACACAACTCTATCTATAGCCCACGCCTCGCAACCATATAACATTACTGGAACGACTATTCCTTTAAACATACCCATTTTTGCTTTGCAAGATAACATTCTCGACTTCCGCACATTTTTCAACGCTTCCAGTACTTTGGCCCCCTCCCCCACTCTATGAATCACTTACGCTTCCATGGCTCCATCCGCTGTCAAATCCACTCCCAGATATGTAAAATGTTTCACTTTCTCCAGTTTTCCTCCATTCAAACTTATCTCCCAATTGATATGTCCCTCAACCCTACTCTACCTGATAACTTTGCTCTTATTCACATCTACTCTCAGCTTTCTTCTTTCACACATTTTACCAAACTAAGTCGCCAGCTTTTGCAGTTTCTCACACGAATCAGCCACGAGCGCTGTATCATCAGCGAACAACAACTGACTCACTTCCTAAGCTCTCTCATCCACAACAGATTGCATACTTGCCCCTCTTTCCAAAACTCTTGCATTCACCTCCCCAACAACCCCATCCATAAACAAATTAAACAACCATGGAGACATCACGCACCCCTCTCGCAAACCGACGTTTACTGAGAACGAATTACTTTCCTCTTTTCCTACTCGTACACGTGTCTTACATCCTAGATAAGAACTTTTCACTGCTTCTAGCATCTTGCCTCCCACACCATATATTCTTAATACCTTCCACAGAGCATTTTTATGAACTCCATCATATGCTTTCTCCAGATCCATAAATGCTACATACAGGTCCATTTGTCTTTCCTAAGTATTTCTCACATATATTCTTCAGAGCAAACATCTGATCCACACATCCTCTACCACTTCTGAAACCGCACTGCTCTTCCAGAATCTGATGCTATGTGCATGCCTCCACCCTCTCAATCAATACCCTCCCGTATAATTTCCATGGAATACTCAAGAGACTTTTACCTCTGTAATTTGAGCACTCACTTTTATCACCTTTAGCTTTGTATAATGGCACTATGCAAGCGTTCCGCCAATCCTCAGGCACCTCACCGTAAGTCATATATACATTTAATAACCTTACCAACCAGTCAACAATACCCTCTCACTTTGCATACTACCTCGACCAAAACACCCTATATCTGCCATTCTATCATCAAACACGTTCAACAAATATATATATTAGCGAGGTAGCGGAATGAAACAGACGAAAGAATGGCCCAACCGACCTACATACACATGTATATACATACACTTCCACACGCGGCACATAACATACCTATACATCTCAACGTATACATATACACACACACACACACACACACACACACACACACATATACATATCTACACATGTACATAATTCATACTGTCTGTCCTTATTCATTCCCGTGGCCAACCCGCCATACATGAAAAGACAACCCTCTCCCCCCGCATGTGCGCGAGGTAGGTAGCACTAGGAAAAGACAACAAAGGCCACATTCGTTCACACTCAGTCTCTAGCTGCCATGAATAATGCACCGAAACCACAGTTCCCTTTCCACATCCAGGCCCCACAAAACTTTCTATGGTTTACCCCAGACGCTTTACATGCCCTGGTTCAATCCATTGACAGCACTTCGACCCCGGTATACCACATCGTTCCAATTCACTGTATTCCTTGCATGCCTTTCAGCCTCCTGCATGTTCAGGCCCCGATCACTCAAAATCTTTTTCACTCCGTCTTTCCACCTCCAATTTGGTCTCCCACTTCTCCTTGTTCCCTCCACCTCTTATACATATATCCTTTTGGTCAATCTTTCCTCACTCATTCTCTCCATGTGACCAAACCATTTCAAAAAACCCTCTTCTGCTCTCTCAACCACACTCTTTTTATTACCACACATCTCTCTTACCCTTTCATTACTTACTTGATCAAACCACCTCACACCACATATTGTCCTCAAACATCTCAATTCCAGCACATCCACCCTCCTCCGCGCAACTCTATCTATAGCCCACGCCTCGCAACCATATAACATTATTGGAACCACTATTCCTTTGAACATACCCATTTTTGCTTTCCAAAATAACGGTCTCGACTTCCACACATTTTTCAACGCTTCCAGTACTTTGGCCCCCTCCCCCACTCTAAGATTCACTTCCGCTTCCATGGTTCCATCCGCTGCCAAATCCACTCCCAGACATCTAAAATCCTTCACTTCCTCCAGTTTTTCTCCATTCAAACTTACCTCCCAATTGACTTTTACTTCAACCCTACTGTACCTAATAACCATGCTCTTATTCACATCTACTCTCAGCTTTGTTCTTTTACACACTTTACCAAACTCAGTCGCCAGCTTCTACAGTTTCTCACACGAATCAGTCAGCATAGCTGTATCATCAGCGAACAACAACTGACTCACTTCCCAAGCTCTCTCGTCCACAACAAACTGCATACTTGCCTCTCTTTCCAAAGGTTTTGCATTCACCTCCCTAACAACCCCATCCATAAACAAATTAAACAACCATGGAGACATCACGCACCCCTGCCGTGAACCAACATTCACTGAGAACCAATCACTTACCTCTCTTCCTGTACGTACACGTGCCTTAGATCCTCGATAAAAACTTTTCGCTGCTTCTAACAACTTACCTCCCACACCATATATTCTTAATACCCTCGACAGAGCATCTCTATCAACTCTATCATATGCCTTCTCCAGATCCATAAATGTTACCTACAAATCCATTTGCTTTTCTAAGTATTTTCACATACATTTTTCAAAGCAAACACTTAATCCAAACAACCTCTACTACTTCTGAAACCACACCGCTCTTCCCGAATCTGATGCTCTGTACATGTTTTCACCCTCTCAATCAATACCCTCCCACATAAATTCCCAAGAATACTCAACAAACTTATACCTCTGTAATTTGAGCACTCACACTTATCCGCTTTGCCTTTGTACAATGGCACTATGCACGCATTTCGCCAGACCTCAGGCACCTCACCATGAGTCTTACATACATTAAATAACTTTTCCAACCAGTCAACAACACAGTCACCACCTTTTTTTGATAAATTATACCGCAATACCATCCAAACCCGCTACCTTGCCGGCTTGCATCTTCTGCAAAGCTTTTATCACCTCTTCTCTGTTTACCAAATCATTTTCTCTAACCCTCTCACTTTGCACACCACCTCGACCAAAACAACCTATATCTGCCAATGTATCATCAAACACATTCAACAAACCTTCAAAATACTCTCTCCATCTCCTTCTCACATCACCACTACTTGTTATCACCTCCCCATTAGCCCCCTTCACTGATGTTCCCATTTGTTCCCTTGTCTTGTGCACATTATTAACCTCCATCCAAAACATCTTTTTATTCTTCCTAAAATTTAATGATACTCTCACCCCAACTCTCATTTGCCCTCATTTTCGCCTCTTGCACCTTTCTCTTGACCCCCTGCCTCTTTCTTTTATACACCTCCCAGTCATTTGCAATATTTCCCTGCAAAACTCGTCCAAATGCCTCTCTCTTCTCTTTCACTAATCTTTTAGCTTCTTCATCCCACCACTCACTATTCTTTCTAATCTGCCCACCTCCCATGCTTCTCATGCCACAAGCATCTTTTGCACAAGCCATCACTGCTTCACTAAACTTATTCATACGCACACACACACACACACACACACACACACACACACATATATATACATATATATATACATATACATATATATATATATATATATATATATATATATATATATATATATATATATATATATATATATTTTTTTTTTGCTTTGTCGCTGTCTCCCGCGTTTGCGAGGTAGCGCAAGGAAACAGACGAAAGAAATGGCCCAACCCACCCCCATACACATGTATATACATACGTCCACACACGCAAATATACATACCTCCACAGCTTTCCATGGTTTACCCCAGACGCTTCACATGCCTTGATTCAATCCACTGACAGCACGTCAACCCTGGTATACCACATCGCTCCAATTCACTCTATTCCTTGCCCTCCTTTCACCCTCCTGCATGTTCAGGCCCCGATCACACAAAATCTTTTTCACTCCATCTTTCCACCTCCAATTTGGTCTCCCTCTTCTCCTCGTTCCCTCCACCTCCGACACATATATCCTCTTGGTCAATCTTTCCTCACTCATTCTCTCCATGTGCCCAAACCATTTCAAAACACCCTCTTCTGCTCTCTCAACCACGCTCTTTTTATTTCCACACATCTCTCTTTTTTTTTGCAGGGAAAAAATGCAATTGAGTGGGAGATGTATAAAAGAAAGAGACAGGAGGTCAAGAGAAAGGTGCAAGAGGTGAAAGAAAGGGCAAATGAGAGTTGGGGTGAGAGAGTATCATTAGTGAGGTAAATGCAAGAGTTTTGGAAAAAGGGGCAAGTATGAAGTCTGTTGGGGATGAGAGAGCTTGGGAAGTGAGTCAGTTGTTGTTCGCTGATGATACAGCGCTGGTGGCTGATTCATGTGAGAAACTGCAGAAGCTGGTGACTGAGTTTGGAAAAGTGTGTGGAAGAAGAAAGTTAAGAGTAAATGTGAATAAGAGCAAGGTTATTAGGTACAGTAGGGTTGAGGGTCAAGTCAATTGGGAGGTGAGTTTGAATGGAGAAAAACTGGAGGAAGTGAAGTGTTTTAGATATCTGGGAGTGGATCTGGCAGCGGATGGAACCATGGAAGCGGAAGTGGATCATAGGGTGGGGGAGGGGGCGAAAATCCTGGGGGCCTTAAAGAATGTGTGGAAGTCGAGAACATTATCTCGGAAAGCAAAAATGGGTATGTTTGAAGGAATAGTGGTTCCAACAATGTTGTATGGTTGCGAGGCGTGGGCTATGGATAGAGTTGTGCGCAGGAGGATGGATGTGCTGGAAATGAGATGTTTGAGGACAATGTGTGGTGTGAGGTGGTTTGATCGAGTGAGTAACGTAAGGGTAAGAGAGGTGTGTGGAAATAAAAAAAGCGTGGTTGAGAGAGCAGAAAAGGGTGTTTTGAAGTGGTTTGGGCACATGGAGAGGATGAGTGAGGAAAGATTGACCAAGAGGATATATGTGTCGGAGGTGGAGGGAACAAGGAGAAGAGGGAGACCAAATTGGAGGAGGAAAGATGGAGTGAAAAAGATTTTGTGTGATCGGGGCCTGAACATGCAGGAGGGTGAAAGGAGGGCAAGGAATAGAGTGAATTGGAGCGATGTGGTATACCGGGGTTGACTTGTTGTCAGTGGATTGAAGCAGGGCATGTGAAGCGTCTGGGGTAAACCATGGAAAGCTGTGTAGGTATGTATATTTGCGTGTGTGGACGTATGTATATACATGTGTATGGGGGGGGTGGGTTGGGCCATTTCTTTCGTCTGTTTCCTTGCGCTACCTCGCAAACGCGGGAGACAGCGACAAAGTATAAATATATATATATATATATATATATATATATATATATATATATATATATATATATATATATATATATATATATATATATATATATATATATATATATATATATATATCATTATTGTTATTTTGCTTTGTCGCTGTCTCCCGCGTTTGCGAGGTAGCGCAAGGAAACAGACGAAAGAAATGGCCCAACCCATCCCCATACACATGTATATACATACACGTCCACACACGCAAATATACATACCCATACATCTCAATATACACATATATATATACACACACAGACACATACATATATACACATGCACACAATTCACACTGTCTGCCTTTATTCATTCCCATCGCCACCTCGCCACACATGGAATAAAATCCTCCTCCCCCCTCATATGTGCGAGGTAGCGCTAGGAAAAGACAACAAAGGCCCCATTTGTTCACACCCAGTCTCCAGCTGTCATGCAATAATGCCCGAAACCACACCGCCCTTTCCACATCCAGGCCCCACAGAACTTTCCATGATTTACCTCAGTCGCTTCACATGCCCTGATTCAATCCATTGACACCACGTCGACCCCGGTATACCACATCGATCCAATTCACTCTTTTCCTTGCCCGCCTTTCACCCTCCTGAATTTTCAGGCCCCGATCACTCAAAATCTTTTTCACTCCATCTTTCCACCTCCAATTTGGTCTCCCACTACTCCTCGTTCCCTCCACCTTCGACACATATATCCTCTTGGTCAATCTTTCCTCACTTATTCTGTCCATGTGCTCAAACCGTTTCAAAACACCCTCTTCTGCTCTCTCAACCACACTCTTTTTATTTCCACACATCTCTCTTACCCTTACATGACTTACTTGATCAAAAGACCTCACACCACATATTGTCCTCAAGAATCTCATTTCCAGCCCATCCACCCTCCTGCGCACAACTCTATCCATAGCCCACGCCTCGCAACCAGACAACATTGTTGGAACCACTATTCCTTCAAACATACCCATTTTTGCTCTCGGGGATAATGTTCTCGACTTCCACACATTCTTCAAGGCTCCCAGGATTTTCGCCCCCTCCCCCACCCTATGATTCACTTCCGCTTCCATGGTTCCATCCGCTGCCAGATCCACTCCCAGATATCTAAAACACTTTACTTCCGCCAGTTTTTCTCCATTCAAACTTACTTCCCAATTTACTTGACCCTCAACCCTACTGTACCTAATAACCTTCCTCTTATTCACATTTACTCTTAACTTTCTTGTTTCACACACTTTAACAAACTCAGTCACCAGCTTCTGCAGTTTCTCACATGAATCAGCCACCAGCGCTGTATCATCAGCGAACAACAACTGACTCACTTTCCAAGCTCTCTCATCCCCAACAGACTTCATACTTGCCCCTCTTTTCAAAACTCTTGCATTTACCTCCCTAACAACCCCATCCATAAACAAATTAAACAACCATGGAGACATCACACACCCGTGACGGAAACCTACATTCACTGAGAACCAATTACTTTCCTCTCTTCCTGCACGTACACATGCCTTACATCCTCGATAAAAACTTTTCACTGCTTCTAACAACTTTCCTCCCACACCATATATTCTTAGTACCTTCCACAGAGCATCCCTATCAACTCTATCATATTCCTTCTCCAGATCCATAAATGCTACATACAAATCCATTTGCTTTTCTAAGTATTTCTCACATACGTTCTTCAAAGCAAACACCTGATCCACATATCCTCTACCACTTCAGAAACCACACTGCTCTTCCCCATTCTGATGCTCTGTACATGCCTTCACCCTCTCAATCAATACCCTCCCATATAATATCCCAGGAATACTCAACAAACTTACACCTCTGTAATTTGAGCACTCACTCATCCCCTTTTCCTTTGTACAATGGCACTATGCACGCATTCCGCCAATCCTCAGGCACCTCACCATGAATCATACATACATTAAATAATCTTACCAACCAGTCAACAATACAGTCACCCCCTTTTTTCATAAATTCCACTGCAATACCATCCAAACCTGCTGCCTTGCCGGCTTTCATCTTCCGCAAAGCTTTTACTACCTCTTCTCTGTTTACCAAATAATTTTCCCTAACCCTCTCACTTTGCACACCACTTTGACCAAAACACCCTATATCTGCCACTCTATCATCAAACACATTCAACAAACCTTCAAAATACTCACTCCATCTCTTTCTCACATCACCACTACTTGTTATCACCTCCCCATTAGCCCCCTTTACTGAAGTTCCCATTTGCTCCCTTGTCTTGCGCACTTTATTTACCTCCTTCCAGAACATCTTTTTATTCTCCCTAAAATTTAATGACACTCTCTCACCCCAACTCTCATATTCCCTCTTTTTCACCTCTTGCACCTTTTTCTTGACCTCCTATCTCTTTCTTTTATACATCTCCCACTCAATTGCATTTTTTCCCTGCAAAGATCATCCAAATTCCTCTCTCTTCTCTTTCACTAATAATCTTACTTCTTCATCCCACCACTCACTACCCATGCTTCTCATGCCACAAGCATATATATATATACATATATATATATATATATATATATATATATATATATATATATATATATATATATATATATATATATATATATTTTTTTTTTTTTTTTTTTTCAAACTATTCGCCATTTCCCGCGATAGCGAGGTAGCGTTAAGAACAGAGGACTGGGCCTTTGAGGGAATATCCTCACCTGGCCCTCTTCTCTGTTCCCTCTTTTGGAAAATTAAAAAAAAAAAAAACGAGAGGGGAGGATTTCCAGCCCCCCGCTCCCTTCCCTTTTAGTCGCCTTCTACGACACGCAGGGAATACGTGGGAAGTATTCTTTTTCCCCTATCCCCAGTGACATATATATATATATATATATATATATATATATATATATATATATATATATATATATATATTTTTTTTTTTTTTTTTATGCTTTGTCGCTGTCTCCCGCGTTTGCGAGGTAGCGCAAGGAAACAGACGAAAGAAATGGCCCAACCCACCCTCATACACATGTATATACATACGTCCACACACGCAAAATATACATACCTACACAGCTTTCCATGGTTTACCCCAGACGCTTCACATGCCCCGATTCAATCCACCGACAGCACGTCAACCCCGGTATACCACATCGCTCCAATTCACTCTATTCCTTGCCCTCCTTTCACCCTCCTGCATGTTCAGGCCCCGATCACAAAAAATCTTTTTCACTCCATCCTTCCACCTCCAATTTGGTCTCCCTCCTCTCCTCGTTCCCTCCACCTCCGACACATATATTCTCTTGGTCAATCTTTCCTCACTCATTCTCTCCATGTGCCCGAACCATTTCAAAACACCCTCTTCTGCTCTCTCAACCACGCTCTTTTTATTTCCACACATCTCTCTTACCCTTACGTTACTTACTCGATCAAACCAACTCACACCACACATTGTCCTCAAACATCTCATTTCCAGCACATCCATCCTCCTGCGCACAACTCTATCCATAGCCCACGCCTCGCAACCATACAACATTGTTGGAACCACTATTCCTTCAAACATACCCATTTTTGCTTTCCGAAATAATGTTCTCGACTTCCACACATTCTTCAAGGCTCCCAGAATTTTCGCCCCCTCCCCCACCCTATGATCCACTTCCGCTTCCATGGTTCCATCCGCTGCCAGATCCACTCCCAGATATCTAAAACACTTCACTTCCTCCAGTTTTTCTCCATTCAAACTCACCTCCCAATTGACTTGACCCTCAACCCTACTGTACCTAATGACCTTGCTCTTATTCACATTTACTCTTAACTTTCTTCTTTCACACACTTTACCAAACTCAGTCACCAGCTTCTGCAGTTTCTCACATGAATCAGCCACCATATATATACATATATATATATATATATATATATATATATATATATATATATATATATATATATATATATATATATATATATATATATATATATATATATATATATATATTACTTCAACACCGTTTCGTTCTCAAGCGACGTAGCACCTGAAACACACAAAGAAAGGCCATATCTTCTCTAGCTGTCATGTGTAATTCACCAAAACCAAGACAACATATCCAGAACCCTGTTCCATAGACCTTTCCATGGTTTGTCCCAGTCGCATTTCATGCTCTGGTATAGTCCATTGATAGCACCTCGACTCCAGAATGTCACATTGTTCTAACTGAGTCTATTCCACGGATGTCTTTCTCCCTCCTGCCTGCTCAGGCCCTGATCGCTCAAAATCATTTTCACTCCTTACCACCTCCAATTTAACTATCCCGTTCTACTTGTTTTCTGCACTTCTGACATAAATCCTCTTTGTCAATCTTTCCTTACTCATTCTCTCCATACGTCCAAACAATATCAGCACATCTTCTTGTACTCTCTCAACCACCCTATTTATTGCCACATTACTTACTCGATCAAATCTCCTCACAGTACATATTGTCCTCAAACATTTCATTTCCAGCACATCCACCTTCTTCTGCACAGCCTTACATCCATGTAATATTGCTGGTACTACTGTTCCTATAAACATACACATTATTCATTGCCCTCCCAGATGACGTTCTCTCATTACACACATTCTTCCCACAACCTTCGTCCCCTCCCTGTACCCTATGACTCAGTTCCGCTTCCATAGTTCCATTCGTTGCCATGTCCACTCTCAGATTTCTTAAACACTTCTTTTCCTCCAGTTTTTCTCCCTTCAAACTTAAATCCCTACTAATTTGTCCTTGAACCTTGCTGAACCTAGTACCCTTGCTTTTATTCACATTCATTGTTAACTTTCCTTTCACACTATTTCAAACGCAGTAATAAACTGCAGTTTCTCACTCGAATCAGCCACCAGCACTGTATCATCAGCTAACAACAGTTGACTCGCTTCCCAGGTCTTCTCATCCCATACAGATTGTATACTTGCCCTTCCCTTCAAGACTCTCGCGTGTACCTCCCTCACCATCCCATCCATAAAGAAGCTGAATAACCATGGTGACATCACACACCCCTGCCGCTGACCGACCGTCACTTGGAATATTCACTTCGCTCTCTTTTTTTTTTCTCATAGACATGCCTTACACCGTTGATAAAAACTTGTCACTGCTTCTAGCACCTTTTCTCCCACACCATATACTCTTAATACCTTCAACAAAACATCTTTATCAATCCTATCATCTGCCTTCTCCAGATTCAATAATGCCGCTTACGAATCAATCTGTTTTTGTAATTATTTCTTACACAGACTTTTAAAGAATGACCTTCATATATATATATATATATATATATATATATATATATATATATATATATATATATATATATATATATATATATATATATATATATATATCAACATACAAACCTCCAACAGCCAGGATCGAACCCGGGACCCCTGTGCAAGAGGCAGGAATGCCTCCCACTCTGTAATATCTATATCAACTCTGTACTTTCAGCCAAATGTCCTCCTGAATTCAATAAAAACGTTCTTTCTTTCTCTATTATTGTTTATTTACATTTCTGCCCAAGCAAGTACTCATTTTTCGACCAGCCCCGAGGGAAGAATGAGCACCCTGGTTGACTGCAGGCCGACTGCTGGGTTCAGGGCTCGAACCTGGGCGGGCGTTTGTGTGGACACTAACTACGACGCATATCACCACAGAAACCTATGTGCATGTATGTATGTATGTGTGTGTGTGTGACAGGAACGTATGTAGATGCATATTCTTTTGCAATGTAAACAGAAAAATGTACAAGGTGAGGTGGGTTTTGCATGTGTGCAGAGAGTTTGAATGCGTGAGCAGAAAATGTCAAAAAACGTGTACATGTATCGGAGAATGCATTGGTTATGTTCAGAAGTTCACCAGGTGTACGTATTTACATGAAAAGTATATAAATTTTATTCGAATGTTACGATGCATGCTTTGAATGGTTCGGTGCATATATGGAAGGCATATAGGTTTGCTCTGAAAATGTACATGTCTGTGGGAAATCTTTACAAGCACGCGTGGAATACGTGCATGTTTGTTTGGAATGAGTACATGCTTGCATGGCAAATGTACAGATGCAAGGAATTTTTGCTTGTACGTGGAAGTATGTGTTCTGCGCTACCCAGCTGACCAGCCTTATGTCGCAAAGGATTATGTGGAAGAAAGAGGAGTGTTTAAGAGAGAGCTGAAGAGGGTGTGCTGAAATTGTTTGGGCATATGGAGCGGAGGATGAGGAGAGGTATACTGTCAGACTGAGGTGGTAAAAGGATAGACTAAAAGTTTTGACGGCCTGAACATGCAGGAGGGCGTAGTGTGTGCAAGGGATAGAACAGATTGTTGCAATGTAGTATACAAGAGACGGCGTGCTATCAGTAGCTATTGAGCCAAGAATAGAAACGGTTCTTCGCCATTTCCTATCTATCTATCTATCTATCTATCTATATATATATATATATATATATATATATATATATATATATATATATATATATATATATATATATATATATATATATATATATATATATATATATATATATATATATTACGCCAGAAGTAGCTTTTTTCTCTTCTGGAAAGAACTGAGAATTTTGTCCATGTTTTGACAAACATGGTTGGTGTCCTCAAAATGCTCATAAAGGAAATATTACACAATAATACTGTAATCTATAAAAATCAGTATTGTTAAACCAATTTAAACAAGATTTTGCAGATAAAACTTCAGAGTATTTGAGAATACTTAACACATTAAGATTCATTCAAAATACGATCATTTACAAGATCTGTTAACATGAAAACCTCTGTGATCACAGATAAATGTTTGATACGAAATTCTTAAGGTTGCACTTTATGTTACTATGATTACAAGTATTGATGCATCAGGAACTACTTAACCGTACAACCCAGCCTGACGTGCACAGGGACTGAGGCTTAAAAAGTTTTAAATCCAAGCATTGTGTTCTTGAGTTGTTGACGCCTCACATATTCTGGGAGACGTCGTCGCTGCCACTGGTATGTTATTCTGAGAACAAACATTTTGCCGCTGGTGTCTTATTCTGTGAACAAATATTTCTACACAGCACAACACAAGTGCACCACGTCTCACCTGAGGCGGGAGGCGACCGGGGCGAGAGGTTTAGAATACAAGGTTCCCAATACGGTCAGTGATGTATTTATACAGGAATCTTGATGGGATGTTGCGACCATTTTATGCCTGGTATGGAATCCTTGACATAGTTGATGGTGTCGTATGTTAAAACAACAGCCAAGGAAGAATGCAGATCAAGTCAAACAAAAAGAAATACTCGTGATTTAAACTGATAATAAAATTTACCAAATGCCATTAAAGTTTAATGTGATGACTGGGTGCAATTTTTCTTCTACAGTACTTGTTGAGTGTGTGGACAAGATGAAAGTTCACTAGATTTACATGTGTCGTCTGTACATCAACACAAAAGGTAAGGACCACCAAGGACACATCTCACCTCCGTTTATAACCCAGCCGGTAAGGACCACAAAGGAAGCCATCTTTACCTTCGTTTAAAACCCAGTGGATAAGTGCTGCAGAGGTCACAGTCATCACCTTCGGATATAGCTCAATAGTTAAGGACCAGAAAGGACGTGTCTTCATCTCCGGTTTTACCCAACAAAAAAGGACTAAAAAAGACGTTCTTCATCACCTCCGGTTATACATCAGTATATAAGGACGAGAAAGGACATCTCCTTCACCTCCGGTTATAAGCCAATAGGTAAGGACTGCAGGTGGCACCATCATCACCCGTTACAAACAGACATCCAGACTTACGTAAATGATGTCATTTTGGTGAATATTTCATATTTCATCGAGTAACTCTAGAGATGGTACACTCCTCTTAAGCTGGTTCTTTCCACTGGTCACTGGTAGGTTACACAGGGCACAGTCTGGCTTCTGTTTGCACTGTACTTTAATGGCAAATGCTCCTATTGATAGAGATAGGTAGTGCCCCTCTAGGCGATTTTCATGACAATTATCCCGCGTTAGCGAGGTAGCGCAAGGAAACATAGGAAAGAATGACCCAACCCACCCACATAAACATGCATATACATAGACGCCCACACACGCACATATACATACCTACACATTTCATCGTATACATGCATATACATATACAGACATATACATACATACACATGTACACATTCATTACATGATGCCTTCATCCATTCTCGACGCCACCCCGCCACACATGAAATAGCACCCCCCTAGCCCCGCGCGCGCGAGAGGTACTGCCAGGAAAGACAATAGAGGCCACATTCGTTCACACTCCAGTGTCTAGCTGTCATGTGTAATGCACCGAAACCACAGCTCCCTCTCCACATCCATGCCCCACAGAATTTTCCATTCTTTACCCCAGACGCTTCACATGCCCTAGTTCAATCCAATGACAGCACGTCGACCCCGGTATACCACATCATGCCAATTCACTCCATTCATTGCACGCCTTTCACCCTCTGTATGTTCTGGTCCCGATCGCTCAAAATCTTTTTAACTCCATCCTTCCACCTTCAATTTGGTCTCCCACTTATCCTCGTTCCCTCGCTGCTCTCTCAACCACACTCATTTTACTACCACAAATCTCTCTTCCCTTTGCATTACTTACTCGATCAAACCATCTCACACCACATATTGTCCTCAAACATCTTATTTCCAACACATCTACCCTCATCAGCACAACCCTATCTACAGCCCACGCCTCGCAACGATATAAGATTGTTGGAACCACTATTCCTTCAAACATACCCATTTTTGCTCTCCGAGATAACGTTCTCGTCTTCCACACATTCTTCAACGCTCCGAGAACCTTCGGCCCCTCCCCCACCCTGTGACTCAATTCCGCTTCGACGGTTCCATTCACTGCTAAATCCACTCCTAGCTATCTACAACACTTCATTTCCTCCAATTTTTCTCGATTCAAACTTACCTCTCAATTGATTTCTCCCTCAACCCTACCGAACCTAATAACCTTACTCTTATTCACATTCACTCTCAGCTTTCTTCTTTCTCATACTTTACCAAATTCAGTCACCAGCTTCTGTAGTTTCTCACCCGAATCAGCCACTAGCGCTCTGTCATCAGCGAACAACAACTGACACTTCCCAAGCCCTATAATCCACAACAGACTGCATACTTGCCCCTCCAAAACTCTTGCATTCACCTCCCTGACAACCCCATCCACAAACAAATTAAACAACCATGGAGACATCACACACCCTGCCGAAAACCTACATTCAATGGGAACCAATCACTTTCCTCTCTTCCTACACGTACACATGCCTTACATCCTTGATAGAAACTTTTCACTGCTTCTAGCAACTTACCTCCCACACC
The DNA here is from genome assembly GCF_036320965.1 of Panulirus ornatus. Taxonomy (NCBI): domain Eukaryota; kingdom Metazoa; phylum Arthropoda; class Malacostraca; order Decapoda; family Palinuridae; genus Panulirus; species Panulirus ornatus. Next base: position 41,550,955 of record NC_092235.1, on the reverse strand, counting down.
ACATACTCTTAATAACTTCCACAAAGCATCTCTATCAACTTTATCATATGCCTTCTTCAGATCCATATTGCTACATACAAGTCCACTTGTTTTTCTAAATATTTCGTACATACATTCATCAAAGCAAACATCTGATCCACACATCCTATACCACTTCTGAAACCACACTGCTCTTCCCCAGCCTGATACTCTTTACATGCCTTCATCCTCTCAATACCCTCCCATATAATTTCCCAAGAATACTCTACAAAATTATACCTCTGTAATATAAACACTCAACCTAATCCCTTTTGCCTTTGTACAATGGCACTATGCATGCATTCCACCAATCCTAAGACACTTCACCAGGAACCATACATACACTGAATATCCTCACCAACCAGCCAAAACAGTCACCCCCTTTTTTAATAGATTCCACTGCAGTACCATCCCAACCCGCTGCCTAGCCGGCTTTCATCTTCCGCAAAGATTTCACTACCTCTTCTTTGTTTACCAAACCATTCTCCCTAATCCTCTCACTTTGCATACCACCTCGACCAAAACACCCTATATCTGCCACTCTATCATCAAACACATACAACAAACCTTCAGAACAGACACTCCATCCCCTTCTCACTTCACAACCACTTGTTATTACCTCCTCATTAACCCTCTTCACCGATGTTCCCATTTGTTCTCTTTTCTTATGCACTTTATTTACCTCCTTCGAAAAGATCTTCTTGTTCTCTCCAAAATTTCCCAATATTCTCTCTCCCCAACTCTCATTTGCCCTCCTTTTCACGTCTTGTACCTTTCTCTTGACCTCCTGCCTCTTTCTTTCATACATCTCCCAGTCATTTGCACTATTTCCTGCAAAAATCGTCCAAATGCCTCTCTCTTCTCTTTCACTAACAATCTTACCTCTTCATCCCACCACTTACTACCCATTCTAATCTGCCCACCTCCCACCTTTCTCATGCCATAGGCATCTTTTGCGCAAGCTATCACTGCTTCCCTAAATACATCTCATTCCTACTCCACTCTCCTTACGTCACTTGCTCTCACCTTTTACCATTCTACACTCGACTTCTCCTGGTACTTCCTCATACAAGTCTCCTTTCCAAGCTCACTTAATCTCAACACCCTCTTCACCTCAACATTCTCTCTCTTTTCTGAACACTTCTACAAATCTTCACCTTAGCCTCCACAAGATAATGATCAGACATCCCTCCAGTTGCACCTCTCAGCACATTAACATCCAATCAATCAACACGTAATCCAATAAAGCTCTCTGGCCATCTCTCCTACTTGCATACGTATACTTATGTACTATCTCTCTTCTAAACCAGGTATTCCCAATCACCAGTTTTCGCTTACAACACTGAACACCCCATGTACACCAATCATACCCTTAACTAACACGTTACTCACCATTGCATTCAAATCTCCCATCACTATACCCGATCTCGTGCATCAAAGCTGCTAATACACTCATTCAGTTGCTCCCAAAACACTTGCCTCTCATGATCTTTCTTCTCATGCCCAGGTGCATAGGCACCACTAATCACCCATCTCTCTCCATCCACTTTCAGTTTTACCCATATCAATCTAGAGTTTACTTTCTTACACGCTATCAAATACTCCCACAACTCCTGCTTCAGGAGTAGTGCTACTCCTTTCTTTGCTCTTGTCTTCTCACCAACCCATGACTTTACTCCCAAGACATTCCCAAACCACTCTTTCCCTTTACCCTTGAGCTTGGTTTCACTCAGAGCCAAAACATCCAGGTTTCTTTCCTCAAACATACTACCTATCTCTCCTTTTTTTCTCATCTTGATTACACCTACACACATTTAGGCACCCCAATCTGAGCCTTCGAGGAGGATGAGCACTCCCCGCGTGACTCCTTCTTCTGTTTCCCATTTTAGAAAGTTAGAATACATGGAGGGGAGGGTTTGTAGCCCCCTCTCCCCTCCCCTTTAGTGGCCTTCTACGACACGCGGGGAATGCGTGGGAAGTATTCTTTCTCCCCTATCCCCAGAGATAATATATATATATATATATATATATATATATATATATATATATATATATATATGTATATATATCCCTAGCAAGCTGTAGGCAAGAAGTAGGTTGGCGGCAACAAGAAAGGCTGGTATATAATAAAGATAGCCTCTGGTTGAATCATGATACTCCATTCAGTCCCAAGTTCCTCCCACAAACTGTTTTCGTACTACAGGGGTCACACACAGGCACACACAGACACACACACACACACACACACACACACGCACACACACAGACACACACACACACACACACACACACACACACACGCACACACACACACACACACACACACACACACACACATGCGCGGGGTTCCTCAGAGCTCAGTGTTTGGGCCACTGATAACGTCTTATCTATGTAAATGACTTGCCAAAAGAAATTTAATTATGCCTGGCTATGTTTACCGATGATGCCAGAATTATGAATGATATGCGGAGTAATAGGGTGTAACATGTTGCACGGAATTCTAGATGATAGGAAGCAGGTAGTCAAACAAATGGCTATTGAAATTTAATCTTAGAAAGAGAGAAAAAAAAATTGGGGGCCATCAATGAGGATGGGAAAGGTTAAGTATGTTCTAGAGGCTTTAATGACAATAGCGTTTAAAACTATTGACGAGAATCAGTCAAGAGAAAACGTTTCTGGCAAACAATTTTATATACAGAGCCCAGGAACGAGGGGTGGGTGGGGGGATAACAAGATGCAGACGATCTTGGGATAGGCAGCTTATAGTTTCCATTCGACCCCAAAGCTGACAACCAGATGCTTCAGAACACATACTGTGTGTGTTTGACTGAAGCTGGAAAATTATTCAGCAGTTCGGTCTCCTCACATGATTCGGTAGCTTGGTCTTCTCACATGGTACGGTAGCTTAATCTTCTCACATGATTCGACAGTTAGGTCTTCCCATATGTTTCAGCAGCTTGGTCTTCTCACATGATTCGACAGTTAGGTCTTCCCATAGGTTTCAGCAGCTTGGTCTTCTCACATGATTCGACAGTTAGGTCTTCCCATAGGTTTCAGCAGCTTGGTCTTCTCACATGATTCGACAGTTAGGTCTTCCCATAGGTTTCAGCAGCTTGGTCTTCTCACATGGTTCGGTAGCTTAATCTTCTCACATGATTCGACAGTTAGGTCTTCTCATAGGTTTCAGCAGCTTGGTCTTTTTACATGAATCGGCAGCTTAATCTTCTCACATGATTCGGCAGCTTGATATTCCCACATGATTCGGCAACTTGATCTCACATGATTCAGCAGCTTGGTATTCCCACATGATTCAGCAGCTTGGTATTCCCACATGATTCAGCAGCTTGGTTTTCCCCCATGATTCCACAGCTTAGTCTTTTTACGTAATTTAGCAGCTTGGTCTTTTCTCATAATTCGACAGCTTCGTCTTCTCACAGGATTTGGCAGCTTGGTCCTCTCACTTGTGCAAACACACTGAACTCTCACAAGTGTAAGTTTATGTAATGAACCAATTTCATGAAAAGTTCCTGAAGGAACTCCACCAGGATTTGATAAAGCTCCTTTGTGACCTCTGAAATCCTTTTGCGCAAACGCGCAGAGGATGAGCACTGGATGCACGCACCTTGCCGGTGCACAAAGGAATTGCAAAATGTGCAAGGAGACGTACAAACGATAGTGTCAGAATGGAAGCTAGATTAGTTTACATAGAGAGGGTGAAAATCCTTTGTGTCTCCATATTCTAGAAAAGGATACTAAGGGGACAGTACAGCCACCTTCAAATTTCAGTTCTCTGAGATCCAATGTAACGCGAAAACCTCAAGACAGTAATAGGAGATTGGTCGTAATGGTGGTGACAGACGTAGTGAATGTTATGGTTTCGTTTATGTTGCTGGTGCTGTTAATTGTAAGATGTTGCTCTTATGGTGGAAGTCGGGGAAGGAGTTGTTGTTATTATGGTGGTGGTGAAGTTGTTGGTGTTCTTCGATGTTGGCGGTAGCGGTGGTGGAAGTGGTGATGTTGGTGGTAACGGTGGTGGAAGTGGTGGTGTTGGTGGTAACGGTGGTGGAAGTGGTGATGTTGGTGGTAACGGTGGTGGAAGTGGTGGTGTTGGTGGTAACGGTGGTGGAAGTGGTGATGTTGGTGGTAACGGTGGTGGAAGGGGTGATGTTGGTGGTAACGGTGGTGGAAGGGGTGATGTTGGTGGTAACGGTGGTGGAAGTGGTGGTGTTGGTGCGAGTAGTGGTGGAGGTGCTGCTGCTGTAGCAGTAGTGATAGCAGAGGAGTTGTTGTTGGCGATATTGTAAAAGGTGGTGTTGTAAGTCGTGATAAAGGTGTTATTGTTGCTGTAAGTAGTGCTGAAGGTGTTCTTGCTATTGTTAAAGTAGAGGTAAAGGGGCTGTTGTTGGTATTTTTGTTGATGTTGGTGGTGGGAAAGCTCTAGATTTTTTGTTGTTGGTGATGTAGATAGTGGTGATGTGGTCGTGGCAATGGTTAAGTTGAAGTATATTTTGTTGTTGTTGCTGTTGTTGTTGGTGGTGGTGGTGTTGTTGGTGTAATAGTTGTCGTGACGATAATGGTAACGATGATGGTACGGGTGTATTTTTGGTGGAACCTGCTGGTAGTGGTAGTGGTGATGAAGAGAGTGGTAGGCCTGCTACTAAGGGTGTGGCAGTGGTTGAGGAGGTGGTGAAGACAATGGTTGTGACCTTAACGGTGGTAAGGTGAAGACACTGGTGGTGGTGAACACTGGTGGACGCAGCAACGTTAGTGAACGCTGAGGAAATGAAGATGGTGCTGGAGGTGATGATAATGTTGGAGGGACGAAAATGGAAGAAAAAGATGAGAGCGATATAGAGGAGGAGGAAGTGGTCTATGAATGGATTGATTGCTTCTGCTTCTTGAGAAAAAATTCCACATGGAATGAGTGTCTGATGACATAGATTGCTGAGACCTACGCTGCCACAATTATAGCACGGCAATTACGTACCTATATGTAATTACCTATTTGTGCTGTGCGGAGAGGGGTAGCTCCTGAACATCCTCTACTGTCATACAACTTCTTTGATTATGTGTGTGTGTGTGTGTGTGTGTGTGTGTGTGTGTGTGTGTGTGTGTGTGTGTGTGTGTGTGTGTGTGTGTGTGTCAGTGCTGTCAGCAACAGAACGTTTAATAACCTGATCATCACAATTTCTAGCCGAGGAAAAGAAAGACACAAAAGAAGGCTGGAGAACTTCAGAGAACTTCGTCAATCTTCTATAGTAACTTGAATTTCAATTAATGAACTTTCTTGACAAACAGAAATTCATTTAGCCTACTCGATAGGAACTAATTAACAACAGTTATCTGTTGGGCAGGTTTTGAGAAACGTTCCTGTCGAGAATGACATAAAAGTTCGTCCAGGTCAGTTGAACACTGACCTGATTAATTTGCAACCTATCAATTTGAGTATTCACTTATGACTACTTGGAAAAATTTGTGACAGTATTTCTGTACCATTTATATGTAGGAACTTATACACACAGAGTTTTGTATCTATATGCATAGACATTTCTGAAGTATCACAGGTCTGTATGTATAATTTCATATCAGGGATTATGTCTGCTTTTTAGCTTCTAATATCTTATGGAAATTACTTTGAACTATAGGTTTTTGCTTTTCTAACGAGGCCGTCCTGAGTGTGCTGGGGCGGACACTATTTCAAACATCATCCTATTCAGCCTTTCACCACCTGGCTTACGGCATTAGTCTGCCTATCTGTTGATGTTCTTTGCGTTATGTTTGCTTACCTTGAATATGATTTGATAAATAGACTATAATGCACCGTGAGGGTACCAGATGATGTGCGAGCTGTGAGAGCGGTCCATAGATCCTGACACAACAGTAAGACTTGGATTTTTCACATGCAGTTACTAAATGCTGAAGCTTCACCGTCTTAGTACTGTGGCTACTGAGTCTACCATGATGGAATATGTCAGTGATGAGGTAGCCATATCTAGAGGGATAAACTTCTGCTGCAGTTAGTTAATGTACCAGTGACATGATATATGAGTGTCTTTGCAATTTCTAATCGCCTTAATTTTGAAATCAAGTTTTTGAAATTTATGAAGTGTAACTGTATATTTTTTCTATAAGGGAAATTAATTTGCTGATGCACAGTTTAAGAGGGCTAGGTAAACCTATATTCTCCATTAATGGTTAAGTTAATAGTCTGCGAACTGCTCACTCCAGAGCATCAGCATTCTCCCTATAGTTATAGGCACGATAGCTAAGATTATATATACGGGTTATAGAACCATCGAACTTCTCAATGTCTCTATCGATCATACACTGAGTTCAGACTATCTTAAGGATGGATGAGGTAATTCTTGTAGCAATGCTCAGATGTACAGAAACTTGTTGGAGATTAACTGCTTTCAGATCTTGGGTGTGAAAAAATATTTGTCTGTTGTTTTATGCTATCCAGCAATTTATAGCAACTTCAATCATTGTTCGAGTGACAATGTGTAAGTGCTTGACACCATAAGAAGTAGAAGTAGAGATTTGACAGACGGTATTTGGACTGTAGGATACAAATATCTATCACGTTCACCTTGAGCTTGTCAGGATATATGAGACTGGGACAACGGGGTTGTGCATTACTAATCATTGCTAAGCCAGGTAAATCCGGTTAATCAACAGGTGAATGGCAGCTATAGAGTTTGTTTGTCTGGAGTGCATTATGTAGTGCTCTGTCATTAACAGATCTACCTTGAACGCTGTTATATCAGAAACGCCAGTAAGTACTCAACTGCATTAACTTCATGGTGGAATTTTGCTTAAGAGTTCCTTGAGAATGACCTCCCCGGCTGCTACACAACACCATGTGGTGTCCCTGGTGGACGTCTGAACCTTTTTGCTCGTCCAGAATTGGCTGGTAGTCGATGATATCACTTGCAGCGGGCGGAGAGGTGGCCAGCTTAGACTTGCTCACTCACAGGGGAAGTGTAGGAGAGAACGAGGAGAAAAAGAAAACGAAAGAAGAAATGTGACTCTGGGAAAAAGAGGAATAAGATAGAGATTAAAGGAAAAGTGAAACGGGAACAGATTAATGAAGAAGAAAAAGAGGAAGAAGTTTCAGGTCGATATGGAGAAGAAGGAAGGAGATAAGGTGAAGAAAAACGAAACAAAAGAGTAGGAGGACGAGAACAGCATTGATTACAGAATATAGACGAGGAAGGTGAGATCCTATGACAATGTTTCAGGTGATAATGATGAGGAGGAATTATCTGCTACAGTGTGTTATAAACGAGGTCCAAAGTAAGCTTTCTCTAGATGTCATAGTAATATGAGCAGTGATGAAAGACTGTCAACCTAGAAAAAAAAGAGATAATGAAATGGAGACACTAATTAGCAACATCCTGTATGAAGACCTGAACCATAAACGAACGTACCTACCCATACTTCCACCTCTGGATACTGCCTTTTGAATCGCCGTTAATAACTCAAAGCATACGTTAAGTGTCCCGTACATATAAGGCTGTGGATGTTGAGCTATGTACGACAGCGAAGAAAGAAATGCTATTATATTATTAAACGCTGTGGCTGACTCGCCAGTATGTTAGGTTTTGACAACGACGAGGGTCTACTAATTATTCATGTTATCCAGAGATCTACGTCCGTTTCCTTGACAGAGGAGGCCATAAACTTTAGATTAGGTTTCCGCTTCTATAGCCAGAGAGAGAGAGAGAGAGAGAGAGAGAGAGAGAGAGAGAGAGAGAGAGAGAGAGAGAGAGAGAGAGAGAGAGAGAGAGAGAGAATCACATATTCACATAGATACACAGACCACGCACACCCAAGGTCCAAGCGAGGCGATTTAACCTTAACGCTAACAAAAAAAAAAAAAAGCCCCTGTGAGTAGTAGAATAAAAGGATAGCAAAGCAAAGGTTCTCTTCCCAGCCTCCGCTCCCTGCAGCAGCATGCCGGCAGGAATAACAGATGGAAAAAATATGTTGCAGGATTAATGAGCCTGAAGGCAATCTTTATAGGAAAGTCACAAGGTAGAATGAACATGAATGTTACATGCATTTCATCACCAAAGACATGCATCCCTTCAATTGTTGTTATAAAGACAGTAGTATGGAGAAGCTTGAGTTGCAGCCTCTCAACTTACCGTGCCTATATTATTCCTGATTTTGATGAACTATATAGTAATTCTTAATTACACTCTCAGAGCAGGTGACATGGTTTAATCAATGTTAGTACGAAACAGCGACATGGCCAGGGAGAGGATAGTGGCTGAGAAGCTAGCATCAAATACCAAGTGACGATCAAGCCTAATTTTGAAGATATGAAAGGTATTGCTATGAACAACATTTTCTGGGAGCTTGTTTCATGCGTCACTGATGTCACTGGTAAAAAGATATTTCGTATTATCCATATTAACTCGGTGACGTCTAAGTTTTAGTCCGTTTTCTCTAGTCGGTAATGCTGGCGCTACTGTATTGTTCAATATCAACATTGTTGAATCCTTTAAGTATTTTGAAACTTTCTGGTAATTTGCCCCGAAGGCGCCTCATACTTAGAGAGAACAAGTTTGATTTTTGCAGTCTCTCTTCATATGGTTTGTTACACAAGGAGGATATCAATTTAATTCCTCTTTGCTGCACTAATTCCAATGTAAGAATGTTCATACTTAGAGGTCCAAAACTGCACTCCATATTTGAGGTGTGGTCTAACTTGACTTAGGTTTAGTGGCAATATCACATCCTTGCTTTTGTATGTAAAGTTTCTGCTTACAAATCTTGACATCCTACTTTCTTTTTTTGGCAGCTTCATTGCAGTGCTGGGAGAATTTGGAGTTATTGGAGACAATGACCCTTAGATCTCTCATAGTAAGGATGTCCTTTACCTTAAGGCCCATCATTTCATAATCATATTTCTTGTTTAGATTTCTTACTTGTAACAGAGGATAGTTATTGACGTCAAATGGCGTTGGCCATTTACTAGACCATTCAGCGATTTTATCTAGATCTTCTTGTAGTCTTAGCTTGTCTTCTTCAGTCAACAAGGCATTGCCGATCTTTGTGTCATCTGCAAATTTCAAGACTAGGTTATTCAGCTCTACTTCAGTATCGTTAATATACACAATGAAAAGTATAGGCCCAAGTATGGATCCCTGGGGAACTCCACAAGTAACGGGTAACCACGGAGAGAGAGAGAGAGAGAGAGAGAGAGAGAGAGAGAGAGAGAGAGAGAGAGAGAGAGAGAGAGAGAGAGAGAGAGAGAGAGAGTTGTTTACGTGGAGCAACGAGACTTCGCAGGCACCTTGGTAACTCACCATGCAGAGACCTGGGTAGCGATTTCATGCAATGACGCCATGCAGTTACCAAGTGTGGGTATTGGTCGTTGATGACGTGTTAAGTGATATCACTGGAAAAAGCTTTCTGCGCAACAATTTTATGTACAGTGAGGAAAAAGAAAAGAAAGTGTCATTACCCTTTGGTTCGATGAAATTAGAAATGAGCAATGTTGTCCTCGGTGTTTTGATTTAAATGGTATTTCTCATCATTTCTATTAATTTCTTATCTATAATAAAATAGCTTTTATTGTCCTATATGCTTTCACTGAGTCTTTGAAATCTTTGAAATAATGTTAGAAATGATTTGTTTATTGAAATAGGTAAACAAGTGAACTTTTCTACTTCGGTGATCCTCATTTTGAAAAGTATTTTTGAAAGCTAAAGAGATGAGTTCCATTTACCATGTATCATATGCTATGAAAGAAAACGATAAGAAAGTGATAGTTGCCCTACATCGTTAGTCTAATATTTTTTTGCTGAGGGGCAACTAAACAGGTAGACAAAAATGTAGTGATTCTGAGGACATTATCATTTTGCTCTTGAGGGAATTACGAAACCAATGCATGCTAATCCTCCCTGAACAGCAGAACCAGACTCAATGTAGTGGATGATTTTAACGGCCTTTCTATTCGATAACAAATCGTAGTGGAAATGAAACGCAAAAGTATTGAGATCACGTAAAACATGAATGAAATACAATGATTGAGCTGAAGGTTAACTGTATTGTTTTTGTTTTCAAGTATGAGTTTCAGAACTCTGCCAGATTTTCCGAATATTCCTCCATTATTGTATCCTCAGTTTCAAAGTAATCATATATTCATCTTTAAAACTAATATCAAATATTCAGGTTCGTTTCACAAACAAACATGATGGGAGGACAGAAATATCTGGTAATTCCATTTAGGGAAATTCTTTTACCCTGCCAATGGCACCTGATGGCTTCCTATCTTCCTAGTGCCATAGCCAAACAAGTAGACCACGTATGACGACACTCAGGAGAATATATCAAAACTGTCCAGTGTGTCAATATGTCAAGCAGGGCAAGTGCAGCAGCACTTGTCTTGCTGTCTGTACATTTTCCAGTCAAAGCCTTTCGAAGTATATGAAATTTTTTCTTCTTTTTTGCAAAATATTTATAGCTAGAATATACAGATTTTGACAGAAAGAATTAAGTAAACGACAACATGGCATAGTTTCGAAAAAAACACAAACAAACTTTTCAAATGACAAGACCAGAAAGTAGAGAAAATCAAACTCCACCTTATCCGGACCGTACCCCCTGCACTGTACGCAGACGACAACAGAGAAACAACTTGACTTGACAGCTTAACCCAATGTATACCTCGTGATGGCAATCATGTGGGAGGATAATGCATAACAAACTCTATGCAAATCAATAACCCCGGCCACGGTTTCGAGATGGCGGTTACACCAGTGTCAATTACATGTACGTCAATCATATGTAACCAGATGTGATTATGATACGGGAGCATTTAATGACTACGAATCATTAACTATACAGAAGGCAGACGGTGAGCCAAAGAGCTGACCCTCTCCATACTCCTCAAACTCTCAGTATTTGACAAGCCGAAAGAGAAAAATTATATTCTTTTCTATACGTGTTTCATATATTGGTATAAATCTGAATTTCAAATTTTTCTCTAAACTGACGTTTGAATATTCTTTCAGAGTTAAAGTACAGCAATATAAAGCTTCTGTCGATATGACACTTAATGGGGAAATAGAACTTTTCGAATGATAATGAATGCAACAAATATACCCAGGCCAATATTACTTTCCCTTAAAAAGCTTGCTTATCTGCTTATTTCCAGAGCGGATATATACTTGCTATATCTATATAACTATTGCAATAAAGTTGCCTTGTCGTACAGAAATTTCCAAATAGATATCTCTTAATAATTCACACAAATATTCCCTAATGGTTAAAGAAAATTCTTGCTCTTTTTTATTTTTCATATTCTCCCTTTCACCTATTCATATATAGGAGTAAGAGAGAAAAAGTGCTACCTCCGTATTCCATGAATGTCGTATAAGGTGACTAAATGGGATGGAAACCTCTCTGCCTTTTATATTCCAGTTTCTAAAAGACGGAACTGAAGAAGGAGCCAGGCAGAGAGTGCTCATCCTCCTCAAAGGCTCAAGCTGGGGAGTCTAAATATGTGTGGATACATCCAAGAAGAGAAGAGAGGAGAGATATGTAGTTTGTCTGAAGGAAAATAACCTGGGTGTTCTGGTTCTGAGTGAAGCAAAGTTATAGTGTTTGCTAATGTTTTATGATAAAGTCAGGGGTTAGTCAGACGACAAGATCTAAGAAAGGAGTAGCATTACTCTCGAGGAAGGAGTTGTGTGAATATGTGAAACAGTGTGAAGTGAATTATAAACCGATTTGAATAAAAATGAAAGTGGTTGGCTAGAGATTGGTGATTAATAGTGTTTATACACTTGACCATGAGAAGAAAGATCATGAGAGGCAAGTGTTTTGGGAGCAGTTCAGTGAGTGTCCCAGCAGTTTTGATGCAAGAGACCGAGATTTAGTAATGGGTGATTTGAATGCGAAGTTGAGTAATGTGGCAGTTGAGGGTAAAACTGAGAAGCATAAAGTAATCATATTATGAATGGAAATGGTGAATAGCTCGTGGAACTGTGTGCTGAAAAAGAACAGGTGACTGGGGCATACACAAGTTTACGTATGTGTGTGGGAAAGATGGTCAGCGTGCGGTACTGGATTACATCACATTTACAAGGCGTGTAAAAGAGAGACTTCTGGAAGCAAATGTGCTGAGAGGGGTAGCTGGTAGGATGTATGATCATTGTCTTGTGAAGGTGGAGGTGTAGATTTGTAGAGGGGTAGATTTGTAGAGGTTTTAAAAAAAGAGAAAACAATGCTGGTGAGAAGAGAGTGGTGAGAGTAAGCGAGCTTGGCTAAGCTTAACACGTGTGAAGAAATAACAGGAGAGATTGAGCGTAGATTGACAAAAGGTAAGAATGAATGAAGCAAGGAGAGTAGGGGAGAAATATTATATATTTAGGGAAGTATTGCTGACGTGCGAGAGATGCACGTGACGTGTGAAAGGTGAGAGGTAGGCAGATTAGAAAGGGCAATTAGCGGTGGGATAAAGTGAAGTTGCTAGTGAAAAGGAAACGGGAGGCGTTCTGGCGCTACTTAAAAGGAAGAAGTGCAAATAATTGGAAGAAGCATACAAGAAAGCGTAAGGTCAAAAGGAAGGTGCAGAGAGTGAAAAATTGCGCCCTAGATATACTCTCAATTGCCATGTTATCCATCTTGGCATTTTAATCACCCATCAAACTAAAACTAGGTCTCTTACTTCAAAACTGTTGACACACTCACTCAGCTGCTCCCAAAACACTTGCCTCTCTCTCATGATCTTTCTTCTTATGACCACCAATAATCACCCATCTCTCTCCATCCACTTTCAGTTTTACCCACATCAATCTGCAATCTACTTTCTTACACTCTTATCATACCTTCCCACTACTGCTTCAGTAGTAGTATTATTCCTTCCTTAGCTCTTGTCCTCTCACCAACTCCTGACTTTAATCCTAAGAAGTTTCCATACCATTCTTTCCTTTTATCCTTGAGCTTTGTTTCACTTAGGATCAGAATATTCAGGTTTCATTCGTCAAACAGGCTCCCTATCTCTCCTGTCTTCCCATCTTGGTTACATCACACACACACACACAGTCGGACACCATATTATTCGAGGAGAATGAGCACTCCCTGCTAGGCTCTTTCTTATGTTCCCTATTTGAGAAAATGAGATAAGTATATAAAGTATGTAGTATGGATTTTTGCACCAGTGGAAAAACATTATATCAAAAATACACACGCATTTATATATATATATATATATATATATATATATATATATATATATATATATATATATATATATATATATATATATATATATATATATCATAGAACATACAAACCTCCAACAGCCAGGAGACATGAATGTAATCGCTAGGCTATGGGCACATAGCCTATCAGTTAGCATTCCTGCCGCTTGCACAGGGGTCCCGGGTTCGATCCTGGCTGTTGGAGGTTTGTATGTTCTATGATATATATATATATACGGACATATTTTATTTCACACTTTCATTTTGTGTGAATGACTGACAGGGACACATGGGCCTCTGCACCACACAAAAGTTTGCATAAAGCCAAGTGAAGTGATCAGACAACGAAAGGAAGAGGAAAGCGAAGTCTTCATACACCAAGATGCCGGTGGCCAACTTAAGAACCTTGCACCGTTACGTTTTACCTCGTTTGCTTTAATAGAACAAATTGAGGAAGTATTAAGAGCATTAAAGTGTTACTTCTTGCAATTTTCCCAAAATGCAAGGAATTGGGGAAATATTAAACCGAGTAAAAGCAGGCCAAGTAGGCTCCCGGCTGCTCCCGTTGCCTGGGGAATGTTATCTAGAATTAACATGTCTTTGTCCTTCTGTTCAACCGTTTTCTATTTTCATTTATGTCTGTCTATTTATTTACATTTCAGCCTGTATTAATGTTGGTGTTTCTGTTGCTGTTTGTATAACTTTTTATATTTAAGGTCACTGCGAGTTCTATTATATTTTCTTGTTTGTCATTATGTTACGGCACAACGCGGGGTTAGGGATGAGGACTTCCGTTCAGCACAAGGTAATCCTACTGATGGTGCATGGGTGTTGCTCTTGATCCACTCCGCATAAATGTTGTTAGATTTGATTTTGAGGAATATGTAGATAAATCCTCTTTTACGTTTTCTAATGAAGGCAATCTTTTCGCTTTATCCTTTCACAACATTTTATGTCTTTTGTTGATGTTCGCATATACAATCAAGCGCACGTACACAAATAGAAATCAGGCACTCACACACACACACACACACACACACACACACACACACACGTTACTGACCATGCGTAAACACTGATCACTTCCGGGGTTGGACCCGTATGGTTTCGAACACTGCGTGATAATCAGTCTACACCCAGCCAAGGTGTGTGTGCCTTTCCTTTTCGGGGCTAGTGCATAGCTTGGTACCTGGTGTAGGTTGCGGTGTCTGTGTTTGCATACATGCATAAGAGTAAAGACATGATATATATATATATATATATATATATATATATATATATATATATATATATATATATATATATATATATATACATATATATATATATATATACATAGTGTTTTAGATATCTGGGAGTGGATCTGGCAGCGGATGGAACCATGGAAGCGGAAGTGGATCATAGGGTGGGGGAGGGGGCGAAAATCCTGGGGGCCTTGAAGAATGTGTGGAAGTCGAGAACATTATCTCGGAAAGCAAAAATGGGTATGTTTGAAGGAATAGTGGTTCCAACAATGTTGTATGGTTGCGAGGCGTGGGCTATGGATAGAGTTGTGCGCAGGAGGATGGATGTGCTGGAAATGAGATGTTTGAGGACAATGTGTGGTGTGAGGTGGTTTGATCGAGTGAGTAACGTAAGGGTAAGAGAGATGTGTGGAAATAGAAAGAGCGTGGTTGAGAGAGCAGAAGAGGGTGTTTTGAAGTGGTTTGGGCACATGGAGAGGATGAGTGAGGAAAGATTGACCAAGAGGATATATGTGTCGGAGGTGGAGGGAACAAGGAGAAGAGGGAGACCAAATTGGAGGTGGAAAGATGGAGTGAAAAAGATTTTGTGTGATCGGGGCCTGAACATGCAGGAGGGTGAAAGGAGGGCAAGGAATAGAGTGAATTGGAGCGATGTGGTATACCGGGGTTGACGTGCTGTCAGTGGATTGAAGCAGGGCATGTGAAGCGTCTGGGGTGAGCCATGGAAGGCTGTGTAGGTATGTATATTTGCGTGTGTGGACGTATGTATATACATGTGTATGGGGGGGGGGGTTGGGCCATTTCTTTCGTCTGTTTCCTTGCGCTACCTCGCAAACGCGGGAGACAGCGACAAAGTATAATAAATAATAAAATATATATATATATATAATTTATTCATTCATTTATTTTGCTTTGTCGCTGTCTCCCGCGTTAGCGAGGTAGCGCGCATATATATATATATATATATATATATATATATATATATATATATATATATATATATATATATATATATATATATATATATATATATATATATATATATATATATATATGTGTGTGTAAAGGGAAACAGAAGAAGGAGTCACGCGGGGAGTGCTCATACTACTCGAAGGCTCAGACTGAGGTGTCTAAATGTGTGTGGATGTAACCAAGATGAGAAAAAGGGAGAGATAGGTAGTATGTTTGAGGAAAGGAACCTGGATGTTTTGGCTTTGAGTGAAACGAAGCTCAAGGGTAAAAGGGAAGAGTGGTTTGGGAATGTTTTGGGAGTAAAGTCAGAGGTTGGTGAGAGGACAAGGGTAAGGGAAGGAGTAGCACTACTTCTGAAACAGGAGTGGCGGGAGTGTGTGATAGTGTAAGAAAGTAAACTCTAGACTGACATGTGTAAACCTGAAAGTGGATAGAGATCGATGGGTGATTATTGGTGCATATGCACCTGGGCATGAGAAGAAAGATCATGAGAGGCAAGTGTTTTGGGAGCAGCTGAGTGAGTGAGTCAGTAGTTTTGATGCACGAGACCGGGTTATAGTGACGGGTGATATGAATGCAAAGGTGAGCAATGCAGCAGTTGAGGGAATAATTGGTGTACATAGAGTGTTCAGTGTTGTAAATGGAAATGGTGAAGAGCTTGTAGATTTATGTGCTGAAAAAGACTGGTGATTGGGAATACCTTGTTTAAAAAGAGATATACATAAGTATGAGAAGAAAGATAATGAGAGGCAAATGTTTAGGCAGCAGCTGAGTGAGTGTGCTATTTGTTTTCATGCACGAGACTGGGTTATAGTGATGGGTGATTTGAATGCAAAGGTGAGTAATGTGGCATTTGAGGGAATGATTGGTGCACATGGGGTGATCAGTGTCGTAAATGGAAATGGTGAAGAGCTTGCAGATTTGTGTGCTGAAAAAAGACTGGTGATGAGAATAGCAGGTTTAAAACGAGATATACATACGTATACGTATGTAAGTAGGAGAGATGGCCAGAGAGCGTTATTGGATTACATGTTAATTGATAGGTGCGAGAAAAAAGAGACTTTTGAATGTTAATATGCTGAGAGGTGCAACTGGAGAGATGTCTGATCATTATCTTGTGGAGGCAAAGGTGAAGAATTGTAGAGATTTTCAGAAAAGAAGAGAGAATGTTGGGGTGAAAGGAGTGATGAGAGTAAGTAAGCTTGGGAAGGAGACTTGTGTGAGGAAGGTTCAGGAAAGACTGAGTGGAAAATGGAAAAAGGTGAGAGCAAAGGACGCAAGGGGAGTGTGGGAGGAATGGGATATATTTAAGGAAGCAGTGAAGGCTTGCACAAGGGATGCTTGTAACATGAGAAGCGTGGGAGGTGGGCAGATTAGAAAGGATATTGAGTGGTGGGATGAAGAAGTAAGATTGTTGCTGAAAGAGAAAGAGAAGAGAGAGGCATTTGGACGAGTTTTGCACGGAAATAGTGCAAATAGCTGAGAGATGTGTAAAATAGGAGGAAGGAGGTCAAGAGAAACGTACAAGAGGAGGGAGCGATGAAAAATGTGTGGAGGACGAGCAAATTATCTCGGAAAGCAAAAATGGATATGTTTGAAGGAACAGTGGTTCCAACAATGTTATATTAAAAGCTTTGCAGAAGACGAAAGCCGGCAAGGCAGTGGGTTTGGATGGTATGACAGTGGAATTTATCAAGAAAGGGTGTGACTGTATTGTTGATTGGTTGGTAAGGTTATCTAATGTATGTATGACTCATGGTAAGGTGCCTGAGGATTGGCGAAATGCTTGCATAGTGCCATTGTACAAAGGAAAAGGGGATAAAAGTGAGTGCCCAAATTACAGAGGTATAAGTTTGTTGAGTATTCCTGGGAAATTATATGGAAGGTGAAGGCTTTTACAGAGCATCAGATTGGGGAAGAGCAGTGTGGTTTCAGAAGTGGTAGAAGATGTGTGGATAAGGTGTATGTTTTGGGGAATGTATGTGAGAAATACTTAGAAAAGCAAATGGATTTGTATGTAGCATATATGGACCTGGAGAATGCATATGATAGAGTTGACAGAGATGCTCTGTGGAAGGTATTAAAAATATATGGCGTGGGAGGCATGTTTGTTAGAAGCAGTGAAAAGGTTTTATCGAGGATGTAAGGTATGTGTACATGTAGGAAGAGAGGAAAGCGATTGGTTCTCAGTGAATGTAGGTTTGCGGCAGGGGTGTGTGATGTCTCCATGGTTGTTTAAATTTTTATGGATGGGGTTGTTAGGGAGCTGAATGCAAGAGTTTTGGAATGGGGGCAAGTATGCAGTCTGTGGTGGATAAGAGAGCTTGGGAAGTGAGTCAGTTGTTCGCTGATGATACATCGCTGGTGGTTGATTCATGTGAGAAACTGCAGAAGCTGGTGACTGAGTTTGGTAAAGTGTGTGTAAGAAGAGAGCTGAGAGTAAATATGAATAAGATCAATGTTATTAGGTACAGTAGGGTTGAGGGACAAGTCAACTGGGAGGTATGTCTGAATGGAGAAAAACTGGAGGAAGTGAAGTGTTTTAGATATCTGGAAGTGGATTTGGCAGCGGATGGAGCCATGGAAGCGGAAGTGAATCATAGGGTGGGAAGGGGGATAAAGTTCTGGGAGCGTTGAAGAATGTGTGGAAATCGAGAACATTATCTCGGAAATAAAAAAATGGGTATGTTTGAAGGAATAGTCGTTCCAACATATGTTATATGGCTGCGAGGCGTGGGCTATGGAAAGAGTTGTGCGGAGGAGGATGGATGTTCTGGAAATGAGATGTTTGAGGACAATATGTGGTATGAGGTGGTTTGATCGAGTAATTAATAATAGGGTAAGAGAGATGTGTGGTAATAGAAAGAGTGTGGTTGAGAGAGCAGAAGAGGGTGTTTTGAAATGGTCTTGTCACATGGAGAGGATGAGTGAGGAAAGATTGACCAAGAGGATATATGTGTAGGAGGTGGAGGGAACGAGGAGAAGTGGGAGACCAAATTGGAGGTGGAATGATGGAGTGAAAAAGATTTAGAGTGATTGGGGCCTGAGCATGCAGGAGGGTGAAAGGCGTGCAAGGAATAGAGTGAATAGGAACGATGTGGTATACCGGGGTCGACGTCCTGTCAATGGATTGAACCAGGGCATGTGAAGCGTCTGGAGTAAACCATGGGAAGTTCTGTGGGGCCTGGATGTGGAAAGGGAGCTGTGGTTTCGGTGCATTATTACATGACAGCTAGAGACTGAGTGTGAACGAATGTGGCCTTTGTTGTCTTTTCCTAGCGCTACCTCGTGCATATGAGGGGAGAGGGGGTTGTTATTTCATGTTTGGCGGGGTGGCGATGGGAATGAATAAAGGCAGACAGTATGAACTATGTACATTTGTATATATGTATATGTCTGTGTGTATATATATGTATACGTTGAGATGCATAGGTATGTATATTTGCGTGTGTGGACGTGTATGTATATATATGCTTATGTGGGTGGGTTGGGCCATTCTTTCGTCTGTTTCCTTGAGCTACTTCGGTAACGCGGGAGACAGCGACAAAGCAAAATAAATAGATAAGTATAAAC
The DNA here is from genome assembly GCF_036320965.1 of Panulirus ornatus. Lineage (NCBI taxonomy): Eukaryota > Metazoa > Arthropoda > Malacostraca > Decapoda > Palinuridae > Panulirus > Panulirus ornatus. Next base: position 41,531,928 of record NC_092235.1, on the reverse strand, counting down.
ATGAATGAATATATATATATATATATATATATATATATATATATATATATATATATATATATATATATATATATATATATATATACAAGGCCAAGCAACGCGACAACATGAGTGTATGATTCTCTCCCTGAAACACACAAATTGTGATCACACACACACACACACACACATACACACACACACACACACACATACATATATATGTATATGTATGCTTACATAAGAGGACAGAAATTCAGAGATGTGGCCTTACGAGTGTAGAACTACTTCCTCGTCCATTATAGATGTGTTTTCTTGTGTAGTTGCATACACACATCCTTGATGACTATAATTCAACCATTTAACCCAGCAGATATGCTTGGTATCCCCACAATATCTTAGGAAACTCACGCTACACATGTACCTAAGTCTGTCTCGAACACTGCTGGATCTCAGTTCATATGTCCGCTTATACAAAGGATCAGGTCATCTTTGCATGGAGCGCTGATTTCATATTTTGGGTGGTTCTAGGTCTTCGAATTTACTCGATAGAATCGAGTCAACAGCAAATATGGCGAACCGTTTAGCTTGACTTCAATATTTAAATCACTTTCCATACGAAGCACTGATAGATTTCTACCTTTTCTTCAATGTACATTACTTCGGCTTCTCTTCTCAAGAGTGGGTGTTCGCGTGTCTCCGTCACTAGCAAGACCACGTAAGCCCCAGGGTCATATGATTAATGTGTGGCCGTTGGTAACTCAGAGGTAAACCTTTGGGATGTCTATTTCACTCCCTTCACTGATGAACGTTAAACCGTTTTACCTTCTCAACATTTTCTGGATAATCACCACTTGTCCCTTTTTAAAAGGCATATTTACCACACCAGAAAACTCCTGGATCATTTCGCTCTATTTTCTTTCTTACTTTCGCTCAATACTTGTTTCTTTTAAGTTGTAACCTCACTGACTATTCCTGTCTATGACTGGTACCTTTACCATCCACCCATCCACACACACACACACACACACACCACGTTCACATTCCTATACTGACACATATCTCGTGGCCGTGCCACTAGCCGCACCTGGGAACGCTCACGTCCCAGCAATAAGACGGGACTGGTGCTCTCTCATCGGCACTGGATCAGAGGCCGAGCCTCGCCAAGTACCCAGGCATGGCCATGTGGACCTGGGCCAGCCAGGTGCCGGACCACTTACCTCGTTGGATGAAGCCCGTGAATAATCTATATGCGTAGTTAGGGTCGTTACTTACGGCTTTTTGCGGAGTTGCTTTCCACCCCAGTCAACTGTTATTGCTCGTATTCTACATAACAAAACTCTTAGCTAAATTACGTGTAGGTGGTGTGGTGGAGGCGTGACGACGTGCTCCATCCCGGCCTGAGCAGTTTAAGTCGGCTTCACACGCGGCCCCCGGCCTGAGAAACACACCCACACACACACACACACACACACACCTCTTGCATCCCTCCTAACATATTCCGGTGGGAGTTTTCCCCCTTTAATGCGGAAATAACTTTAAGTAAATCTAATTCCTTGGATAGTAAACTTTTAAGTTATAGAATATATAAGCCAATACATATTTTAAGGGAAAAGCTTTCCAGAAATTAGAAGTTTTTACCTGAGCTCCATAGAAAAACTTGCAGGAAATTCAGATGCCTTTTAAAGACCAATGAACACTAGCCTCTTGCTCGTGGTGGTCGTATATCAGGATGTAAAAAGTCAGATAAAACTCGTCGTCTCACAGAGCTGTCTGGAATATGTTCCGATACACCACTGGACAGAAAATCTATTTTCTCTCTTTTTTATGAGAAATAATAATCAATCAGTTCTCGTTTGCTTTGCTGTTTCATCTCATTTGTCTAGGTTATGAGAGTACTAAGTCCTTGACTGCAAACGTCCTATACAAGAAGAGGTTTTCTGATTGCTGTGTGTCTAGTATAGACATGTAAACATGCCAAAATGATTCTAGTACAATTTTCAGAACTATCTGTCACGTCCGACATATTGGAAAACCCCTTAGCATTAACTTGTGTAAAACTATTTTACCAATGAAGCTGTACCTCTCTCTCTCTCTCTCTCTCTCTCTCTAAGAGAACACAAAATTTAATCGGTCGATCAACACGTTTTCCGTAACAGGAGACCCTGCCTGACGAATTCATTGGAATCTTTAAATGTTATTTATCAGAATTGGGCGCAAAATTACTGTCTGATGTAATTTATATCGATTTTCAAAACTCCTTCGATAAAGTACCTCACAAGAGAATTTCACGTGAACTTAAAGCACACGGAATGGGTAAAGAACTCTGTATATGGATCAGAGATTGGCTTGCTGGAAGAAAGCAGCGTATAGTATTAAACGGGAAAGCCTCAGACAGGCTAGACGTAACGAGTGGTGTGCCGCAGGGGTCGGTCCTCGTCCCAGTTCTTTTCATAATGTACATTAATGACCTAGAATTCGGTCTCATATCTGAGACCACCAAATTTGCCGACGATACTAAACTAGGAGGTAGAGCTGTAAACAGGATGGACTGCGAAATGATTCAAAGAGATCTTAACTTACAAGTAGAGTTGTCAGACAGATGGCAAATGAAGTTTAATGTAGATAAGTGTAAAGTTATGCACTTTGGGGGCAAGAAAATACGTTACGGCTATAAATTCTTCGGAATCTCTCTAATTAAAGTAACTGAAGAAAGGAATTTTGGAGTTGTCATTAGCAACAATTTGAAACCAAATGCTGGGTTTCATAGCCAAGAACATAGATAACAAGACACCAGAATCACTTCTCACACTTTAGAATTCTCTAGTAAGACCACACCTTGAATATGTAGTCCAGTTTTGGCCCCAAACTATAAAATGGAAAAATTAGAGCAAGTAAAAAGACGCACGACAAAATCTATCCCATCTCTTAGAAATTTGGCATACGAAGAGAGATTGAAATGATTGGATCTCTTCTCCCTTAAAAAGACGTAGACTTCGCGGTGACTTAATAAGTGTTCAAAATTCTGAAAAAGTTCGATAAAGTAAATTACGAACATCTTTTCGAAATACAAGAAAATACGGTTACCACAAATGGAATAAAACTCAAAGCTAAAAGATGTGGTACGGACGTGGGAAAAAGCTTCTTTTTCTATAAGTGTGTTGAGCACTGGAATAACTTACCGTCAGACGTAGTGAATGCTAAGACTATAGATACCATCAAAAGTCATTTAGACAAATACTATATAAGATCAGGTATACTCTAAGAAAAACGCCAGAAATAAACTGTATAGCGACAGCGGGAACGGGGACACTAGAAGTCTAATGTGTAGCAGCGAGGAGTCGGTGATAGCTTAAAAACTGCTGGGTGGAAGTACATTATCTCTCTCTCTCTCTCTCTCTCTCTCTCTCTCTCTCTCTCTCTCTCTCTCTCTCTCTCTCTCTCTCACACACACACACACACAGACACAGACACAGAGATACAGACACACACACACACACACACACACACACACACACAAATATGCACTCCCCCAAGAGAGTGGAATGTGTCCAGAAAGAAGAGTGGACCGAGGGAGGGTGGGGGTGGGATGTGGTAAGGTGATGTAAGGTACTGGTTGAAGGAAGGACTGAAGACCCGGGGTATATGGGAAGAGTTGGGGTAGAGGAAAGGTGATGGAAGGGACGGGTGAGGGCGGAGGAGGTATAGCAATGAATGATGGAACGGGTGGAGGAGGATACGGAGGAAGATGAGTATGTGTGGAGGTAGAAGGAGAATATGGCAAGAGAAGAGAAAAAGCTAAAAGTCGTTGAACTCAGTTGTCTTTTCAGTAAGGGAGGAGTGTGGTGAATCTCACTTCCAGATTCCAGGCTCAGAGGCTTCCAGTGACGGAGGACTATGGAGAATCCTGCTTGTACACTCCAGATGGTTCCAGTAAGGGCCGGGTGTAGAAAATCTCGCTTCCACGCTCCAGGTTCCAGTCTCAAACAGTTACAAGTTTTTCGAGTGAATTATCCTCGAGTTAGTCATCTCAGATTATACCTCTCACTCTATAACATCTACGGACGTTTTCCTTGTTCATTTATTCATAACTATCCCAGAACACTTACAGCTCCGAGATTGCTCTACACGCAGTAGCAGGAACAGGATGGACTCCTTTGAAGCGAGATCTTCCTTGACAAAAGTACACATTGATTAGCTGACGATGATACAGCCCCATCAAAGGTGACTTTTCACGCGCAGTTCAGGCTGAGTCCAGTAACACCTGTCATAGATATACACTATCAAGAAGACGTTTCAGAATCCTTCACCCGCATACTGTGAGGCAATCATAACTGAAGGACATGTCTGACTGAATGACTGTCTGTTTGTCTGTCTATCATCTGTCTTGGGTGGCCTGGCACCATCCACGTTCCTCAAACACTCGTCAGGAAGTGACGGACACTGACAGACAGCCGTATTGTATATACGTAAAGTCTTGCTGTGATATTCTGTTTCACTGCTCGTAAACTGAGTGTGAGAACTTGGAGAACGATTTCAAACTGAAAAACACCAATACACTGGAACCGTGAGGATATATGAAAACAAACATCATTCGTGAGCTAGCTCACTCTCTTGAACGTTGCTGAAATACAACGGCCCCGGTCGTCGCCAGTTTGTGAAGGTTGGAATGAGGAAAGAGTTAGGATAACATTGCTGAATCTATTGTACACCTTGCAGAGCCTACTGCACGATCACCTTTACTGATACATATACGACGCGTTGTGTAGCTGCGGCTGAGAGGGTTAATGCCAAGTGCTCCTCTAAGGATCAGTCCGATCATACCTGATCTCATATGAGGTGGGGTCTTTTCGTCCGGTGTAAGGGGCACACGTCCTGTAGCCTCATTACAAGTGATTTTCACGTCTGAATCTCCTTTTTTTCCTTTCGTTAACTTCCTACTTTTCCCCCTTCCCCAGACCCAACATTGCAACTGCTACAGCAACATGAAATCTGATTAATTCCACTCCTATCAAGCTAGCTGTCCCAGAGGAAATCCCACAGGGAATCCCCTGCCTTACCAACAACAATCCCCCATCCCATTTCACCTCCAACAAATTCAGGGGCTTTAAAATGCTCGGTCACCGGATCCCATTTTCATGACTCGACCAGATCAGTAAATATGGCCAAACGAGGCATCACTGTCCCAAAGAAATGGACAGAGTATTCCTAAGGTGGAGAGGCCGAGTGTGATTGTGCTGGTGTCTGATGGTAATGGCAAGATTTTGGCCGGGTTAACTTTAATTCATGCGATCGCTGGGGTCATCCGGGAATGTTATAGTGCTTCCCCCAGCCGGCTGTAAGGTCACTTGCAGATAGGGTTCCCCTGAAGGGAGGGAGGGAGATGGTTTTGGAGGAGTGAGGTATGACTGGAGTGTAGGTGGTGTGGGTACGACTAGAGAGATAAGGGTCTTGGGTCGGGGGAATAAGACAGGAATCCTGGATTATGTCTGGAGGCCGAATGATTTGCACTAGATGTACACACGCTCGTATGTAGGTGTATGTACGTGTTGATATATATATATATATATATATATATATATATATATATATATATATATATATATATATATATATATATATATATATATATATATATATATATATATATATATATATATATATATAAATATATATATATATATATATAGGGGATTTTTTTTTTTTGGACAATCACATGTTTACCAAATGGCGTCCTAGCTTCGTCTCTTCGATGTATATCAACTGACTGTTATATTTCTCTCTTGTGTCTCCCCTGATGATGTGATTATTACACGAAAGTGCACTTGGGAACTTTTCGTGTTTCATTTTCCCCGTGGACTCATAGGAATATCTTGATCACGCGCAAAATTGTGATCCTTTCCAATATATATATATATATATATATATATATATATGGGCCTGGCTAATAGGAAATAACTATTCGAATACTATGTACTCGAATACCCTTCGTCTCACATTGATGAGCAACGGGGTCTACACCGGTCATATCCCAGCAGGCGCACATAGCCAGCAGATAGCATTTTACCGAAATTAACTGTACAACTGGGAGAATAAAAAGGTGTTTTGGAAGGAGGTAAATACAGTGCGTAAGACAAGAGAACAAATGGGAACATCGGTGAAAGGGGCTAATGGGGTGGTGATAAAAGTAGTGGTGATGTGAGAAGGAGATGGAGTGAGTATTTTGAAGGTTTAATGAATGTGGTAGATGATAGATTGGCAGATATAGGGTGTTTTGGTCGAGGTGTTGTGCGAAGTGAGAGGGCTAGGGAGAATGATTTGGTAAACAGAGAAGAGGTAGTAAAAGCTTTACAGAAGATCAAAGTTCGCAAGGCAGCGGGTTTGGATGGTATTGCAGTGGAGTTTACTAAAAAAAAAGTGGGTGACTGTGTTCTTGACTGGTTGGTAAGGCTATTTAATGTATGTATGACTCATGGTGAGGTACCTGAGGATTGGCGGAATGCATGCATTGTGCCATTGTACAAAGGCAAAGGGGATAAAGGTGACTGCTGAAATTACAGAGGTATAAGTTTATTGACTATTCCTGGGAAATTATATGGGAGGGTATTGATTGAGAGGGTGAAGGCATGTACAGAGCATCAGACTGGGGAAGAGGAGTGTGGTTTCAGAAGTGGTAGAGGATGTGTGGATCAGGTGTTTGCCTTGAAGAATGTATGTGAGAAATACTTAGAGAAGCAAATGGATTTATATGTAGCATTTATGGATCTGGAGAAGGCATATGATAGACTTGATAGAGAAGCTCTGTGGAAAGTATTAAGTATATATGGTGTGGGAGGAAAGTTCTTACGAGCAGTGAAAAGTTTCTATCGAGGATGTAAGGCATATGTAGGAGTAGGAAGAGAGGAATGTTATTGGTTCTCAGTGAATGTCGGTTTGCAGCAGGGTTGCATGATGTCTCTATGGTTGCTTAGTTTGTTTATGGATGGGACTGTTAGGGAGGTGAATGCAAGAGGTTTGGAGAGAGGGGCAAGGATGCAGTCTGTTCTGGTTAAGAGAGCTTGGGAAGTGACTCATTTGTTGTTCGCTGATGATACAGCGTTGGTGGCTGATTCGGGCGACAATCTGCAGAAGCTGGTGACTGACTCTGGTAAAGTGTGTGAAAGAAGAAAGTTGAAAGTAGATGTGAATAAGAGCAAGGTTATTAGGTACAGTAGGGTTGAGGGACAAGTCAATTAGGAGGTAAGTTTGAATGGAGAAAAACTGAAGGAAGTGAAGTGTTTTAGATATCTGGGCGTGGATTTGACAGCGAATGGAACCATTTAAGCGGAAGTGAGTCACGGTGGGGGAGGGGGCGAACGTTCTGGGAGCGTTGAAAGATGTGCGGAAGGCGAGAACATTATTTCGGAAAGCAAAAATGGGTACGTTTGGAGAAATAGTGGTTCAACAGTGCTATATGGTTGCGAGGCGTGGGCTATAGATTGAGTTGTGCGGAGGAGGGTAGATGTGTTGGAAATGAGATGTTTGAGGAAAATTGTGGTGTGAGGTGGTTTGATCGAGTAAGTAATGAAAGGGTAAGGGAGATGTGTGGTAATAAAAAGAGTGTGGTTGAGGGAGCGGAAGAGGGTGTTTTGAAATGGTTTGGTCACATGGAGAGAATGAGTGAGGAAAGATTGACCAAGAGGATATATGTGTCAAAGGTGGAGGGAAAGAGGAAAAGAGGGAGACGAAATTGTAGGTGGAAAGATGGAGTGAAAAAGATTTTGAGCAGTCGGGGCCTGAACATGCAGGAGGGTGAAAGGTGTGTAAGGAGTAGAGTGAGCTGGAACGATATGCTATACCGGGGTCGACGTGCTGTCAATGGATTGAACCAGGGCATGTTAAGTGTGTGGGGTAAAACAGGGAAGTTTTTATGGTGCCTGGATGTGGAAAGGGAGCTTTGGTTTGCGTGTGAACGAACGTGGTCTTTATTTTCTTTTCCTAGCGCTACTTTGCGCGCATGCCGGTGGGGGGAGGGGGGTTGACATTCCATGTGTGGCGGGGTGGCGACGCGAATGAATAAAGGCAGCAAGTATGAGTTATGTATTTGTGCGTATATTCAAATATATGTGTGTATGTATATATATATGTATACGTTGTAATGTATAAGTATGTATATGTGCATGTGCGGACGTGTATGTATATACATAAGTGTGTGGGTGGTTTGGGCCATTCTTTCGTCTGTTTCCTTGCGCTACCTTGCTAACGAGGGAGACAAAGTATAATGAATAGTTAAATGAATTTTGAATAAAGATATATATATATATATATATATATATATGAATATATATATATATATATATATATATATATATATAAATATTTTTTTTTTTTTTTTTTTTTCAAACTATTCGCCATTTCCCGCGTTAGCGAGGTAGCGTTAAGAACAGAGGACTGGGCCTTAGAGGGAATATCCTCACCTGGCCCCCTTCTCTGTTCCTTCTTTTTTGGGAAAAAAAAAAAAAAAAAAAAAAAAAGAGAGGGGAGGATTTCCAGCCCCCCGCTCCCTTCCCTTTTAGTCGCCTTCTACGACACGCAGGGAATACGTGGGAAGTATTCTTTCTCCCCTATCCCCAGGGATAATATATAAATATATATATATATATATATATATATATATATATATATATATATATATATATATATATAAATATATATTCTTTCTCCCATATACCTGTTGATAGGGAGAAAGAATACTTCCCTCGGATACCCCACTTGTAGGAGAAGGCGACTAACGGGGTCTGGAACAATGAGCTGGACCCCCCCTCACACACACACATACACACACACACACACACACACACACACACACACCATCAACCACCCACCCTCCTTTTATTTGGTTTCTAAAAGGGGAAACAGAAGGAGGATTCTTGTGAGGAGTGCTCATCCTCCGCGAAGGCTCAAATTGGGGTGCCTAAATGTGTTCTGGATGTAACCAAGATGAGAGAGAAGAAGACATGGTACTATGTTTGAGGAAAGGAACCTGGATGTTTTGGATTTGAGTGAATCGAAGCTCAAGGGTAAAGGGGAAGAGTGGTCTGGGAATGTCTTGGGAGCAAAGTCAGGCTTTAGTGAGAGGACAAGAGCAAAGTAGGGAGTAGCACTCCTCCTGAAGCAGGAGTTGTGAGAACATGTGACAGAGCAAAAGAAATTAAACTCTAGATTGATATGGGTAAAACTGAAAGTGGATGGATAGAGACGAGTGATTAATGATGCCTATGCACCTGGTCATAAGAAGAAAGATTATGAGAGGCAAGTGTTTTGGGAGCAGCTGAGCTGGTCTGTTAGGAGCTTTGATGCACTTGATTGGATTATAGACATGGTTGATTTAAATACAAAGGTGAGTAATATGGTAGTTTAGGGTATAATTGGTGTACATGGGTTGTTTGGCGTTGTAAATGGAAATGGTGAAGAGCTTGTGGATTTGTGTGTTGAAAAAGGACTGGTAACTGGGTGTACCTGGCTTAAATGTAGAGATATACATAAGTATATATATGTGCGTAGGAGAGATGGGCAGAGGGCGTTATTGGATTACGTGTTAATTGATAGGCATGTAAAAGAGAGACTTTTGGATGTAAACGTGCTGAGAGCGGCAGCTGGAGGGATGTGTGAGCGCTCTCTTATAGAGGCGAATTTGAAGATTTGTAGAGGTTTTCAGAAAAGAGGAGAGAGTTTTGGGGAGAAGAGAGTGGTGAGAGTAAGTTTGCTTGGAAAGGAGACTTGTGTGAGTAACTGGCACGAGAGATTGACTGCAGAATGGCAAAAGGTGAGAGAAAATGATGTAAGGGGAATGGGAAAGCAATGGGATGCATTAAGAGAAGTAGTGATGGCTTGCGCAAGGGATGCATGTGTCATGAAAAAGGTAGGAGATGGGCAGATTAGAAAGGGTAGAGAGTGGTGGGATGAAAAGGTGAGATTGTTAGTGAAAGAGAAGAGAGAGGTATTGGGACGATTTTTGCAGTGAAAAGTGCAAATGAATGAGATATATATAAAAGAAAGCGGCAGGAGGTCAAGAGAAAGGTGCAATAGGTGAAAAAGAGGGCAAATTAGAGTTGGGGTGAAAGAGTATAATGAAATTTTAGAGAGGATAAGATAATGTTTTGGAAGGAGGTAAATAAAGTGATTTAGATAAAAGAACATATGAGAACATCGGTGGAGGGGGTAAATGGGGAGGAAATAACAAGAAGTCATGAAGTAAGATGAAGATGGAGTGAATGATTTGAAGGTTTGTTGAATGTTTTTGACGGTAGAGTGGCAGCTATAGTGGTTTGGTCTGGGTGGTGTGCGAAGTGAGAGGGTCAGGGAGAATTGTTTGGTGAATAGAGAAGCAGTGAAAGCTCTGCGGAAGATGAAAGCCGGCAAGGAGGCGGGTTTGGATGGCAGTGGACTTTATAAAAAAAGGGGGTGAATGTTGTTGATTGGTTGGTAAGGATATTCAATGTATGTATGGATCATGGTGAAGTGCCTGTGCATTGGCAAAATGCATGCATAGTGCCATTGTACTAAGACAAAGGGGATAGAGATGAGTATTCAAATTACAGACCCATAAGTTTTTAGAGTATTCTTGGGAAATTGTATACGAGGGCATTGATTGAGAGGGTAAAGTCATGTGCAAAGGATCAGTGGGGAAGAGCAGTGTGGTTTCAGAAGTGGTAGAGGACGTGTGGATCAAGTGTTTGCTTTGAAGAATGTGAGAAATACTTAGAAAAAACAGATGGATTTATATATATCATTTATGGATCTATAGAAGGCATATGATAAGGTTGATAAAGAAGCTTTGTGCAAGGTAATAAAAGTATATGGTGTGGAAGGTACGTTGCTAGGAGCAGTAAAAGGTTTTTACCAAGGATGTAAGGCACGTGCACGATTAGGAAGAGAGGAAAGTGACTGGTTCCCAGTGAATGTCGGTTTGCGGTAGGGGCTCACGATGTCTCCATAGTTGTTTAATTTGTTTATGGATGGGGTTGTTAGGGAGGTGAATGCAAGAGTATTAGAGGGAGGGGCAAGTATGCAGGTTGTTTTTGATGAGAGGGCTTGGGAAATGAGTCAGTTGTTGTTCGCTGATGATACAACGCTGGTGGCTGATTCGGGTAAGAATCTACAGAAGTTGGTGACTAAGTTTGGCAGAGTGTGTGAAAAAAGAAAGTTGAGAGTAAATGTGAATAAGAGCTAGGTTATTAGGTTCAGTAGGGTTGAGGGACAAGTTAATTGGGAGGTAGGTTTAAAGGGAGAAAAAGTGGAGGAAGTGAAGTATTTTAGATATCTGGGAGTAGACTTAACAGCAGATGGAACCATGGAAGTAGAAGTGAATCACAGGGTTTGGGAGGGAGCAAAGGTTCTGGGAGCATTGAAGAAAGTGTGGAAGTCGAGAAAGTTATCTCGAAGAGCAAAACTGGGTATGTTCGAAGGAATATTTGTTCCAATAATGTTATATGGTTGCGAGGCATGAGCTAAAGGTAGGGTTGTGCGGAGGAGGGTGGATGTGTTGAAAATGAAATGTTTGAGGACAATAAGTGTTGTGAGGTGGTTTGATAGAATAAGTAATGAAAGGGTAAGAGTGGTGTGTGGGAATGATAAGAGTGAGGTTGAGAGAGCAGAAGAGGGTGTGTTTAAATGGCTTTTGCAAATGGAGAGAATGAATGAGGAAAGATTGACAAAGAGGATATATGCCCCACAAAATTTTCCATGGTTTACCCCAGACACTTCACATGCCCTAGTTCAATCCATTGAGAGCACGTCTGCCCCGGTATACAGCATCGTTCCAATTCTCTCTACTCCTTGCACGGCTTTCACCCTCCTGCATGTTCAGGCTCCGATCGCTCAAAATCTTTTTCACTCCATCCTTTCACCTCCAATTTGGTCTCACACTTCTCCCAGTTCCCTCCGCCTTTGAAACATATATCCTCTTTGTCAATCTTTCCTCACTCATTCTTCCCGTGTGACTGGACCATTACAATACACCCTCTTCTGTACTCTCAACCATATTCTCGTTATTACCACACATCTCTCTTACCCTTTCATTACTTACTCGATCAAACCACCTCACATCATATATAGTCCTAAAACATCTCATTTCCAACACATCCACCCTTCTCCGCACAACCCTATGTATAGCGCATGTCTCGCAACCATATAACATTGTTGGAACCACTATTCCCTCAAACATACCCATTTTTGCTTGCCAAGATAATATTCTTGCCTTCCATACATTCTTCAACGCTCCCAGAACCTTTGCCCCCTTCCCCACCTTGTGACTCACTTCCGCTTCCATGGTTACATCCGCTGTTAAATCCACCTCCATATACCTAAAACACTTCACTTCCTTCAGTATCTCTCCATTCAAACTTGCCTCCCAGTTGACTTGTCCCTCAACCCTACTCTACTCTACCTTTCCCTGGGGATAGGGGAGAAAGAATACTTCCCACGTATTCCCTGCGTGTCGTAGAAGGCGACTAAAAGGGAAGGGAGCGGGGGGCTGGAAATCCTCCCCTCTCATTTTTTTTATTTTCCAAAAGAAGGAACAGAGAAGGGGGCCAGGTGAGGATATTCCCTCAAAGGCCCAGTCCTCTGTTCCTAACGCTACCTCGCTGACGCGGGAAATGGCGAACAGTATGAAAGAAAAGAAAGAATATATATATATATATATATATCCCTGGGGATAGGGGACAAAGAATACTTCCCACGTATTCCCTGCGTGTCGTAAAAGGCGACTAAAAGGGGAGGGAGCGGGGGGCTGGAAATCCTCCCCTCTCATTTTTTTTTTTTTTTTTTTTTTTTTTTTTTTTTTCCAAAAGAAGGAACAGAGAATTGGGCCAGGTGAGGGTATTCCCTCAAAGGCCCAGTCCTCTGTTCTTAACGCTACCTCGCTAATGCGGGAAATGGCGAACAGTTTGAAAGAAAAAGAAAAGATATATATATATATATATATATATATATATATATATATATATATATATATATATATATATATATATATATATATATAATCCCTGGGGATAGGGGATTAAGAATACTTCCCACGTATTCCCTGCGTGTCGTAGAAGGCGACTAAAAGGGGAGGGAGCGGGAGGCTGGAAATCCTCCCCTCTCTTTTTTTTTTTTAAATTTTCCAAAAGAAGGAACAGAGGGGGCCAGGTGAGGATATTCCAAAAAAGGCCCAGTCCTCTGTTCCTAACGCTACCTCGCTAACGCGGGAAATGGCGAATAGTTTAAAAGAAATATATATATATATATAATATATATATATATATATATATATATATATATATATATATATATATATATATATATATATATATATATAATATACATATATATGATTTTTTAATATCCCCAGGGATATATATATATATATATATATCCCTGGGGATAAGGGAGAAAGAATACTTCCCACGTATTCCCTGCGTGTCGTAGAAGGCGACTAAAAGGGAAGGGAGCGGGGGGCTGGAAATCCTCCCCTCTCTTTTTTTTTTTCCCAAAAAGAAGGAACAGAGAAGGGGGCCAGGTGAGGATATTCCCTCTAAGGCCCAGTCCTCTGTTCTTAACGCTACCTCGCTAACGCGGGAAATGGCGAATAGTATGAAATAAATATATATATATATATATATATATATATATATATATATATATATATATATATATATATATATATATATATGTACATATATATATATATATATATATATATATATATATATATATATATATATATATATATATATATATGAAGTGGTAGAGGATGTGTGGATCAGGTGTTTTTTTGAAGAATGTATGTGAGAAATACTTAGAAAAGCAAATGGATTTGTATGTAGCATTTATGGATCTGGAGAAGGCATATGGTAGAGTTGATAGAGATGCTCTGTGGAAGGTATTAAGAATATATGGTGTGGGAGGCAAGTTGTTAGAAGCAGTGAAAAGTTTTTTATCGAGGATGTAAGGCATGTGTACGTGTAGGAAGAGAGAAAAGTGATTGGTTCTCAGTGAATGTAGGTTTGCGGCAGGGGTGTGTGATGTCTCCATGGTTGTTTAATTTGTTTATGGATGGAGTTGTTAGGGAGGTGAATGCAAGAGTTTTGGAAAGAGGGGCAAGTATGCAGTCTGTTGTGGATGAGGGAGCTTGGGAAGTGAGTCAGTTGTTGTTCGCTGATGATACAGCACTGGTGGCTGAGTCATGTGAGAAAATGCAGAAGCTGGTGACTGAGTTTGGTAACGTGTGTGAAAGAAGAAAGTTAAGAGTAAATGTGAATAAGAGCAAGGTTATTAGGTACAGTAGGATTGAGGGTCAAGTCAATTGGGAGGTAAGTTTGAATGGAGAAAAACTGGAGGAAGTAAAGTGTTTTAGATATCTGGGAGTGGATCTGGCAGTGGATGGAAACATGGAAGCGGAAGTGAATCATAGGGTGGGGGAGGGGGCGAAAATTCTGGGAGCCTTGAAGAATGTTTGGAAGTCGAGAACATTATCTCGGAAAGCAAAAATGGGTATGTTTGAAGGAATAGTGGTTCCAACAATGTTATATGGTTGCGAGGCGTGGGCTATGGATAGAGTTGTGCGCAGGAGGGTGGATGTGCTGGAAATCAGATGTTTGAGGACAATATGTGGTGTGAGGTGGTTTGATCGAGTAATTGATACTAGGGTAAGAGAGATGTGTGGGAATAAAAAGAGTGTGGTTGAGAGAGCAGAAGAGGGTGTTTTGAAATGGTTTGGTCACATGGAGAGAATGAGTGAGGAAAGATTGACCAAGAGGATATATGTGTCAGAGGTGGAGGGAACGAAGAGAAGTGGGAGACCAAATTAGAGGTGGAAAGATGAAGTGAAAAAGATTTTGAGAGATCGGGGCCTAAACATGCAGGAGGGTGAAAGGCGTGCAAGGAATAAATTGAATTGGAACGATGTGGTATACCGGGGTCGACGTGCTGTCAATGGATTGAATTAGGGCATGTGAAGCGTCTGGGGTAAGCCATGGAAAGTTCTGTGGGGCCTGGATGATGAAAGGGAGCTGTGGTTTCGGTGCATTTTACATGACGGCTAGAGACTAAGTGTGAACTAATGGGGCCTTTGTTGTCTTTTCCTAGCGCTACCCAGCACACATGAGGGGGGAGGGGGATGTTATTCCATGTGTGGCGAGGTGGCGATGGGAATGAATAAAGGCAGACAGTATGAATTATGTACATCTGTATATATGTATACGTCTGTGTGTGTATATATATGTGTACATTGAGATGTATAGGTATGTATATTTGCGTGTGTGGACGTGTATGTATATACATGTGTATGTGGGCGGGTTGGGCCACTCTTTCGTCTGTTTCCTTGCGCTACCTCGCTAATGCGGGAGACAGCGACAAAGCAAAATATATAATAGAATTATATATCTATATATATATATACATATATATATATATATATATATATATATATATATATATATATATATATATATATATATATATATATATATATATATATATATATATATATATATATATATATATATATATATATATATATATATATATATATATATATATATATATATATATATATATATATATATATATATATATATATATGTATATATATATAGATATATATATATATATATATATATATATATATATATATATATATATATATATATATGGTGTCAGATGTAGGGATATATATATATATATATATATATATATATATATATGTTTGGTCTTTATTTTCTTCTCTTCAACCTGCCGGACGCGATGAGCGGCACAGCTGGCTTGCGTTAGTACTTGTGTCATCTAAAGAGACCATTATCAGCACATAAACTTGGGCTGGAACTCCAGTTCCCGTTTATGCATATCAGCTGACAACATCATATGGTGAAGTTTATGGTATCCTGAAGTAGTGTTGTGTTGGTCATGGTGTTTTGTTGATCCAAGTATTGTGGTGACTTAGGTGATGCTTTTGTGACTTGGTGTTTTGGTAACTGAAGCTGTGGTGATCGAAGGCAGTGGTTTGGCGACCCAGGTGGGTGATAACTAAAGTTTTACAGTGACCCCCAAGTATTGTTGTGACCTCAAATAGCGCTGTGGTGTCTCAGGTGTTTTGGTTACCCCAGTGCCATGGTGATCGAAGGTAATGCTGCGGTGACCCATGTGTTGTGGTGACCCAAGTATCATGGTGATCTGAGTTTGTGCTGTGATGCTCATATTTTGTGTTTAAGGTATTGTGGTGATCCAAGTGTTGTGATCATCTATGGTAAAGTTACGGTGATTCATATGCTTTGTGGAGACTCAAATGTTGTGCGTTGGCCCCATATATTGTGATGATCCTAGTATTGTGTATTGACTCATGTTTTGTGGCGCGTGAAGGCAGCGATTTGGTGTTAACTCAAGGTACTGTCTCGCTGATTTAAATTCTTTGTGATAATTCAAGTATTGTGTATCGATGCATGTGTTGTGGTGAGCCAAGTAATATGGTGACCCACGGTGGTGTTGCAGTGAGCAAACTATTGTAACTCATTCGGATACTGAAGGTAGTGTTGTGACTTTCCAAATGTTTTACAACACCAAATGATGAAATGTTGACCAAAATATGTAACTGAAAAGTGTTGTGGGGGTTGAGAAGTTATAGCATCTTAGGACTGTGTGATAAGCTACGTGCTGTGGTAACCCACGATGGTGTTGTAGTGAATGAGGTGTTATGGTAACCTATGATGGTGTTATAGTGATGCAAATGTTTTGGTAACTATGGTGGTGTTGTGGAGACAAAATTGTTGTTATATCCTATGACGACTGCGTTGGAGAACTGCTTTATCAGCTGTAGAGTCAGCTGAAGTTTGGTCAGGAGGGAAAAGAATGTTAAAGGTTGACTTGGAGAGGTTGTTAGAGATGCACTTGGTATAAGATCCAGAGAGATCGCTGTTTATGAAAGGACTAATTTTGGGGTACCAGCTGACCGGCAATCAATTACCGTTTCCATGGAAAATCCCCGGAAAAGCTACATAAAGAAGACCTCAGAGCTGTTCCAAACTACCAAAACTATTGTTTCGCAAGGGTGATGGAGGCACGACTGTGATGTGAAGACCCCGAAGGGCAGTGCTGGTACAAGGACAGAGTACCTACCTACGAGTGCCTACGGCGAGATCTTGCCTAAACGGATAGCTAGCGCGTAGTGCTCACTGCAGTAAAATCTAGAAGTAAAAAATGTGTCATGTGCATTACGTGGCGTCAAGTGATGTGTGTGAGGTGGAGCGACTGTGTATAATACCAAAGTGGAAATCAAGGTGAAAACTCGTACAAACACAGTCTTCATTAGAAAGCGTAAAGCAAGCCCTGTGACGTAGAGAAACATGAAACAAAGAATTTCACAGACAACACAAAACCTTCATGCACTCTCCCCGGGAACCTGGCCCAGTCATTAACTCAGTCGAGAATTCCCCTTGATAAGTCTGTTTCAGAGGAGGACTCGCGGACGATTCAGCATCAAAAGAATGTTAATGTTCTGTGACATTAAATGGCATTGTAGGAGAGATAAAATCAAATAGAATATGTAAATGGGAGGGAACATTTTAATGAAGTTAGAATACACTGAAAAAGCTTCAGGCGTTGTATGATTTAGATTAACTTTGGGTTTTTATATTCCTCTTCAATGTGCGGATGAGACTGCCAGTATGAACAACGTAATGTGCGGATGGAACTGCCTGTGAGGATGATACAGTATCCGGATGAGGCTGCCTGTATAGACGATACGATGAACGGATGAGACTACCTATATGAATCATACAATGAGCGGATGAGGGTGCCTGTATGGGTGAAGCAATATGCGGAGGAGACTGCTTATATGAACAATATAATGAGCTGATGAGGCTGCATTTATGGATGGCACAATTTGCGGATAAGGCTACCTTTGTGGATGATGTTATGTGCAGATGAAACTGCCTGTATGGATGATACTATGTGCGGATGAGACTGTCAGTATGGATGAGACAATGTACGGATGAGACCGCCTATATGGATGATACAAAGGGCGGATGAGACTACCTGTATGGGTGATACAATGTGCGGATGAAACTGCGTAAGTAGATAATACAATGTGTGGATGAGACTGCTTTATGGATGATATAATGTACAGTTCAGGCTGCCCGTGTGGATGGCATAATGTGCGGATGGAACTGCCTGGATGGATGATATAAATGGCGGATGAAACTACCTTCATGCAGGATATGATGTGCGGATGATTTGTTTGGATAACATAACGTGCGGATGAGACCGCGTGGATAGTACTTTCAGTGGAATGTTAATGTACTACATATGAATGTTAGAATACTTTATTGTGAAAGCTATTGTGTGTGTGTGTGTGTGTGTGTGTGTGTGTGTGTGTGTGTGTGTGTGTGTGTGTGTGTGTGTGTGTGCATGTGTGTGTGTGTGTGTGTGTGTGTGTGTGTGTGTGTGTGTGTGTGTGTGTGTGTGTGTGTGT
>NC_092235.1:41480962-41510962 GCF_036320965.1 Panulirus ornatus | reverse complement strand
ACACATACAGAAATAATGATAACAATTGTTGGCAAAATAAGATGCAATGAGGATACGATTCTTCGCCCAACAACGAACTATAACTCTTTAAACATGGGCAAAATATATATATATATATATATATATATATATATATATATATATATATATATATATATATATATATATATATATATATATATATATATATATATATCGAAAGGAAAAGTCCAGGACAGCTTGTAGAGAAGCAATAGAAGAGCCGTGTGGAATCCATGTTGGAAAGGATCACAATTTTGCGCGTGATCAAGATATTCCTATGAGTCCACGGGGAAAGAAACACGAAAAGTTCCCAAGTGCACTTTCGTGTAATAATCACATCATCAGGAGAGACACAAGAGAGGAATATAACAGTCAGTTGATATACATCAAATAGACGAAGCTAGGACGCCTTTTGGTAAACATGTGATTGTCCAAAACATACAACGAGCGTTCATAAACTTAACATTTTACAAATCTTATCAACAATAAAGTTATCTAATTTGTACAGACCATCACTAATATTAAGATTATAATTCTTTGTGTATTTAATAATAGAAGATTCAATGATATTTCTCTTGGTAATAGAGTTAGAGTTAACAACTGAGATGGCGTTACTCCAGTCAATACAATGATCATAGTCTTTAACATGATCAAACAAGGCATTTGATTCTTGTCCCGTTCTTATACTATATTTATGTTGCTTAAGTCTAACAGAAAGATCCTTACCAGTCTGACCAACATAAAATTTATCACAGTTTCCACAAGGAACTTTATAGATGCATCCAAGAGAATTTTCTGGTGAATTCCTGATTAAGATATTCTTTATAGTATTATTGTTGCTAAAGGCAATATTTACATTAAAGGATTTAGGCAACATGGGAAGCAAAGTGAAATTATTATTAAAAGGGAGAACTAAAAGATTCTTGGTGTCAATGGGAGGTTTGGGCTCAACTCTATAAAACGATTTCTCTGCTAACTTAAGGGATTTATCAATGAAAGATCTAGGGTACTTTAACTTAGATCCAATGGAATATATCTTCTCAAACTCATCATCACTAAACTCTGGACTGCAAATACGTAATGCCCTTAGGAACATAGATTGAAATGATGATAATTTAACTCTGTCATGTTGAGATGAGTAATAATGGATATATGAGCATACACTGGTGGGTTTTCTATATATACTAAACTTAAACTTGTTTCCTTGTCTATGGATCATGCAATCTAAAAATGGTGACATACCATCATTTTCATTTTCTACAGTAAATTTGATGGAAGGTACTAAAGTGTTAAGTAAGGGGAGAAATATTTGTAAATTTTCATTTGTTGGCCAAACACAAAGAACATCATCTACATTCCTAAACCAAATTGCATTAGAGGGTAAGATATCCTTTAGTAATTTTGTTTCAAAAAATTCCATATAAAGATTACTTAGTACAGGTGAAAGAGGGTTACCCATTGCCATACCAAATTTTTGAGCATAATAATCTCCATTAAATTGAAATACACAGTCTTTTATACTCAATTTTATCAGTTCAATGAAATTAGACTTTGAAACAGGTAATTGAATGTCATCCAAGACATCCAATAAATATTCTAAAAGGTCATCAAGTAGAACTTTAGTGAAAAGTGAGGAAACATCAAAGCTAACTAGTTTGAAATCAAAATTAATATTGATATAGTTTAGCTTGTTGACTAAATCTACATTGTTCATGATATTAGAATTTGATACCTTACCCACTAAAGGGCTTGATAAGGAAACTAACCATTTTGATAATTTATATGTGATGGAGCCTACTGAACTAACTATAGTTCTTGCTGGAAAATTTTGTTTATGTGTTTTGTTTTTATGTGTTATGTGTTTATGTGTTATATGGCAATGAAGGGGACAAAGATGACAAATTTTTGATAAGAGAAATGTTAATTTTCAACAAAAACTTCATTTCTTTATTGAAGTGAGAATTAACTGCTTCTAAGGGATTTTTACTAGGTTTAGAATATGATGTGTTATCATTTAGAAGATCATTCATTTAAGGTAAATAGTTACTTTTGTCTAAAATCACAACAGTGTTAGCCTTATCTGCTTTAGTAATATGCATAGCCTTGTCTTTTTTTAAGGTGTTGATAAGTCTTATGAATCTTTTAGGGCAATTAGCTTCCACTGGTTTTGACAAACTGGCAAACACTAAACTCTTGCAAATATTAATATCATCATTACTTAAATTACTGTATTTTTCTGAATTACAAAACGACTTTGTGACATCAACACAACTGGCTTCTCTGTTAGAGCATACAAAACTTAAACCATAGCCTAATGCACACAAGGAATCTTTATCTAGTGGTTTATTAGACAGGTTTACCACAAAAGATGGGTTTGTGTTCTTGGTCCAGTCGCTGTTTTCAATCAGATGGTCCAACTTACGATTTAGTGACACTTGTAGCCTATTGCGTTCTTTCCTTAATTTATCATAGCAATAGTCCAACATCCGGTTCTTCCAGTGTGTCGGTCAGTAGGCTCCATCACATATAAATTATCAAAATGGTTAGTTTCCTTATCAAGCTCTTTAGTGGGTAAGGTATCAAATTCTAATATCTTGAACAATGTAGATTTAGTCAACAAGCTAAACAATATCAATATTAATTTTGATTTCAAACTAGTTAGCTTTGATGTTTCCTCACTTTTCACTAAAGTTCCAGTTGATAACCTTTTAGAATATTTATTTGATGTCTTGGATGATATTCAATTACCTGTTTCAAAGTCTAATTTCATTGAACTGATAAAATTGTGTATAAATGACTGTGTATTTCAATTTAATGGAGATTATTATGCTCAAAAATTTGGTATGGCAATGGGTAACCCTCTTTCACCTGTACTAAGTTATCTTTATATGGAATTTTTTAAAAAAAAATACTAAAGGATATCTTACCTTCTAATGTAATTTGGTTTAGGTATGTAGATGATGTTCTTTGTGTTTGGCCAACAAATGAAAATTTACAAATATTTCTCCCCTTACTTAACAATTTAGTACCTTCCATCAAATTTACTGTAGAAAATGAAAATAATGGTAAGTTACCATTTTTAGATTGCACGATCCATAGACAAGGAAACAAGTTTAAGTTTAGCATATATAGAAAACCCACCAATGAATGCTCATATATCCATTATTACTAATCTCAACATGACAGAGTTAAATTATCATCATTTCAATCTATGTTCCTAAGGGCATTACGTATTTGCAGTCCAGAGTTTATTGATGATGAGTTTGAGAAGATATATTTCATTGGACCTAAGTTAAAGTACCCTAGATCTTTCATTGATAAATCCCTTAAGTTAGCAGAGAAATCGTTTTATAGAGTTGAGCCCAAACCTCCCATTGACACCAAGAATCTTTTAGTTCTCCCTTTTAATAATAATTTCACTTTGCTTCCCATGTTGCTTAAATCCTTTAATGTAAATATTGCCTTTAGCAACAATAATACTATAAAGAATATCTTAATCAGGAATTCACCAGAAAATTCTCTTGGTTGCATCTATAAAGTTCCTTGTGGAAACTGTGATAAATTTTATGTTGGTCAGACTGGTAAGGATCTTTCTGTTAGACTTAAGCAACATAAATATAGTATAAGAACGGGACAAGAATCAAATGCCTTGTTTGATCATGTTAAAAACTATGATCATTGTATTGACTGGAGTAACGCCATCTCAGTTGTTAACTCTAACTCTATTACCAAGAGAAATATCATTGAATCTTCTATTATTAAATACACAAAGAATTATAATCGTAATATTAGTGATGGTCTGTACAAATTAGATAACTTTATTGTTGATAAGATTTGTAAAGTGATAAGTTTATGAACGCTCGTTGTATGTTTTGGACAATCACATGTTTACCAAAAGGCGTCCTAGCTTCGCCTCTTCGATGTATATCAACTGACTGTTATATTCCTCTCTTGTGTCTCTCCTGATGATGTGATTATTACACGAAAGTGCACTTGGGAACTTTTCGTGTTTCATTTTCCCCGTGGACTCATAGGAACATCTTGATCACGCGCAAAATTGTGATCCTTTCCAACATGGATTCCACACGGCTCTTCTATTACTTCTCTACAAACTGTCCTGGACACTCTCCTTTCGTTACTGCTTTCTCCAAATCGCTAATCAAGGCTCACCAACTGAAGTTACGATTTGAATTCCTTAGTAGATGCCTTGATATATATATATATATATATATATATATATATATATATATATATATATATATATATATATATATATATATATATATATATATATATATATATATATATATATTTATTTTTATTATACTTTGTCGCTGTCTCCCGCGTTTGCGAGGTAGCGCAAGGAAACAGACGAAAGAAATGGCCCAACCCCCCCCATACACATGTATATACATATGTCCACACACGCAAATATACATACCTACACAGCTTTCCATGGTTTACCCCAGACGCTTCACATGCCTTGATTCAATCCACTGACAGCACGTCAACCCCGGTATACCACATCGCTCCAATTCACTCTATTCCTTGCCCTCCTTTCACCCTCCTGCATGTTCAGGCCCCGATCACACAAAATCTTTTTCACTCCATCTTTCCACCTCCAATTTGGTCTCCCTCTTCTTCTTGTTCCCTCCACCTCCGAGACATATATCCTCTTGGTCAATCTTTCCTCACTCATCCTCTCCATGTGCCCAAACCACTTCAAAACACCCTCTTCTGCTCTCTCAACCACGCTCTTTTTATTTCCACACATCTCTCTTACCCTTACGTTACTCACTCGATCAAACCACCTCACACCACACATTGTCCTCAAACATCTCATTTCCAGCACATCCATCCTCCTGCGCACAACTCTATCCATAGCCCACGCCTCGCAACCATACAACATTGTTGGAACCACTATTCCTTCAAACATACCCATTTTTGCTTTCCGAGATAATGTTCTCGACTTCCACACATTCTTCAAGGCCCCCAGAATTTTCGCCCCCTCCCCCACCCTATGATCCACTTCCGCTTCCATGGTTCCATCCGCTGCCAGATCCACTCCCAGATATCTAAAACACTTCACTTCCTCCAGTTTTTCTCCATTCAAACTCACCTCCCAATTGACTTGACCCTCAACCCTACTGTACCTAATAACCTTGCTCTTATTCACATTTACTCTTAACTTTCTTCTTCCAAACACTTTACCAAACTCAGTCATCAGTTTCTGCAGTTTCTCACATGAAGGTCTTGGAGACTTCCCGGGTGGTAGTTATATACTGATGATGACTGCTTTTGTCATTTCATGTGTAGCGGGGATGCGACGGGAATGAATAAGGGCAGACTATGAATTGTGTATACGTGTGTATGTGTGTGCGTCTGTGTGTATATATATATATATATATATATATATATATATATATATATATATATATATATATATATATATATATATATATATATATATATATATATATATATATATATATATATATATATATATATGTATATATATATATATATATATATATATATATATATATATATATATATATATATATATATATATATATATATATATATATATATATATATATATATATATATATATATGTATATATATACATATGTATATATATATATATATATATATATATATATATATATATATGTGTGCGTGTGTGTACGTGTGTATATACATGTGAATGTAGTTGGGTTGGGCCATTCTTTCGACAAAGCATAACAAACAACAAAAAAAAAAAATATATATATATATATATATATATATATATATATATATATATATATATATATATATATATATATATATATATTTATATATATATATATATATATATATATATTACAGTCGAGAAAATGAGGGCAAATGAGAGTTGGGGTGAGAGAGTATCATTAAATTTCAGGGAGAATAAAAAGATGTTCTGGAAGGAGGTAAATAAAGTGCGTAAGACAAGGGAGCAAATGGGAACTTCAGTGAAGGGGGCTAATGGGGAGGTGATAACAGGTAGTGGTGATATGAGAAGTAGATGGAGTGAGTATTTTGAAGGTTTGTTGAATGTGTTTGATGATAGAGTGGCAGATGTGGGGTGTCTTGGTCGAGGTGGTGTGCAAAGTGAAAGGGTTAGGGAAAATGGTTTGGTAAATAGGGAAGAGGTAGTAAAAGCTTTACGGAAGATGAAAGTCGGCAAAGCAGCAGTCTTGGATGGTATTGCAGTGGAATTTATTAAAAAAGGGGGTGACTGTATTGTTGACTGGTTGGTAAGGTTATTTAATGTATGTATGATTCATGGTGAGGTGCCTGAGGATTGGCGGAATGCTTGCATAGTGCCATTGTACAAAGGCTAAGGGGATAAGAGTGAGTGCTCAAATTACAGAGGTATAAGTTTGTTGAGTATTCCTGGTAAATTATATGGGAGGGTATTGATTGAGAGGGTGAAGGCATGTACAGAGCATCAGATTGGGGAAGAGCAGTGTGGTTTCAGAAGTGGTAGAGGATGTGTGGATCAGGTGTTTGCTTTGAAGAATGTATGCGAGAAATACTTAGAAAAACAAATAGATTTGTATGTAGCATTTATGGATCTGGAGAAGGCATATGATAAAGTTGAGAGAGATGCTCTGTGGAAGGTATTAAGAATATGTGGTGTGGGAGGCAAGTTGTTAGAAGCAGTGAAAAGTTTTTATCGAGGATGTAAGGCATGTGTACGTGTAGGAAGAGAGGAAAGTGATTGGTTCTCAGTGAATGTAGGTTTGCGGCAGGGGTGTGTGATGTCTCCATGGTTGTTTAATTTGTTTATGGATGGGGTTTTTAGGGAGGTAAATGCAAGAGTTTTGGAAAGAGGGGCAAGTATGAAGTCTGTTGTGGATGAGAGAGCTTGGGAAGTGAGTCAGTTGTTGTTCGCTGATGATACAGCGCTGGTGGCTGATTCATGTGAGAAACTGCAGAAGCTGGTGACTGAGTTTGGCAAAGTGTGTGAAAGAAGAAAGTTAAGAGTAAATGTGAATATGAGCAAGGTTATTAGGTACAGTAGGGTTGAGGGTCAAGTCAATTGGGAGGTAAGTTTGAATGGAGAAAAGCTGGAGGAAGTGAAGCGTTTTAGATATCTGGGAGTGGATCTGGCAGCGGATGGAACCATGGAAGCGGAAGTGAATCACAGGGTGGGGGAGGGGGCGAAAATTCTGGGAGCCTTGAAGAATGTTTGGAAGTCGAGAACATTATCTCGGAAAGCAAAAATGGGTAGGTTTGAAGGAATAGTGGTTCCAACAATGTTGTATGGTTGCGAGGCGTGGGCCATGGATAGAGTTGTGCGGAGGAGGGTGGATGTGCTGGAAATGAGATGTTTGAGGACAATATGTGGTGTTAGGTGGTTTGATCGGGTAAGTAATGTAAGGGTGAAAGAGATGTGTGGAAATAAAAAGAGTGTGGTTGAGAGAGCAGAAAAGGGTGTTTGGAAATGGTTTCGTCACATGGAGAGAATGAGTGGGGAAAGATTGACTAAGAGGATATATGTGTCAGAGGTGGAGGGAACGAGAAGTGGGAGACCAAATTGGAGGTGGAAAGATGGAGTGAAAAAGATTTTGAGTGATCGGGGCCTAAACATGCAGGAGGGTGAAAGGCGTGCAAGGAATAGAGTGAATTGGAACGATGTGGTATACCGGGGTCGACGTGCTGTCAATGGATTGAACCAGGGCATGTGAAGCGTCTGGGGTAAACCATGCAAAGTGTGTGGGGCCTGGATATGGAAAGGGAGCTGTGGTTTCGGTGCATTATTACATGACAGTTAGAGACTGAGTGTGAACGAATTGGGCCTTTTGTGTTTTTCCTAGCTGTACCTCGCACACTTGAGGGGGGGAGGGGGTTGTTATTCCATATGTGGCGAGGTGGCGATGGGAAGAAATAAATAAGGCAGACAGTATGAATTATGTACATGTGTATATATGTATATGTCTGTGTGTGTATATATATGTGTACATTGAAATGTATAGGTATGTATATTTTGCGTTTGTGGACATGTATATATATACATGTGTATTTGGGCGGGTTGGGCCATTCTCTCGTCTGTTTCCTTGCGCTACCTCGCTAACGCGGGAGACAGCGTCAAAGCAAAATAAATAGAAAAAGTAAATATATATATATATATATATATATATATATATATATATATATATATATATATATATATATATATATATATATATATATATATATATATATATATATATCATATACTATATTATATATTTTATATATATTTTATAGCTATTTATTATATTTTGTTGCTTTTTCCCACTTTAGCGAGGTAGCGCAAGGAAACAGGAGACAGAATGCCCCAACCCATCGACATACACATGTATATATATACACGGCCACACACGCACTTATACGTACCTGTACATTTCAATGAATACATATACATACATACTCAGACATATACATATATATATAATTGCTTGATGCTTTTATTCGTTTCCGTCGCCACCCCACCACACATGAAAAGACAACCCCCTCCCTACGCATGCGTGCGAGGTAGCGCTAGGAAAAGACAATAATGGCCAGATGTATATACACACATGTCCACACACGCACATATACATACCTATATATTTCAACATATATATATATATATATATATATATATATATATATATATATATATATATATATATATATATATATATATATATATATATATATATATATATATATATTCTTTCTTTTTTTTCTTTCAAACTATTCACCATTTCCCGCATTAGCGAGGTAGCGTTAAGAACAGAGGACTGGGCCTTTGAGGGAATACCCTCACCTGGCCCAATTCTCTGTTCCTTCTTTTAGAAGATTAAAAAAAAACGAGAGGGGAGGATTTCCAGCCCCCCGCTCCCTCCCCTTTTAGTCGCCTTCTACGACACGCAGGGAATACGTGGGAAGTATTCTTTCTCCCCTATCCCCAGGGATAATATATATATATATATATATATATATATATATATATATATATATATATATATATATATATATATATATATATATATATATATATATATATTTATATATATATATATATATATATATATATATATATATATATATATATATATATATATATATATATAAATATATATATATATATATATATATATATATATATATATATATATATATATATATATATATATATATATATATATATATATATATATATATATTTATATATATATATATATATATATATATATATATATATATATATATATATATATATATATATATATATATATATATATATATATATATATATATATATATATATATATATATATATATATATATATATACTTAGAAAATCAAATGGATTTGTATGTAGCATTTATGGATCTGGAGAAGGCATATGATAGAGTTGATAGAGATGCTCTGTGGAAGGTGTTAAGAATATATGGTGTGGGAGGAAAGTTGTTAGAAGCAGTGAAAAGTTTTTATCGAGGATGTAAGGCATGTGTACGTGTCGGAAGAGAGGAAAGTGATTGGTTCTCAGTGAATGTAGGTTTGCGGCAGGGGTGTGTGATGTCTCCATGGTTGTTTAATTTGTTTATGGATGGGGTGGTTAGGGAGGTAAATGCAAGAGTTTTGGAAAGAGGGGCAAGTATGAAGTCTGTTGGGGATGAGAGAGCTTGGGAAGTGAGTCAGTTGTTGTTCGCTGATGATACAGCGCTGGTGGCTGATTCATGTGAGAAACTGCAGAAGCTGGTGACTGAGTTTGGTAAAGTGTGTGGAAGAAGAAAGTTAAGAGTAAATGTGAATAAGAGCAAGGTTATTAGGTACAGTAGGGTTGAGGGTCAAGTCAATTGGGAGGTGAGTTTGAATGGAGAAAAACTGGAGGAAGTGAAGTGTTTTAGATATCTGGGAGTGGATCTGGCAGCGGATGGAACCATGGAAGCGGAAGTGGATCATAGGGTGGGGGAGGGGGCGAAAATTCTGGGGGCCTTGAAGAATGTGTGGAATTCGAGAATATTATCTCGGAAAGCAAAAATGGATATGTTTGAAGGAATAGTGGTTCCAACAATGTTGTATGGTTGCGAGGCGTGGGCTATGGATAGAGTTGTGCGCAGGAGGATGGATGTGCTGGAAATGAGATGTTTGAGGACAATGTGTGGTGTGAGGTGGTTTGATCGAGTGAGTAACGTAAGGGTAAGAGAGATGTGTGGAAATAAAAAGAGCGTGGTTGAGAGAGCAGAAGAGGGTGTTATGAAGTGGTTTGGGCACATGGAGAGAATGAGTGAGGAAAGATTGACCAAGAGGATATATGTGTCGGAGGTGGAGGGAACGAGGAGAAGAGGGAGACCAAATTGGAGGTGGAAAGATGGAGTGAAAAAGATTTTGTGTGATCGGGGCCTGAACATGCAGGAGGGTGAAAGGAGGGCAAGGAATAGAGTGAATTGGAGCGATGTGGTATACCGGGGTTGACGTGCTGTCAGTGGATTGAATCAAGGCATATGAAGCGTCTGGGGTAAACCATGGAAAGCTGTGTAGGTATGTATATTTTCGTGTGTGGACGTATGTATATACATCTGTATGGGGGGGTTGGGCCATTTCTTTCGTCTGTTTCCTTGCGCTACCTCGCAAACGCGGGAGACAGTGACAAAGTATAATGAAAAAAAAATAATATATATATATATATATATATATATATATATATATATATATATATATATATATATATATATATATATATATATATATATATATATATATATATAAATATCTTCTGTTTCCCATTTTAGAAAGTAAAAAAAAAAAAAAAAAAATACAAGGAGGGAGGATTTCTGGCCACCCGCGCCCGTCCCCTCTAGTCGCCTTCTACGACACGCGAGGAATGCGTGGGAAGTATTCTTCCACCCCTATCGCCAGGGATAATATATATATATATAAATATATATATATATATATATATATATATATATATATATATATATATATATATTTATATATATATATATATATATATATATATATATATATATATATATATATATATATATATATATATATATATATATATATATATATATATATATATATATATATATATATATATATAT
Organism: Panulirus ornatus; assembly: GCF_036320965.1. Lineage (NCBI taxonomy): Eukaryota > Metazoa > Arthropoda > Malacostraca > Decapoda > Palinuridae > Panulirus > Panulirus ornatus. The sequence goes on along the minus strand of NC_092235.1, from coordinate 41,499,826 downwards.
ATATATATATATTATATATTTATATTATTTATTATACTTTGTCGCTGTCTCCCGCGTTTGCGAGGTAGCGCAAGGAAACAGACGAAAGAAATGGCCCAACCCCCCCCCCCCCCCCCCCATACACATGTATATACATACGTCCACACACGCAAATGTACATACCTACACAGCTTTCCATGGTTTACCCCAGACGCTTCACATGCCTTGATTCAATCCACTGACAGCACGTCAACCCCGGTATACCACATCGCTCCAATTCACTCTATTCCTTGCCCGCCTTTCACCCTCCTTCATGTTCAGGCCCCGATCACACAAAATCTTTTTCATTCCATCTTTCCACCTCCAGTTTGGTCTCCCTCTTCTCCTCGTTCCCTCCACCTCCGACACATATATCCTCTTGGTCAATCTTTCCTCACTCATTCTCTCCATGTGCCCAAACCACTTCAAAACACCCCCTTCTGCTCTCTCAACCACGCTCCTTTTATTTCCACACATCTCTCTTACCCTTACGTTACTCACTCGATCAAACCACCTCACACCACACATTGTCCTCAAACATCTCATTTCCAGCACATCCATCCTCCTGCGCACAACTCTATCCATAGCCCACGCCTCGCAACCATACAACATTGTTGGAACCACTATTCCTTCAAACATACCCATTTTTGCTTTCCGAGATAATGTTCTCGACTTCCACACATTCTTCAAGTCCCCCAGAATTTTCGCCCCCTCCCCCACCCTATGATCCACTTCCGCTTCCATGGTTCCATCCGCTGCCAGATCCACTCCCAGATATCTAAAACACTTCACTTCCTCCATTTTTTCTCCATTCAACTCACCTCCCAATTGACTTGACCCTCAACCCTACTGTACCTAATAACCTTGCTCTTATTCACATTTACTCTTAACTTTCTTCTTCCACACACTTTACCAAACTCAGTCACCAGCTTCTGCAGTTTCTCACATGAATCAGCCACCAGCGCTGTATCATCAGCGAACAACAACTGACTCACTTCCCAAGCTCTCTCATCCCCAACAGACTTCATACTTGCCCCTCTTTCCAAAACTCTTGCATTTACCTCCATAACCACCCCATCCATAAACAAATTAAACAACCATGGAGACATCACACACCCCTGCCGCAAATCTACATTCACTGAGAACCACTCACTTTCCTCTCTTCCTACACGTACACATGCTTTACATCCTCGATAAAAACTTTTCACTGCTTCTAACAACTTTCCTCCCACACCATATATTCTTAATACCTTCCACAGAGCATCTCTAACAACTCTATCACATGCCTTCTCCAGATCCATAAATGCTACATACAAATCCATTTGCTTTTCTAAGTATTTCTCACATACATTCTTCAAAGCAAACACATGATCCACACATCCTCTACCACTTCTGAAACCACACTGCTCTTCCCCAATCTGATGCTCTGTACATGCCTTCACCCTCTCAATCAATACCCTCCCATATAATTTACCAGGAATACTCAACAAACTTATACCTCTGTAATTTGAGCACTCACTCTTATCCCCTTTGACTTTGTACAATGGCACTATGCACGCATTCCGCCAATCCTCAGGCACCTCACCATTAGTCATACATACATTAAATAACCTTACCAACCACTCAAAAATCCAGTCACCCCCTTTTTTAATAAATTCCACTGGAATACCATCCAAACCTGATGCCTTGCCGGCTTTCATCTTCCGCAAATCTTTCACTACCTCTTCTCTGTTTACCAAATCATTTTCCCTAACCCTCTCATTTTGCACACCACCTCGACCAAAACACCCTATATCTGCCACTCTATCATCAAACACATTCAACAAACCTTCAAAATACTCACTCCATCTCCTTCTCACATCACCACTACTTGTTATCACCTCCCCATTTGCGCCCTTCACTGAAGTTCCCATTTGCTCCCTTGTCTTACGCACTTTATTTACCTCCTTCCAGAACATCTTTTTATTCTCCCTAAAATTTAATGATACTCTCTCACCCCAACTCTCATTTGCCCTTTTTTTCACCTCTTGCACCTTTCTCTTGACCTCCTTTCTCATTCTTTTATACATCTCCCACTCAATTGCATTTTTTCCCTGCAAAAATCGTCCAAATGCCTCTCTCTTCTCTTTCACTAATACTCTTACTTCTTCATCCTACCACTCACTACCCTTTCTAATCAACCCACCTCCCACTCTTCTCATGCCACAGGCATCTTTTGCGCAATCCATCACTGATTCCCTAAATATATCCCATTCCTCCCCCACTCCCCTTACTTCCATTGTTCTCACCTTTTTCCATTCTGTACTCAGTCTCTCCTGGTACTTCCTCACACAGGTCTCCTTCCCAAGCTCTCTTACTCTCACCACCCTCTTCACCCCTACATTCACTCTTCTTTTTTGAAAACCCATACAAATCTTCACCTTAGCCTCCACAAGATAATGATCAGACATCCCTCCAGTTGCACCTCTCAGCACATTAACATCCAAAAGTCTCTATTTCGCACGCCTGTCAATTAACACGTAATCCAATAACGTTCTCTGGCCATCTCTCCTACTTACATAAGTATACTTATGTATATCTCGCTTTTTAAACCAGGTATTCCCAATCATCAGTCCTTTTTCAGCACATAAATCTACAAGCTCTTCACCATTTCCATTTACAACACTGAACACCCCATGTATACCAATTATTCCCTCAACTGCCACATTACTCACCTTTGCATTCAAATCACCCATCACTATAACCTGGTCTCGTCCATCAAAACCACTAACACACTCATTCAGCTGCTCCCAAAACACTTGCATCTCATGATCTTTCTTCTCATGCCCAAGTGCATATGCACCAATAATCACCCACCTCTTTCCATCAACTTTCAGTTTTACCCATATTAATCGAGAATTTACTTTCTTACATTGTATCACATACTCCCACAACTCCTGTTTCAGGAGTATTGCTACTCCTTCCCTTGCTCTTGTCCTCTCACTAACCCCTGACTTTACTCCCCAGACATTCCCAAACCACTCTTCCCCTTTACCCTTGAGCTTCGTTTCACTAAGAGTCAAAACATCCAGGCTCCTTTCCTCGAACATACTACCTATCTCTCCTTTTTTCACATCTTGGTTACATCCACACACATTTAGGCACCCCACTCTGAGCCTTCGAGGAGGATGAGCACTCCCCGCGTGACTCCTTCTTCTGTTTCCCATTTTAGAAAGTTAATACAAGGAGGGGAGGATTTCTGCCCCCCCGCTCCCGTCCCCTCTAGTCGTTTTCTACGACACGCGAGGAATACGTGGGAAGTATTCTTTCACCCCTATCCCCAGGGATAATATACATATATATATACATATACACATACATACACACACACACACACAGACACACACACGCACACACACACACACACACACACACACACACACACATATATATACATATGAAAAATCTAAGAAACAATTTAGAAAACTGAAACTTCTAGCTTGAAATGAATGAAAAAATGAATGTCACATAATGGTTTAACCTCTGGCTATGGAAAAAGGAAATGTATAATTTATTTACACAAACGTCAATAGCAGTTCTCATTAATTTAACCACTGTATCAATAAGCTTCAATGTCTAAGCTACATTTTTCTCCAATTTCACTATTTTCTTGTCAAAACACCATGTATGAAAACTATCACTCCAGTAACACAACTATAAACATTTACTTCCCCTTTAAAAAAAGTTCTGGGGAAGTCTGTCTCGATACACTGCGGGAAACTCTACCACCTGGCGAGGTTTGTGTTGCAATGGTTCCCGATTCACAAATGTAGTAGCATCACTGGTGGGCCAAGGTAGTTCCGTTTGCGAAGAGGCGCTTTATATGATGTCTTGACACACGATGATCTTAACGAGGTGATGATAGAGGTCCAGTGGAAGTGTTGTTCAGCGATGGGCAATTTCCTTGCCCATATATATATATATATATATATATATATATATATATATATATATATATATATATATATATATATATATATATATACATATATATATATATATATATATATAGAGTCAAAGACACATCCGCACTGTTGTTTGTTGTCTTTGGAGAAAGGCAGCATCGTAGACACATGAAACATTATCTCGTGGCCCTCGTAGATGGTGTAGACCGAATGTTTCCCCGTCATGTCCCCTTTGACGTCCAGACCTCCTCTGAATTCAACTTCAAATTTCCTCCAGCAAGTCCACGTAAGTAGGCGCCCGTATTGCAGATGACAAAGTCAAACAGTCCAGTAAATCACATCTGGTTGTCGCTAGAGAAACACACACACGACCGGAAAAAACGGCAAAGATAACCACACACACTCTTTCTTTCTCTCCGGCCACCGTCACCATATATATATATATATATATATATATATATATATATATATATATATATATATATATATATATATATATATATATATATATATATATATATATATATATACATACACACGCACATATACACACACACCCACATATACATATATATACATTTGAAAAATGTAAGAAATAATTTAGAAAACTGAAACTTCTAACTTGAAATGAAATGAAAAAATGAATGTCACATAATGGTTCAACCTCTGGCTATGGAAAAGGGAAATGTATAATTTACTTACACAAACGTCAATAGTAGTTCTCATCAATTTAACCACTGTATCAATAAGCTTCAATGTCTAAGCTACATTTTTTCCAATTTCACTATTTCCTTGTCAAAGCACCATGTATGAAAACTGTGTGGTGTGAGGTGGTTTGATCGAGTAAGTAACGTAAGGGTAAGAGAGATGTGTGGAAATAAAAAGAGCGTGGTTGAGAGAGCAGAAGAGGGTGTTTTGAAATGGTTTGGGCACATGGAGAGAATGAGTGAGGAAAGATTGACCAAGAGGATATATGTGTCGGAGGTGGAGGGAACGAGGAGAAGTGGGAGACCAAATTGGAGGTGGAAAGATGGAGTGAAAAAGATTTTGTGTGATCGGGGCCTGAACATGCAGGAGGGTGAAAGGAGGGCAAGGAATAGAGTGAATTGGATCGATGTGGTATACCGGGGTTGACGTGCTGTCAGTGGATTAAATCAGGGCATGTGAAGCGTGTGGGGTAAACCATGGAAAGCTGTGTAGGTATGTATATTTGCGTGTGTGGACGTATGTATATACATGTGTATGGGGGTGGGTTGGGCCATTTCTTTCGTCTGTTTCCTTGCGCTACCTCGGAAACGCGGGAGACAGCGACAAAGCAAAAAAAAAAAAGAAAAATATATATATATATATATATATATATATATATATATATATATATATATATATATATATATATATATATATATATATATATATATATATATATACACACACACACAGATATATACATATATATACACAAGTACATAATTCATACTTGCTGCCTTTATTAATTCCCGTCGCCACCCCGCCACATGAAATAACAACCCCCTGCCCCGCATGCGCGCGAGGTAGCGCTAGGAAAAGACAACAAAGGCCACATTCGTTCACACTCAGTCTCTAGCTGTCATGTATAATGCACCGGAACCACAGCTCCCTTTCTACGTCTAGGCCCCACGAAACTTTCCATGGTTTACCCCAGTCACTTTACATGACCTGGTTCAGACTATGGACAGCACGTCGACCCCGGTATACCACATCGTTCCAATTCACTTTGTTCCTTGCACGTAATTCACCTTCCGGTATGTTCAGGCCCCAATCGTTCAATTTTTTTTTTTTCTCTCCATCCTTCCACCTCCAATTTGGTCTCCCACTACTCCTCCTTCCCTCCACCTCTGACACATACATCCTCTTTGTCAATCTTTCCTCACTCATTCTCTCCATGTGACCAAACCGTTTTAATACACCCTCTTCTGCTCTCTCAACCACTCTCTTTTTATTACCACCCATCTCTCTTACCCTTTCATTAGTTACTCGATCAACCACTTCACACCACATATTGTCCTCAAACATCTCATTTCCAACACATCCACCCTCCTCTGCACAAACCTATCGCCCACGCCTCGCAACCACATAACAATGTTGGAACCACTGTTCCTTCAAACATACCCATTTTTGCTCTCTGAGATAACGTTCTCGCCTTCCTCAAAGCTCCCAGAACCTTCACCTCCTGCCCCACCTTGTGACTCACTTCAGCTTCCATAATTCCATCCGCTGCTAAATCCACTCCCAGATATCTAAAACACTTCACTTCCTCCAGTTTTTCTCCGTTTAAACTTACCTCCCAATAATCTTGTCCCTCAATCCTACTGAACCCAATAACCTTGTTTTTATTCACATTTATTCTCAGCTTTCTTCTTTCACACACTTTACCAAACACAGTCACCAGCTTCTGCAGTTTCTCACCCGAATCAGCCACCAGCGCTATATCATCAGCGAACAACAACTGATCTACTTCCCAGGCCCTCTCATCCACAACAGACTGCATACTTGTCCCTCTCTCCAAAACAATATATATTGTTATTATCATCATAACTATGTCTATGCTTGCGGATAAGAGTAAAGGAGATTATGCTTGTTGTTCCCATACACAGCAAAGTAACAAGCTGGTAGACAGCCTAGATGAGTAACATCAAGTGGGCAGCCTCGTTGAAGAACATCATGCCGACAGCCTACATAAAGAGCAATAGGTAGACAGACCAGCTGAAGTGCATCTCTTAGATGATGAAACTGTAGAACTTTGGGTGGGCATAGAACGGCCATGGGACGCGATTACAGCTGAAAAGAACATTGGCACATATGAGCAAGGACGCTATATGTGTAGTTATAGATCAACACTGACCATATACAATCCTTTCGTCAAGAAGAAACCAAACACACTATCACACTCTAATAATAGGACGACATAAATAGAGTTACCCTTAACACATACACGTGGCAGTGTACACCGTATAGTGCTGCTGCCTTGTGATTTCATGTGATAATCTCTTATCCTTGCTGATATACACCATGCACTACTCTCCTACTGTATATTCAGGGGAAACTCTCTTACTAGCTGATATACATCATGTACAATTGTTCTATTTCAAATTCATGGGAGACGCTCTTACGCTTGTTGATATATATGATATTCTCTCATCACTTCAGGAGAAACTGTTGAGACATATCATCAAAGTTTACTTCCATGCCCTGTTCAAGGCAACGATAAACCACATCAAACCTAATATTAATTCTTAACGGGCAACTTCTTTGGAAACTATGATATCTTGATGGTACGACTTACTCGCAAAATATGATTTACGTCATCTCATATTCCCAGCCTACATAATGAGAAAAAGATGTAATGTGTAGTCGGAGTGAAACTTGCGTCACCATCAGAGGAGAAAAGTTGGAATCTCAGCGAGTTGCTCGCGTGCAGCTAGTGTGTCATTTGACGTCAGCATAATGCTTTTTCACTCGAACTCTTTCCATGGGAGGATACGCTCCTTCAAATTGGAAATACTGACTCGCTCTTAATGGATTGTATCATTTCCCCGTGAAAATAATGAATGTACCTAGCCCCATGATAAAGCCTTGCAGGTGAGAAGCCAGAAGACAATTTACGTACTTATCAAACTGACCAGGAACGAGTTGCCAAGTGTCTCTAGCTGGTACACGAATTATAAGGAAATCCACTTTCTGGCCAAAATAAGAAGTGTTAAGGAGAAACAACCGCTCTTTGGGACACTTCTTGAGAGGTCAGATCCTCCCAAAATGCAGTCAGAAATAATCCAGCATCACACCAGCTTAGAGAATTCTTACGCAAAAGATCGTCTTTCTCACGCGAAAGAAACTGATTTAGGATGGATTTGTTGGCAACTAACAGTATATATACTTGCATAAAGGAATTCTATGTTGTAGTTAATAATAAGAAAGTACATAAGAATTTTAAGGATCTACATACAAATTTGGACCTACTACCATAGATGCAGTTATCACTGATTTCGTAATAGGTGGCCAAATTTCATAAATCATACAAAATTTCCCTATAAATAAGCACTTTGCACACAACCAAATATATATATATATATATATATATATATTTATTTATTTATTTATATTCATTTTGCTTTGTCGCTGTCTCCCGCGTTAGGGAGGTAGCGCAAGGAAACAGACGAAAGAATGACCCAACCCAAGCACATACACATGTATATAATATATATATACACGTCCACACACGCAAAAATATATACCTATACATCTCAACGTATACATATATATATATATACACACACAGACATATACATATACACACATATACATAATGCATACTGTCTGCCTTTATTCATTCCCATCGCCACCCCGCCACACATGGAATAACAACCCCCTCCCCCTTCATGTGTGCGAGGTAGCGCTAGGAAAAGACAACAAAGGCCACATTCGTTCACACTCAGTCTCTAGCTGTCATGTAATAATGCACCGAAACCATAGCTCCTTTTCCACATGCAGGTCCTACAGAACTTTCCATGGTTTACCACAGACGCTTCACATGCCCTGGTTCAATCCATTCACAGCACGTCGACCCCGGTATACCACATCGTTCCAATAAACTCTATTCCTTGCACGCCTTTCACCATCCTGCATGTTCAGGCCCCGATCACTCAAAATCTTTTCCACTCCATCCTTCCACCTCCAATTTCGTCTCCCACTTCTCCTCATTCCCTCCACGTCTGACACATATATCCTCTTGGTCAATCTTTTCTCACTCATTCTCTCCATGTGACCAAACCATTTCAAAACGCCCTCTTCTGCTCTCTCAACCACACTCTTTTTATTTCCACACATCTCTCTTACCCTTACATTACTTACTCGATCAAACCACCTCACACCACATATTGTCCTCAAACATCTCATTTCCAGCACATCCACCCTCCTGCGCACAACTCTATCCATAGCCCACGCCTCGCAACCATACAAAATTGTTGGAACCACTATTCCTTCAAACATACCCATGTTTGCTTTCCGAGATAATGTTCTCGACTTCCACGCATTTTTCAAGGCCCCCTCCCCCACCCTATGATTCACTTCCGCTTCCATGGTTCCATCCGCTGCCAAATCCACTCCCAGATATCTAAAACACTTTACTTCCTCTAGTTTTTCTCCATTCAAACTTACCTCCCAATTGACTTGACCCTCAACCCTACTGTACCTAATAACCTTGCTCTTATTACCATTCACTCTCAGCTTTCTTCTTTCACACGCCTCACCAAACTCAGTCAGCAGCTTCTGCAGTTTCTCACATGAATTAGCCACCATCACTGCTTCCCTAAATACATGCCATTCCTCTCCCACTCCCCTTACCTCCTTTGTTCTCACCTTCTCACCACCCTCTTCACCCCAACGTTCTCTCTTCTTTTCTGAAAACCCATACAAATCTTCACCTTCGCCTCCACAAGATAATGATCAGACATCCCTCCAGTTGCACCTCTCAGCATATTAACATCCAAAAGTCTCTCTTCCCGCGCATGTCAATTAACACGTAATCCAATAACGCTCTCTGGCCATCTCTCCTACTTACATACGTATACTTATGTATATCTCGCTTTTTAAACCAGGTATTCCCAATCACCAGTCCTTTTTCAGCACAAGAATCTGCAAGCTCTTCACCATTTCCATTTACAACACTGAACGACCCATGTATACCAATTATTCCCTCAACTGCCACATTACATACCTTTGCATTCAAATCACCCATCATTATAACCCGGTCTTTTGCATCAAAACCACTAACACACTCATTCAGCTGCTCCCAAAACACTTGCCTGTCATGATCTTTCTTCTCATGCCCAGGTGCATATTCACCAATAATCACCCATCTCTCTCTATCAACTTTCAGTTTTCCCCATATCAATCTAGAATTTACTTTCTTACATTCTATCACATTCTCCCACAACTCCTGTTTCAGGAGTACTGCTACTCCTTCCCTTGCTCTTGTCCTCTCACTAACCCCTGACTTTACTCCCAAGACATTCCCAAACCACTCTTCCCCTTTACCCTTGAGCTTCGTTTCACTCAGAGCCAAAACCTCCAGGTTCCTTTCCTCAAACATACTACCTATCTCTCCTTTTTTCACATCTTGGTTACATCCACACACATTTAGACACCCCAATCTGAGCCTACAAGGAGGATGAGCACCCCCCGCGTGACTCCTTCTTCTGTTTCCCATTTTAGAAAGTTGAAATACAAGGTGGGGAGGATTTCTGGCCCCCCGCTCCCGTCCCCTTTAGTCGCCCTCTACGACACGTGAGGAATGCGTGGGAAGTATTCTTTCTCCCCCATCCCCAGGGATAACATATATATATATATATATATATATATATATATATATATATATATATATATATATATATATATATATATATATATATATATATATATATATATATATATAATGTAAGAAATAATTTAGAAAACTGAAAGTTCTAGCTGGAAATGAAATGAAAAATGTATAATTTGTTTACAGAAACGTCAATAGCAGTTTTCATCAATTTATATATATATATACATACATATATATATATATATATATATATATATATATATATATATATATATATATATATTTATATATATATATATATATATATATATATATATATATATATATATATATATATATATATATATATATATATATTTTAATTTATCATTTATTTTATTTTGCTTTGTCGCTGTGTCCCGCGTTTGCGAGGTAGCGCAAGGAAACATACGAAAGAAATGGCCCAACCCACCCCCATACACATGTATATACATACACGTCCCCACACGCAAATATACATAAACATACATCTCAATGTACACATATTTATACACACACAGACATATACGTATATACATGTGCACTCAATTCACACTGTCTGCCTTTATTCATTCCCATCGCGACCTCGCCACACATGGAATAACATCCCCCTCCCCCCTCATGTGTGCGAGGTAGCGCTAGGAAAGACAACAATGCCCTAAACCAAAGCTCCCTTTCCACATCCAGGCCCCACACAACTTTCCATGGTTTACCCCAGACGCTTCACATGCCCTGATTCAATCCATTGACAGCACGTCGACCCCGATATACCACATCGATCCAATTCACTCTATTCCTTGCCCTCCTTTCACCCTCCTGCATGTTCAGGCCCCGATCACTCAAAATCTTTCTCACTCCATCTTTCCACCTCCAATTTGGTCTCCCACTTCTCCTCGTTCACTCCACTTCCGACACATATATCCTCTTGGTTAATCTTTCCTCACTCATTCTCTCCATGTGCCCAAACCATCTCAAAACACCCTCTTCTGCTCTCTCAACCACGCTCTTCTTATTTCCACACATCTCTCTTACCCTTACATTACTTACTCGATCAAACCACCTCACACCACATATTGTCCTCAAACATCTCATTTCCAGCACATCCACCCTCCTGCGCACTACTCTATCCATAGCCCACGCCTCGCAACCATACAACATTGTTGGAACCACTATTCCTTCAAACATAGCCATTTTTGCTTTTGGAGATAATGTTCTCGACTTCCACACATTCTTCAAGGCTCCCATGATTTTCGCCCCCTCCCCCACCCGATGATTCACTTCCGCTTCCATGGTTCCATCCGCTGCCAGATCCACTCCCAGATATCTAAAACACTTTACTTCCTCCAGTCTTTTTAAATTCAGACTTACCTCCCAATTGACTTGACCCTCAACCCTACTCTACCTAATAACCTTGCTCTTATTCACATTTACTCTTAACTTTCTTCTTTCACACACTTTACCAAACTCAGTCACCAGCTTCTGTAGTTTCTAACATGAATCAGACACCAGAGCTGTATCATCAGCGAAAAACAACTGACTCACTCCCCAAGCTTTCTCATCCCCAACAGACTTTATACTTGCCCCTCTTTCCAAAACTCTTGCATTCACCTCCCTAACAACCCCATCCATAAACAAATTAAACAACCATGGAGACATCACACACCCTTGTCGAAAACCTACATTCACTGAGAACCAATCACTTTCCTCTCTTCCTACACGTACACATGCCTTACATCCTCGATAAAACCTTTTCACTGCTTCTAACAACTTGCCTCCCACACCATATATTCTTAGTACCTTCCACAGAGCATCTGTATCAAATCTATCATATGCCTTCTCCAGATCCATAAATGCTACATACAAATCCATTTGCTTTTCTAAGTATTTCTCACATACATTCTTCCAAGCAAACACCTGATCCACACATCCTCTACCACTTCTGAGACCACACTGCTCTTCCCCAATCTGATGCTCTGTACATGCCTTCACCCTCTCAATCAATACCCTCCCATATAATTTACCAGGAATACTCAACAAACTTATACCTCTGTAATTTGAGCACCCACTCTTATCCCCTTTGCCTTTATACAATGGCACTATGCACGTACATTAAATAACCTTACCAACCAGTCAACAATACAGTCACCCGCTTTTTTGATAAATGCCACTGCAATACCATCCAAACCTGCTGCTTTGCCGGCTTTCATCTTCCTCAAAGCTTTTACTACCTCTTCTCTGTTTACCAAATCATTTTCCCTAACCCTCTCACTTTGCACACCACCTCGACCAAAACACCCTATATCTGCCACTCTATCATCAAAGACATTCAACAAACCTTCAAAATACTCACTCCATCTCCTCACATCACCACTACTTGTTATCACCTCCCCATTAGTCCCCTTCACTGAAGTTACCATTTGCTCCCTTGTCTTACGCACTTTATTTACCTTATATATATATATATATATATATATATATATATATATATATATATATATATATTATATATATATATATATATATATATATATATATATATATATATATATATATATATATATATATAAGCTGGTTACTGAGTTTGGTAAAGTGTATGAAAGAAGAAAGCTGAGAGTAAATGTGAATAAGAGCAAGATTATCAGGTATAGTGTGATTGAAAGACAAGTCAAATGGGAGGTAAATTTGAATGGAGAAAAAGTGGAGGAAGTGAAGTGTTTTAGATATCTTGGAGTGGATTTGGCAGCGGATGGAAGCATGGAAACGGAAGTGAGTCACAGATTGGGGGAGGGGGCGAAGGTTCTGGGAGCGTTGAAGTATGTGTTATATTGTTGCGAGGCGTGGACTATAGATAGGGTTGTGCGGAGGAGGGTGGATGTGTTGGAAATGAGATGTTTAAGGACAATATGTGGTGTGAAGTGGTTTGAATGAGTAAGTAATGAAAGGTTAAGAGAGATATGTGGTAATAAAAAGAGTGTGGTTGAGAGAGCAGAAGAGGTTGTATTTAAATGGGTTGGTCACATGGAGAGAATGAATGAGGAAAGATTAACAAAGAGGATATATACGTCAGAGGTGGAGGGAACAAGGAGGTGTAAGAGACCAAATTGGAGGTGGAAGGATGGAGTGAAAAAGATATTGAACGATCGGGGCCTGAACATGTAGGAGGGTAAAAGGAATGCATGGAATAGAGTGAATCGGAATGATGTATACCGGGGTCGACGTGCTGTCAGTGGATTGAACCAGGGCATGTGAAGCGTCTGTGGTAAACCATGGAAAATTTTGTTGGGCCTGGATGTGGAAAAGGAGCTGTGGTTTCGGTGCAGTATACATGAGAGCTAGAGACTGAGCGTGAACGATTGTGGCCTTTATTGTCTTTTCCTAGCGCTACCTCGCTCACGTGTGGAGGGAGGGGGTAGTCATTTCATGTGTGGCTGGGCTGCGACGGGAATAAATAAAGGCTGCAAGTATGAATTATGTTCATGTGTATGTAGGTATATGTCTGTGTAAGTATATATATATATATATATATATATATATATATATATATATATATATATATATATATATATATATATATATATATATATATATATATATATATATATATATATATATATATATGTGTGTGTGTGTGTGTGTGTGTGTGTGTGTGTGTGTGTGTGCGTGTATTTTGATGGGTTGGGCCATTCTTTCGTTTGTTTTCTTGCACTACCTTGCTAACGCGGGAGACAACGACAAAGTACAATAGAAAAGATATATACATAAACGCCCATACACGCATATATACATTCATATACATACACATACACAGACATATACATATATACACTTATACATATTCATACTCGCTTGCCTTCATCCATTTCTTTCTCTATCCCGTCACACAGGAAATAGCGTCGCTACTCTGCGCTTTAGCGAGGTAGCGCCAGGAAACAGACAAAAAGGCCACATTCGTTCACACTCAGTCTCTAGCTGTCATGTGTAATGCACCGAAACCACAGCTCCCTATTCATATCAGGTCTTACAAACCTTTCCATGGTTTACCCTAGACGCGTCACATGCCCTGGTGCAGTCCGTTGACAGCAAGTCGACCCTGGTATACCATATTCTTCCATCTCCAATTTCGTCTCCCGCTTCTTCTTGTTCCCTTCACCTCTGCCACATGTCCTCTCTTCATTTGTCCAAACCATTTCAACATACACTCACTCATTCTCTCCATGTGACCAGACCATTTCAAAACACCCTCTTCTGCTCTCTCAACCACATTCTTTTTATTTCCACACATCTCTCTTACCTTTTCATTACTTACTCGATCAAACCACCTCACGTCACATATTGTCTTCAAACATTTTATTTCCAACACATGCACTCTCCTCCGTACAACCCTATCTATAGCCCATGCCTCGCAACCATACAACATTGTTGGAAATACTATTCCTTGAAACATACCAATTTTTGCTCCGAAATAACGTTCTCTCCTGCCACACATTTTTCATCGCTCTCAGAACCTTCTCCCCCTCCCCTACCATGTGACTCACTTCCACTTCCATGGTTCCATCCGCTGCTATGTCCACTCTCACGTATCTAAAACACTTCACTTTCTCCAATTTTTCTCCATTCAAACTTACAACACTATTAACTTGTCCCTTAACCCTACTTAACCGAATAATCTTGCTCTTATTCACATTCACTCTCAACTTTCTTCTTTCACACACTTTCCAAACTCCGTCATGAACCTCTGCAGTTTCTCACCCGAATCAGCCAGCAGAGGTATATGATCTGCGAACAACTGACTCACTTCCCAGTCTCTCTCATCCACAACAGACAGCATTCTTACCCCTCTCTCCAAAACTCTTGCATTTACCTCCTTAACCACCCCATCCATAAAAAGAATTAAACAACCATGGGGCTATCACACACCCCTGCAGCAAACCGACATTCATTGGGAACCAATCACTCTCCTCTCTTCCTACTTGTACACATACCTTACATCCCTGTTAAAAAAAATTTCACTGCCTGTAGCACCTTACCTCCCGCACCACATACCCTATCATATGTCTTCTCCAGATCCATAAATGCTACATATAATTTCATCTGTTTTTTTAAGTATCTCTCACATACATTCTTCAAAGCAAACACCTGATCCACATATCCTCTACCACTTTGGAAACCACACTGCTCTTCCCCAATCATGCCTTCACCCTCTCCATCAATTCTCTTCCATATAATTTCCCTGGAATACTTAAGAAACATATCTTTATCCCCTTTGTCTTTGTATAGTGGCACTATACATGTGTTCCACCAATCCTTAGGCACTTCATTATGATCCATACACAACAGAATATCCATACTAACCAATGAACAACACAGTCATCCCACTGCAATACCATCCAAACAAACCATCTTGCCGTATTTCATTTTTCGCAAAGCTTTCACTACCTCTTCTCTCTTTACCAAACCATTCTCCCTGACCCTATTACTTCGTACGCCTCCCCGACCAAACCCCCTTTATATGACACTCTCATCATACACTAAACAAACCTTCAAAATACTCACTCCATCTCCTTTTTACTCTATCACTATATGTTATTACTTCCCCACTTGCCCCCTTCACCGATGTTTCCATTTCTTCTCTTGTCTTGCGCAAGCTATTTACCTCACACAGTCCAGCTGTAAAGATCTCGCATATATGGTCAGGAAAGTAAGATTTAAAAGCAAATGTTCCACAATAACTGGTTTCATAGTCTCTTTTTCGTAAAATCTTTCCCTGGGCATACCTCTTTCCACAGCTCTATTTTCTTTTGAAAACCATGAAATTTGTCATATAAGTTTGGAATGTTTGTATCATTGCCTGCGGAGACAACTTCAACTCATTCAATACGCCAGTTTTGGAAGCCAAGTAGTGTTTTCAAAAAATATGACAAAAGGAGATCCATGTTTTCATGAAAAGGAGCCTACCTCATCTCGCACCTCGAACAACGTGGGGAGCACCCTCCCTGTCGACAACTAGCGCACCTGTGTGTGCAGTAATAGCTTGGTGAGCTCAGACCCTATGCTTTGGCACAGTCTGTGAAACAGGCGAGCATTAAGTGGCCTAAACTTTATTAAGTTGATTACTTTGACGCCATCATTCCATATCCCTTGCAACTCTGAACTCATTTTCTTGGATGCTAATGATTCCCTGCAGTGAGTCCACTCCACATCAGGATTTTCCTTCTTAATCCATGCAACGAGTCCCTCTGCTTCCCCGGTCATTTATACGGCGGCGTCTGTACACACGCTAATTCAAGATATCCATCTAAGGCCTTCTTTAGAGAAAAACTGAGTAATGGCATTGAGAATGGCTTCCCCAGCTCTGTGTTCTTTTTTTTTTTCAAAAAGTACACGTTCATTTGTACTATCTGCATCACTGTATCTCACAAATAAGACAAGTTGACCCTATCCACAAAAGTCAGTCGATTCGTTAAGTTGAAATGAAAAAGAATGGCTTGTTTTCAGCTTACTCACAACTTGACAAATGATATCTGTACTAATTTCATTTACTCTTCAAGAAACCGTTTGGTGTGACAAAGGAACAGCCCTTAGTTAGTCAGCTGCCTTTTTATCTAGCATTTTTCAGCCATCACAATTGCAGCTGGCAATATCAGTTTCTCGGCTATATCAAATGGCTTTTTAGCTTTAGCAACTAATAAAGACACAACCGAAGATGCTTCCAGAGCTTTGCTTAATATTGTTGAGGCTTTATCAACTGTTGTCTGGGAATACTTAAAATCAGAAGGTCTTCTTTTAAAAAACTCCACCGGTTTACCAACATGACACTGATGTTTTGTGTTAAGATGACATTGGAGGTTAGTTGGTTTCATGCTACTGTTGGCCAACCTCTCCCCACAAAAGAAGCACAAAGCCTCCGGAGAATTAGAAATCGCAGAAGTAAATCGAAAAACACATTATCTTCTTTGTATTGCTGATATCAAGATTGGTCTGTTTTCTTTTTCTTCACAGCTGCTTGATTTCCTTCACTTACATTGCTGATGTGGCTGTTACAGGTATCAAGTTTTAAATATCTATCTATATTTCTTCCTGTTGAAGAAATGACTGTCTATAAGCTTCCATGTGAATTAGAAAAGACATGTTCACTCTTTCACTCTTAAAACGAAAAAGCAAGAGTGACTCGAGCGAAGAGTTCAGCACCTACTCCCATCTTCCCTCTAGTTTTTTCTCGTTCATTTTAATTCCTACTCTGTTCTCTTGTCATTCGCTGAAGTTGAAAGCTGCATAAGTGTTGTGGTTATTCAATTCTATATTCATATACAATCACCCATGCACACATACACATGCTCCGTAAAGTTACTAATCCAAGATGCCATGCAAACTGTTTGTGATACAGTTCGGGAAAAAAATCATTATCTTCTCACGTACCCCTTTGAACAATGCTGCGTACCCACAAGAGTACACGTAACCCAGTTTGGATAACATTGGATTGCAGTGTCTTAAGCCGGCCGTATTCCCAAGGAAGTTCCAAATATCTTGAATGGAAACAGACACAAAGATTTTTGTCTGTGCTAGACAAGCAATTGTAATATGAAGCTTTGTGTCTTCAGTGAAAAGGAAACAGCAGAAACAGGAAGGGTTTTCTGTTGGGTCTATTTTGAATTTTTCATGCTTGGGATGACGGGGTGGTGAACCAGACTGAAGTGCGATAGCGTGACACGTATTTCTCTGGGTAGTGTAGTAGATTCGGTAAGGTTTATCATAGAAGGGAGTGCGTTAAGCGCTTGGCGGATGATATGCTAATGAATAAGTGTGACTGTGTTATCAGTAGATACCAGAGGGGACTTTAGTGGTGGGATTTAGCGAAGTGTTAAGTCTAGTCTAACGCCATGTTTCTTGTTTGTGAGTCGAGGCGTCCATGTTACCTGGGGATGGCAAAGGTGTGACGGTTCTTGTACTGATACAATAAAACTAAGTGCCTGTCATGTCTTTATGTACCGGTAGTAGTAGGATATTGGTCCATGTTTGGGTTTTGGCTGCATCCTGATGTGGTTCCGAGAGTTTCATATGTGGTGTCTGGATTTTATCTTTTGAGTTCGTATTCGATAAGCTGGGGACCATAATGAAGAGGCAAAGTGTATAGTGCATATGAAGTGTTTGCTCTGAGCTAGTAATAGGAATTGACCGTATTTTGTCCCTGTGAGGGACCCGAGAGAGTTCTATTTTGTTTGACGTTTATATTGATGCTATTGGCATAAGAAACGTTATACATCTATTACATGTGATGCTGAGCGCTGTCGGTGGTTTGTCGTGAGGAAAGAATTGTTTGGACAGTGTGATATACTGATGTTTGCTTGATTCTAGTTTGTCTGGCATCAACAGGGCAAAGGAGACTCTGTGTGGAGGATATTGGTTTTCGGTTTGGGAGGAGTCATTCCTCGAGAAGTGTGAGGTTTTGTTGTAAGTTATGAGCATTGTTTTCAAGACAATCTAAAAAGCCATGGTTTAATTAAAAGCCCTTATTTTGAACACTGATGA
>NC_092235.1:41378193-41480862 GCF_036320965.1 Panulirus ornatus | reverse complement strand
CTTCCCTTTTAGTCGCCTTCTACGACATGCAGGGAATACGTGGGAAGTATTCTTTCTCCCCTATCCCCAGGGATATATATGTATATATATATTATATATTTATATATATATATATATATATATATATATATATATATATATATATATATATATATAATATATATATATATTATATATTTTAGTCGTGGAAGGCGACTGGGGGGGACGGGAGCGGGGGGCCACAAAACCTCCTCTCCCTGTATTTCAACTTTCTAAAAAATAGGAAACAGAAGGAGTCACGCGGGGAGTGCTCATCCTCCTCCTAGACTCAGATTGGGGTGTTTAAATGTGTGTGGATGTAACCAAGATATGAAAAAAGGAGAGATAGGTAGTATGTTTGAGGAAAGGAACCTGGATGTTTTGGCTCTGAGTGAAACGAAGCTCAAGGGAAAAGGGGAAGAGTGGTTTGGGAATGTCTTAGGAGTAAAGTCAGTGAGAGGACAAGAGGAAGGGAAGGAGTAGCACAAATCCTGAGACAGAAGTGATAGGAGTATGTAATAGAGTGTAAGAAAGTAAACTCTAGATTGAAATGGGTAAAACTGAACGTTGATGGAGAGAGATGGGTGATTGTTGTTAGTGAGTGTGTTTGTAGTTTTTATGCACGAGACCGGGTTATAGTGATGGGTAATTTGAATGCAAAGGTGAGTAATATGGCAGTTGAGGGAATGAATGGTGTACATAGGGTGTTCAGTGTTGGGAATGGAATTGGTGAAGAGTTAGTAGAATTATGTGCTGAAAAATGACTGGCGATTGGGTATACCTGGTTTAAAAAGAGTATACGTATGTAAGTAGGAGTGATGCCAAAAAGCGTCATTGGATTACGTGTTAATTGATAGGCGCGAGAAAGAGAGACTTTTGGATGTTAATGTGCTGAGAGGTGCAACTGCATGGATGTCTGATCATTATCTTGTGGAAGCGAAGGTGAAGATTTGTAGAGGTTTTCAGAAAAGAAGAGAGAATGTTGGGGTGATGAGAGTGGTGAGAGTAAGTGAGCTTGGAAAGGAGATCAGAGTACAGAATGGAAAAAGGTGAGAACAAAGAACGTAAGAGGAATGGGGGAGGAATGGGATGCATTTAGGGAAACAGTGATGGCTTGTGCAAAAGATGCTTATGGCATGAGAAGCTGGGAGGTGAGCAGATTAGAAAAGGTAGTGAGTGGTGGGATGAAGAAGTAAGATTATTAGTGAAAGAGAAGAGAGAGGCATTTGGACGATTTTTGCAGGGAGATAATGCAAATGAGTGGAGATGTATAAAAGAAAGAGGCAGCAGGTCAAGAAAAAGGCACAAGAGGCGAAAAACAGGGCAAATGAGAGTTGGAAAGAGATAGTATCATTAAATTTTAGGAAGCATAAAAAGATGTTTTGGAAGGAGGTAAATAAAGTGCTTAAGACAAGGGAACAAATGGGAACATCAGTGAAGGGGGCAAATGTGGAGGTGATAACAAGTAGTAGTGATGTAAGAAGTAGATGGAGTGAGTATTTTGAAGGTTTGTTGAATGTCTTTGATGATAGAGTGGCAGATATAGGGTGTTTTGGTGTGCAAAGTGAGAGGGTTAAGGAAAATGATTTGGTAAACAGAGAAGAGTAAAAGCCTTGCGGAAGATGAAAGCCGGCAAGGCAGCGGGTTTGGATGTTATTGTAGTAGAATTTATTGAAAAAGAGGGTGACTGTATTGTTGACTGGTTGGTAAAGTTATGTAATGCATGTAAGACTCATGGTGAGGTGCCTGAAGATTGGCTGAATGCATGCATAGTGACATTATACAAAGGCAAAGGGGATAAAAGTGAGTGCTCAAATTACAGAGGTATAGGTTTGTTTAGTATTTCGGGGAAATTTTATGGGATGGTATTCACTGAGAGGGTGAAGGCGTGTACAGAGCACGAGATTGCGGAAGAGCATTGTGGTTTCAGAAGTGGTAGAGGATGTGTGGATCAGGAGTTTGTTTGCTTTGAAAAATGTATGTGAGAAATACTTAGAAAAGTAAATGGATTCATATGTAGCATTTATGATCTGTAGAAGGCATATCATAGAGTTGGTAGAGATGCTGTGTGGAAGATATCAAGAATATATGGTGTGGGAGGCAAGTAGCAGGAAGCGGTGAAAAGTTTTTATCGAGGATGTAAAGCATGTGTACGTGTAGGAAGAGAGGAAAGTGATTGGTTCTCAATGAATGTCGGTTTGCTACAGGGGTGCGTGATATCTCCATGGTTGTTTAATTTGTTTATGGATGGGGTTGTTAGGGAGGTAAATGCAAGAGTTTAGGAAAGAGGGGTAAGTATGCAGTTTGTTGTGGATGAGAGAGCTTGGGAAGTGACTTAGCTGTTGTTCGTTGATGATACAGCGCTGGTGACTGATTCGGGTGAAAAACTGCAGAAGCTGGTGACTGAGTTTGGTAAAGTGTGTGAAAGAAGAAAGCTGAGAGTAAATGTGAATAAGAGCAAGGTTATTAGGTACAGTAGGGTTGAGGGACAAGTCAGCTGGGAGGTGAGTTTGAATGGAAAAAAACTGGAGGAAATTTCGTATCTTAGATATCTCTGAGTGGACTTGGCAGCGCATGGAACCATGGAAGCGAAAGTGAATCATAGGGTGGGGGAGGGAGCGAAAATCCTGGGAGAGTTGAAAAATGTGTGGAAATCGAGAACTTTATCTTCGAAAACAAAAATGGGTATGTTGGAAGGAATAGTGGTTCCAGCAATGTTATATGGTTGCGAGGCATGTGCTATAGATAAGGTTTTGCGCAGGAGGGGGGATGTGCTGGAAATTAGATGTTTGAGGACAATATGTGGTGTGAGGTGGTTTGATCTAGTAAGTAATGAAAGGGTAAGAAAGATGTACGGAAGTAAAAAGAGTGTGGTTCAGTGAGCAAAGGAGGGTGTTTTGAAATGGTTTGGTCACTTGGAGAGAATGAGTGAGGAAAGATTGACAAAGAGGATATATATATGTCAGGGGTGGAGGGAAGAAGTGGGAGACCAAATTGGAGGTGGAAAGATGGAGTGAAAAGGATTTTGAGTGATCAGGGCCTGAACAAGGAGGAAGGTGAAAGGAGTGCATGGAATAGAGTGAATTGGAACGATGTGGTATACCGGGGTCGACGTGCTGTCAATGGATTGAACCAAGGCATGTGAAGCGTCTGGGGTAAACATGGAATGTTTTGTGGGGCCTGGATGTTGAAAGGGAGCTGTGGTTTCGGTCCATTATACATGACAGCTAGAAACTGAACGTGAACGTATGGGGCCTATTTTGTCTTTTCCTAGCAAAACCCCGCTCATGGCCGGGGGGAGGGGGTGGTCATTTCATGTGTGGCGGGGTGGCGACGGCAAACAGTATGAATTATGTACATATGTATTTATATATATGTGTATGTGTGTATATGTATGTATACGTTGAGATGTATAGGTATGTCTATGTGTGTGTGTGGAAGTGTATGTATATACATGTGTGTGATGGAGGGTTGGGCCATTCTTTCGTCTGTTTACTTGCGCTACCTCGCTAACGCGGGAGATAGCGACAAAGTATATATATATATATATATATATATATATATATATATATATATATATATATATATATATATATATATATATATATATATATATATATATATAATATAAATAATTTATATATATATAATTTATATATATATACACACACACATATATATATATATATATATATATATATATATACATATATATATATATATATATATATATATATATATATATATATATATATATATATATATATATATCCCTGGGGATAGGGGAGCAAGAATACTTCCCACGTATTCCCTGCGTGTCGTAGAAGGCGACTAAAAGGGGAGGGAGCGGGGGGCTGGAAATCCTCCCCTCTCGTTTTTTTTTTAATTTTCCAAAAGAAGGAACAGAGAATTGGGCCGGGTGAGGGTAGTCCCTCAGAGGCTCAGTCCTCTGTTCTTAACGCTACCTCGCTGATGCGGGAAATGGCGAATAGTTTGAAAGAAAAGAAAATATATATATATATATATATATATATTTTTTTTTTTTTTCTTTTTTTTTTTTTTTTGCTTTGTCGCTGTCTCCCGCGTTTGCGAGGTAGCGCAAGGAAACACACGAAAGAAATGGCCCAACCCACCCCCATACACATGTATATACATACACGTCCACACACGCAAATATACATACCTATACATCTCAATGTACATATATATATATATATACACACACAGACACATACATATATACACATGCACACACTTCACACTGCCTTTATTCTTTCCCATCGCCACCTCGCCACACATGGAATAACATCCCCTTCCCCCCTCATGCGTGCGAGGTAGCGCTAGGAAAGGACAACAAAGGCCCAATTCCTTCACACTCAGTCTCTAGCTGTCATGCAATAATGCCCTAAACCACAGTTCCCTTTCCACATCCACACCCCATAGAACTTTTCATGGTTTACCCCAGACGCTTCACATACCCTGATTCAATAGCTTGACAGCACGTCGACCTCGGTATGCAACATCGATCCAATTCACTCTATTCCTTGCCCGCCTTTCACCCTCCTGCATGTTCAGGCCCCGATCTTTCAATATCTTTTTCACTCCATCTTTCCACCTCCAATATGTTCTCCCACTTCTCCTCGTTCCCTCCACCTCCGACACATATATCCTCTTTGTCAATCTTTCCTCACTCTTTCTCTCCATGTGCCTAAACAATTTCAAAACACCCTCTTCTGCTCTCTCAATCACGCTCATGTTATTTCCACACATCTCTCTTACCCTTACATTATTTACTCGATCAAACCACCTCACACCACATATTGTTCTCAAACATCTCATTTCCAGCACATCCACCCTCCTGCCCACAACTCTATCTATAGCCCACGCCTCGCAACCATACTACATTGTTGGAACCACTATTCCTTAAAACATACCCATTTTTGCTTTCCGAGATAATGTTCTCGACTTCCAAACATTCTTCAAGGCTCCCAGGATTTTCGCCCCCTCCCCCACCCTATGATTCACTTCCGCTTCCATGGTTCCATCCGCTGCCACTTCCACTCCCAGATATCTAAAACACTTTACTTCCTCCAGTTTTTCTTCATTCAAACTTACCTCCCAATTGACTTGAACTTCAAACCTACTGTACCTAATAACTTTGCTCTTATTCACATTTACTTTTAACTTTCTTCTTTCACACACTTTACCAAACTCAGTCACCAGCTTCTGCAGTTTCTCACATGAATCAGCCGCCAGGGCTGTATCATCAGCAAACAACAACTGACTCACTTCCCAAGCTCCCTCATCCACAACAGACTTTATACTTGCCCGTCTTTCCAAAAATCTTGCTTTCACCTCCCTAACAACCCCATCCATAAACAAATTAAACAACCATGGAGACATCACACACCCCTGCCGCAAACCTACATTCACGGAGAACCAATCACTTTCCTCTCTTCCTACACGTACACATGCCTTACATCCTCGATAAAAACTTTTCACTGTTACTAACAACTTGCCTCCCACACCATATATTCTTAGTACCTTCCACAGAGCATCTCTATCAACTCTATCATATGCCTTCTCCAGATCCATAAATGCTACATACAAATCCATTTGCTTTACTAGGTATTTCTCACATACATTCTTCAAAGCAAACACCTGATCCACACATCCTCTACCACTTCTGAAACCACACTGCTCTTCCCCAATCTCATGCTCTGTACATTCCTTCACCCTCTCAATCAATACCCTCCCATATAATTTACCAGGAATACTTAACAAACTTATACCTCTGTAATTTGAGCACTCACTCTTATCCCCTTTGCCTTTGTAGAATGGCACTATGCACGCATTCCGCCAATCCTCAGGCACCTCACCATGAATCATACATACATTAAATAACCTTATCAACCAGTCAACAATACAGTCACCCCCCTTTTTTGATAGATTCCACTGCAATACCATCCAAAGCTGCTGCCTTGACGGCTTTCATCTTCCGCAAAGCTTTTACTACCTCTTCTCTGTTTACCAAATCATTTTCCTTAACCCTCTCACTTTGGACACCACCTCGACCAAAACACCCTGTATCTGCCACTCTATCATCAAACACATTCAACAAACCTTCAAAGTACTCACTCCATCTCCTTCTCGCATCACCACTACTTGTTATCACCTCCCCATTATCCCCCTTCACTGAAGTTCCCATTTGCTCCCTTGTCTTACGCACTATATTTACCTCCTTCCAGAACATCTTTTTATTCTCCCTAAAATTTAATGATACTCTCTCACCCCAACTCTCATTTGCCTTCTTTTTCATCTCTTGCATCTATCTCTTGACCTCCTGTCTCTTTTTTTATACATCCACTCATTTGCATTTTTTCCTGGAAAACTGGTCCAAATGCCTTTCTCTTCTCTTTCACTAATATATATATATATATATATATATATATATATATATATATATATATATATATATATATATATATATATATATATTTTTTTTTTTTTTCTTTTTTTTAAACTATTCGCCATTTCCCGCGTTAGCGAGGTAGCATTAAGAACAGAGGACTGGGCCTTTGAGGGAATACCCTCACCTGGCCCAATTCTCTGTTCCTTCTTTTGGAAAATTAAAAAAAAAAAAAAAGAGAGGGGAGGATTTCCAGCCCCCCGCTCCCTCCCCTTTTAGTCGCCTTCTACGACACGCAGGGAATACGTGGGAAGTATTCTTAATCCCCTATCCCCAGGGATAATATATATATATATATATATATATATATATATATATATATATATATATATATATATATATATATATATTCATATATATGATTCATGTGAGGACTGCAGAAGCTGGTGACTGAGTTTGGTAAAGTGTGTGTAAAAGAAAGTTAAGAGTAAATGTGAATAAGAGCAAGGTAATTAGGTACAGTAGGGTTGAGGGTCAAGTCAATTGGGAGGTAAGTTTGAATGGAGAAAAACTGTAGGAAGTAAAGTGTTTTAGATATCTGGGAGTGGATCTGGCAGCGGATGGAACCATGGAAGCAGAAGTGGATCATAGGGTGGGGGAGGGGGCGAAAATCCTGAGAGCCCTGAAGAATGTGTGGAAGTCGAGAACATTATCTCGGAAAGCAAAAATGGGTATGTTTGAAGGAATAGTGGTTCCAACAATGTTGTATGGTTGCGAGGCGTGGGCTATGGATAGAGTTGTACGCAGGAGGATGGATGTGCTGGAAATGAGATCTTTGAGGACAATGTGTTGTGTGACGTGGTTTGATCGAGTAAGTAACGTAAGGGTAAGAGAGACGTTTGGAAATAAAAAGAGCGTGGTTGCGAGAGCAGAAGAGGGTGTTTTGAAATGGTTTGGGCACATGGAGAGAATGAGTGAGGGAAGATTGACCAAGAGGATATATATGTTGGA
Source organism: Panulirus ornatus (assembly GCF_036320965.1). Lineage (NCBI taxonomy): Eukaryota > Metazoa > Arthropoda > Malacostraca > Decapoda > Palinuridae > Panulirus > Panulirus ornatus. The sequence continues at coordinate 41,473,424 of NC_092235.1, read as the reverse complement.
GGTGGAGGGAACGAGAAGTGGGAGACCAAATTGGAGGTGGAAAGATGGAGTGAAAAAGATTTTGTGTGATCGGGGCCTGAACATGCAGGAGGGTGAAAGGAGGGCAAGGAATAGAGTGAATTGGATCGATGTGGTATCCCGGGGTTGACGTGCTGTCAGTGGATTGAATCAGGGCATGTGAAGCGTCTGGGGTAAACCATGGAAAGCTGTGTAGGTATGTATATTTGCGTGTGTGGACGTATATATATACATGTGTATGGGGTGGGTTGGGCCATTTCTTTCGTCTGTTTCCTTGCGCTACCTCGCAAACGCGGGAGACAGCGAGAAAGCAAAAAAAAAAATATATATATATATATATATATATATATATATATATATATATATATATATATATATATATATATATAATGACGTTGAATCAGCCAGAATAAATTCTCCCTCACTTGGTCACTGTTTTCCGGAGTGACTTTTTATTTCCTTATTTATATTATGTATTATTCATACGTTGTCATATCTCCACGGGAGTGATGGATTTCTGCAGGTCTTAAGGAACACTTCAACCAAATGTGAACAACACCACTGTAACATTTCAGCAACGACAAAAGTCCAGTGTCATGTGCTCAGAATTTGCACAACACTTAATCATCGGATTTCGTCAACACTTCAACATTTTAATACTTTTTCAATATATTTGACAATACTTTTAGAATTGTTTATCTACACCCAAAAATCAGGGCAACAATTCTCTACTAACACTCTAGCAACGTTGCAGTAACACCTTAATAAGGTGTCACCATCACAATGCCAGCAACACTTTAGCAGCATCTTTAAACGCTCCGGCAAGACCAACACACATAACACTAGCGAAGTCCAACCTCGGCGATTTTCGTACACAGTTGCAGTCGCGGAAAGACAACACTCGGTCACCACCTTAACAAATCTGAATAACAAGGACCACTGCACAAAAATTCAGAAATGCATGTCAGGTTCTTGACAACTTAAAAAGGTACATTTCTAAAGGGAACAAAAAGTTACGACGCTCAGCAACACACCAGGAACAAACCGTGGCAACATACACGAGACAACCATATGAACACCCCTGCATCACCTCACTTTTAAATAAACAGGCCCAGTACTCCTACTGCATGCTTTTCCATTACTGTGGTTTATTTTTTGACCGTCATGGCTCCTGCCGTTTCAGTGAAACAAAGTAAGAGAAAAGCAAATCATAAATTAATCAGGGCTCCATAGGTGTTTGTAGACCTCGCTCTTAAGGCATATAGGGATGGACGAAAGGAGGAAGCTACCTCCACAGCTTAGGTGTTCAAAGGATGAGGGGTTAATATGACGATCAGTTCTGTGGTGGCTGGTCTCCACACGAAAAATTTGAGGAGCTGCAGCCAAACCTACGCTTTGGGTCAAGCAGCCTTTGGGCACGAACACATAACGACGGTTCACCAGCACAGTGGCCAAAATTATACCGTTAGAAAAGAGGGAGAAGCATTATCACAGTCTACAAAATGGGATGGTTGAAGAGATGGTGACAGGAGAAAAAATAAGACGGACGGATTTTGATTTCGCTCTGACTAGAAAAGGCGTGTAGGAAGAGCAACCCCGGATATGAGAACGGAGACCCATACTAGGGGGGAAAGAATGATTATAAAGATAATAATGATATTGATATTGATATTGATAATAGTAGAAATGATAATGATGATTATAATAAAAGAAATGTTAGTGATAAGGATGATAATAGATTCTCTAATAATGATAATAGTAATAACAACAACAACAAAAATAATGATGATAATAATAATAATGATAATAATGATAATAATGGCAATAATAATAATAATGATAATTTAATTTTTTTTTTTTTTTTTTTTTTTTTTTTTTCTCCAAAAGAAGGAACAGAGAAGAGGGCCAGGTGAGGATATTCCCTCAAAGGCCCAGTCCTCTGTTCTTAACGCTACCTCGCTATCGCGGGAAATGGCGAATAGTATGAAAAAAAAAAAAAAAATAATAACAATGATGATAATAATAATAATAATGATAATAATACTAATAATAATGATAATGATAATAATATTAATAATGATAATAATAATAATAAGAACAATGATAATAATAATAATAATAATAATAATAATAATAATAATAATAATAATAATAATAATAATGATAATATTAATGATAATATGATAATAGTATTGATAACAATGGTAACACTTGTAATAACCATAACAGTAATGATAATTATTATAATGAAAACAATTACGACAACTACACAACACTGCCAATTTTCTGCAAGCAGAGTTCGTGATGTTGAGTATACGGGGTGGGGTTTCCAGGCTAGAACAGTGGATATGGGTATATCCATAAATTGTGGTAGTAAAACATTTATAGAGAGAAATGGTTTCACCACAATAAAATATGACTAGGTTTTCTGCTTTCCCGCTTAAAGGTGCTGCTTATATCCGAACTGAGAAAATAGATAGTGGGAGAGACCTGGGCCTCTTCAGTGCCGTGGGGATCCATCACTGTGGCCTGACACTGTTGTGGCACCACACTCCTCCGAGACCCAGACGTTCCCCAGCGGGTGATAGATGGTATAGGGACCTGAATGGTATTATGTTAGAGAAAAGAAGGTGGTGATAAGGGAAAATTTGGGCTGTGGTTGGCTCAGTCAACTTTAGTGAGAGACATTAATTGTAAATGACAGTTATGACTAACTACACACACGCGCACACACACAAAGACACAGACACACACATATATATATGTATATATATATACATATATATATATATATATATATATATATATATATATATATATATATATATATATATATATATATATATATATATATATATATATATATATATCTTTCATACTATTCGCCATCTCCTGCATTAGCGTGGTTGCGTTAAGAACAGAGGACTGGACCTTTGAGGGAATATCCTCACCTGGCCTCCTTCTCTGTCCCTTCTTTTGAAAAAAGAAAAAAAAAAGAAAAAAAAAAGATTATTATTTATTTTGCTTTGTCGCTGTCTCCCTGCGTTAGCGAGGTAGCGCAAGGAAACAGACAAAAGAATGGCCCAACCCACCTACATACACATGTATATACATACAAGTCCACACACGCAAATATACATACCTATATGTCTCAATGTACACATATATATACACACACAGACATATACATATATATATATATATATATATATATATATATATATATATATATATATATATATATATATATATATATATATATATATATATATATATATATATATGTATATGTGTGTGTGTGTATATATATGTGTACATTGAGATATATATATATACATATATATATATATATATATATATATATATATATATATATATATATATATATATATATATATATATATATATATATATATATATTCCCTGGGGATAAGGGAGAAAGAATACTTCCCACGTATTCCCTGCGTTTTCGTAGAAGGCGACTAAAAGGGAAGGGAGCGGGGGGCTGGAAATCCTCCCCTCTCGTTTTTTTTTTTAATTTTCCAAAAGAAGGAACAGAGAAGAGGGCCAGGTGAGGATATTCCCTCAAAGGCCCAGTCCTCTGTTCTTAACGCTACCTCGCTATCGCGGGAAATGGCGAATAGTATGAAAAAAAAAAAATATATATATATATATATATATATATATATATATATATATATATATATATATATATATATATATATATATATATATATATATATTTCTTTTTTCTTTATTTATTTTGCTATGTCGCTGTCTCCCGCGTTTGCGAGGTAGCGCAAGGAAACAGACGAAAGAAATGGCACAACCCACCCCCATACACAATGTGCACAGAAACACGCCCACACACGCAAATATACATACCTATACATCTCAATGTACACATATATATACATACACAGACACATACATATATACCCATGCACACAATTCACACTGTCTGCCCCCATTCACTCCCATCGCCACCTCGCCACACATGGAATAACTTCCCCCTCCCCCTTCATGTGTGCGAGGTAACACTAGGAAAAGACAACAAATGCCCCATTCCTCGCACATCTTTCAACCTTCTGCATGTTCAGGCCCTGATCACTCAAAAAATTTTTCACTCCATCTTTCCATCTTCAATTTGATCTCCCACTTCTCCTCGTCCCCTCCACCTCTGACACATATATCCTCTTTGTCAATCTTTCCACACTCATTCTCTCTATGTAACCAAACTATTTCAAAACATCCTCTTCTGCTCTCTCAACCACACTCTTTTTGATATCGTACATCTCTTTTACCCTCTCATTACTTACTCGATCAAAACACCTCACACCACATATTGTCCTTAAACATCTCATTTCCAGCACATCCACCCTCCTCCACTAAACTCCATGTATAGCCCACGCCTCACAACAATATAACATTGTTGGAACCACTATTCCTTCAAACATACCCATTTTTGCTTTCCAAGATAACGTTCTCGACTTCCACACATTCTTCAACGCCCACAGAACTTTTGCCCCCTCTCCCACCCTATGATTCACTTCCGCTTCCATGGTTCTATCCGCTGCCAAATCCACTCCGAGTTATCTAAAACACTTCACTTCCTTCAGTTTTTCTCTATTCAAACTTACCTCCCAGTTGACTTGACCCTTAACCCTACTGTACTTAAAAAGCTCCCTCTTATTCAAATGTACTCTCAACTTTCTTCTTTCAGAAATTAAACAACCATAGAGACATCAAGCACCCGTGCCGCAAACCAACATTCACTGAGAACCAATCACTTTCTTCTCTTCCTACTCGTACACATGCCATACATCCTCAATAAAAACTTTTCACTGCCTCTAACACTTACCCCCACACTATATATTCTTAATACCTTCCACTGAGTATATCAGCTCTATCATATGCCTTCTCCACATCCATAGATTCTACATACAAATCCATTTGCTTTTATGAGTATTTCTCACATACATTCTTCAAAGCAAACACCTGATCCACACATCATCTACCACCTATGAAACCACACTGATCTTCCCCAATCTGATGCTCTGTACATGCCTTTACCCTCTCAATCAATACCCTCCCATATGATTTCCCAGGAATACTCAACAAACTTATACCTCTGTAATTTGAGCACTAACTTTTATCCCATTTGCCTTTGTACAGTGGCACTATGCAAGCATTCCGCCAATCCTCAGGCACCTTACCATGAGTCATACATACATTAATGACCTTACCAACCAGTCAACGATACAGTCACCCCCTTTTTAATAAATTCCACTGCAATACCATCCAAACCCGCTGCCTAGCCGGCTTTCATCTTCCACAAAGCTTCATACCTCTTCTCTGTTTACCAAATTATTCTCCCTAACCCTCTCACTTTGCACACCACCTCGACCAAAACACCTTATATCGGCCACTCTATCATCAAACACATTCAACAAACCTTTAAGATACTTACTCCATCTCCTTCTCACATCACCGCTACTTATCACCTCCCCATTAGCCCCCCTTCAATGATGTTTCCATTTGTTCCCTTGTCTGACGCATTTTATTTACCTCCCTCCAAAAATCTTTTTACTCTCCCTAAAATTTAATGATATTCTCTAATCCCAACTCTCATTTGCCCTCTTTTTCACCTCTTGCATCCTTCTCTTGACCTCCTGCCTCTTTCTTTTATACATCTTCCACTCATTTGCATTATTTCCCTGCAAAAATCGTCCAAAAGCCTCTCTTTTCTCTTTCACTAATAATCTTACTTCTTCATCCCACCACTCACTACACTTTCTAATCTGCCCAAATCCCACGCTTCTCATGCCACAAGCATCTTTTGCGCAAGCAATCACTGCTTCCCTAAATACCTCCCATTTCTAGCCCACTCCCCTTACGTCATTTGCTCTCACTTTTTTCGTTTCTGTACTCTGTCTCTCATGGTACTTCCTCACACAAGTCTCCCTCCCAAGCTCACTTAGCCTCACCAATCTCTTCACCCCAACATTCTCTCTTCTTTTCTGTAAACCTCTACAAATCTTCACCTTCGCCCTCACAAGATAATGATCAGACATCCCTCCAGTTGCACCTCTCAGCACATTAACATCCAAAAGTCTCTCTTTCGCACGCCTATCAATTAACACGTAATCCAATAACGCTCTCTGGCCATCTCTCCTACTTGCATACGTATACTTATATATATCTCTCTTTTTTAACCAGGTATTCCAATCACCAGTCTTTTTCAGCACATAAATCTGCAAGCTCTTCACCATTTCCATTTACAACACTGAACACTCCATGTACACCAATTATTCCCTCAAGTGCCACATTACTCACCTTTGCATTCAAATCACCCATCACTATAACCCGGTCTCGTGCATCAAAACTACTAACTCACTCACTCAGCTGCTCCCAAAACACTTGCCTCTCATGATCTTTCTTCTCATGCCCAATTGCATGTGCACCAATAATCACCCATCTTTCTCAATCCACTTTCAGTTTTACCCACATCAATCTAGAGTTTTCTTTCTTACACTCTATCAAATACTCCCACCACTCCTGTTTCAGGAGTAGTGCTACTCCTTTCCTTGCTCTTGTCCTCTCACTAACCCCTGACTTTACTCCCAAGACATTCCCAAACCACTCTTCCCCTTTACCCTTGAGCTTTGTTTCACTCAGGGCCAAAACATCCTGGTTCCTTTCCTCAAACATACTACCTATCTCTCCTTTTTTCTCATCTTGGTTACAATCACACATATTTAGACAAACATATATTCCTGTGAGTCCAAGCGGAAACTGAAACAAGATAAGTTCTCAAGTGCAATTTTGTGTAATAATCATATCATCAGGGGAGACACGAGAGAGATATATAACAGTCAGTTGATGTACATCGAAGAGACGTAGCTAGGACGCCATGTGGTAAATATGCGATTGTCCATACACACACACACACACAAACACACACACACACACACACACACACACACACACACACACACACACACACACACACAAATATGCACACATACACATCAGCCTAATTCAATTGTCTTTTTGTTTGTGTGGGTTTAGTTTTGGGTGTCGATGAGAACTCTGAATGCACTGGGCGTCAGTGATGAAAGTTTAAAGAATGAGATTCCTTTTTATTTTCCATATTATTCTATGTTTGAGGGCCGAGTATCCATCGTCTCAACACGATTAGCACAATGAATAAACAGCCAGTTCGAACGAAGTGATGAAAATGAGACAGCGTTATTGAATTTGACCGACATGAAAAGTGTTTACAGGAAAATAGTACTGCACCCAGCAAAGTCCGTAATATCTAAAAACTTTCAGATTTGCTAGATATCGTTAAATGTAATAACTGGGTAATTTTCATTATTTACTGGTCTTTTCATGGAAATTATGGATTTTCTCTTGTAAGTTGACAGTAGAAAGACCTACAGTCTTTGGCCTTTTGACCTTTGAAATCAGAAAATCAATTGATAAACAACAAATAGGTATCACACAGATATATACATAGATGTATATGTAAACTTGCACAGTATTTCACAGCAATTTGTACATATCACCCCTGTGGATAGGGGAGAAGAAATACTACGCACGTATTTCCGTCGTGTCGCAGGTGAGCAAAAGGGGTGGGAGCGGGGGCTGAAAGACTCAGTTTATACACATCTCTTTGTTGAAAATTCCTTAGAAACTTTCACTTTCCACCTTTTGATTCAGTGGACATACTTGGTATCACTGTGACATCTACTCTATCTTGGAAACCGTACACAACGGAAATGTCTAAGACTGCGTCAGAGAAACTGGAAGTCTTGTCTAGATATCAAAATTTCTTTTCCTCTGATCTGTTACTTCGTTTGTATAAAGAATTGATCCATCCTTGTATGGAGTACTGCTCTCACATCTTGGGTAGTTCTATCTCTGCATCCTTACTTGAGAGCTAAGTCGAAAGCGGTACGATTCATAAACGTTCCCAGGTTAACTTCAAAATGTAACCCGCTGGACCTACGCGTCAATGTTGGTTCACTTTCCCTCTCCTACAGGCATTTCTTTGGATTTTGCTCCTGAGAGCTGGCTGCTTGTGTGCCCCCACAAGTAGATACACTACGGAATACTTGGCAAGCTGTTGCATCTCATGATGATTGTATGGCCATTAACAACTCAATAGTAGGTCATTTTGAGAACTGTTTTTTTCCCTCCTTCTCATTGAAGCTTTGGAACTCTTTACTCTCTCGTGTCTTTCCAAATAACTCTAACCCGGCACATTATAAAGATAGGTTCTTTCAATTCGAGATTCGTAAATACTTTTCCGAGTATGTTTTTCTTCTTTCATTAAGTTCTCTATATTCAATTAAGGCCAGGCCTTTATGTGGACTTTTGTCCGTGACTGGAGCCTCCTACATTGAGAAAATAGATATGTGAAGATCGAGTGTAAAACATTATCTAATATGATGACACACACTTTTAGCAATATTCAATCGACTTTCAAAAATGAAAACCATATGACGCCACCTAGTGTGCAGTTTGAACAAAACAACAGTCAGGTTGTACAATGAAAATGGCAATTTCCACCATGATGTCAAAGAGACTGTCTTTATGATGTCCATTACTGGACTGTCATCCTTTGCATTAGACGACAACGAAGGCCTCCTGATATGGCAAGTTATAATGGATGACTATGATCATCAGTATCATCTCTAGCACTTCCAGTATTTTCATTATATCACTACAATCATTGTTGATATTAATACTACTGTTCCAGTAGAAAACCATGGTAGCCTGAGAAGCATTCCACACCGAAGCTTCTACCAGATTTCATGTGAGGAATTTGACAAAAGATGTGTTGGCAATACACGGGCCTATAAACATACATAGATACGGCACAACCATACACAAACAATAACGAAATCTTACGAACAAACATAAACACGCATTGAAGTATGGGATTGGCAAACACATGAACAAACTCACTCATTCTAACGATGGCATACATTTCAGTAAAGGATACCAGTTACGTAAACTTTCTTATTTCGTAGATTTCTCTAAATTTTTACCTCCTCGGAAAGTAAAGTTTTCATTTGGTTTCCAGCTCGATTCCCTCAGACGACGTTTTCTGTGGTAGAATAGAGGACAACGCAGGGTAGCCCCCTTCCGCTGGAGACGTCCTTGGCGGTTTGTTAAATAAAAATACAGGGGAAGGCGAGTAAGCCAGTATCGGGGACCTCCAAACATTATGTCAGCTCCTCGGGAAGTTAGGAACTTGAGAGATCACGAGACTTAACACTGGAGTTTCTCTGTACGTCTCGGGTCATCAGATGCAGTGGACAGCAAGGGAAGATTATGACTATAAGGTGGAATTTCAAAAGATATGTTCTTTGGATTTGATATTTGTTATAGTCTCTAAGAGCATGGATTTGTAGAGTCTGCTAAGACCACTTGATGCAGAACAGGAACAGAGGCCTTAACAATAAGGTGAATGTATAGTTACGGGCATTGTGCGTTCAAGTTTCCGTGTGTTTATCCTTACATACTTGAGTAATCACTCGGTAACATTTTACCTGAGACATCCATATGCAATTGAAGATGGAGCATGGCGTCGCAAAACTTGCAGTATACATCTACATTAAGAGTTACTGGTGTGTTATGGATCACCTTCTTGTCACAGCTACAACGGCTCACCATCGTGGTACTGTCCTATCATTGTGTCATGTCATACTTTCTTGTGACATGGCTCTCTGTCCTGTCACTGTGACACGTCTCATTGCCATATCTCTACGTCATGTTTCACTATCCTATCATTCCGTCATGTATCACTGTCCTTTCATTACATGAATGCAATGATGTGTGTTTCCTCCTTCTTCCTTTTCGTGTATATCACTGCGTCAGTTGTCACTGCACTGTCACTGTGTGCTTGACGCATCTTAGGTGTTTTGGTTTTTGAACTCTGCTAGAGACACGAAAACGAGGAAGCACACACATCATTGCGTCTGTGTTCTCATCAACTCTACGAGTGGAAACGGATGTGCTCATTATAGCTAAAACCTACAATGACAGACAGTCACCTCTGCTTTGGTACAGATTTGGTGTTTGTAGCATTGTCTTTAAGGAAATGTACAAGACTTAAGAAAAAGACCTGGTAGTGGAGCACAGGTGTCACAGGTTGCTCCAGGTCCACGGTTGAGTAAATGCCAGAGAGCAATAGCTTTCTTAATAGGGTTATCATAATTCATGGTCGTGAATAGTCGAAGATGCATTGAATACTTTAGGCGTTGAAATGTCAAGTGTGGTTCATCAACAGTATTTCACAGCTATAGTATATGAAAAAATATTCGAAAACAGCTTAGAAATCATTCAGAGTTAAAGAAAGAGTACATAATTCTACTTTTTCTCATGCAGGATCGAGCTACTTAAACATCAGATCCATCACCTTGACTTCATCGAAGTCACACCAGCAACAGCCTCATTTGTGCGTATTACTCGTATGTGTTGTGAGCACTGCTTGCATTCTAATGCCCTAATATGATTAGCTTGAAAATCTACGTGCGGCGAGAATATAATAGATTTAGTTCTAACAACAAATGAAAATCTCTTTAACAATGTTGAAGTTGGAGAAAACTTTTGAGTTAACTTTCAACAATGCCTATAATGCTAGTCAACATGAAAGTCGCAAGAAAAATGCCAAATTTCAAACTTGCAAATTCTAAAGTTCTTTACATTGCTCTTGACACGTAAACTTGGGATGATTTCATAAATTAAAGCGTTATGGGTGTAGCTAAGGAAAAATTCAGTAAAACGTTCAAAGCAGTGGAGGGAACATTTTTGCTATAGCGCAGTAGACTGTCTTTTTCCAGTACAAAGCCAATCGTGTGGAACGATAACATAAAGAAGTGTTTGTTCTCTATGAAAGCAGCACAAAAGGAGCACAAAGAGACGAATAGATAGACTGATAGAGCTAATCATGTAAGTCTGCGTTGAGAAACTAAGAAACTTATACGTCAAAGTAAACATCGGAATGGAGCGTGTGTTGCTGTAGATACCAAAATAAACCCGAATGAGTTTTGTGGGTATGTTGGAGGCAAGAGAGTAATTACCTAGTCAATTGGTCCATTGATAGCTGAAAATGGTGATTTGGTTCACAACAAAAAGGACATGTCAAAGATTTTAATTGATTTTCCTCATCTATATATACAAATGAAAATACAGTTCATGTCCCGAATCCATTTCCTATGCTAAGAGAAGAAAGCATTTTGTAATACATGGATACAAGAGTTGAGGCTGTAGCATCACCACTAAATGAAATGAAAGTAAAACAGCTGGACTACATAAGTTTTATCCGAGAATAATGAAAGAGGAGAAAAATGAGATAGCCTAACCCTTGACTACTCTCTTCAATATATCACTTGCTACTGGGAAAGTTTCAGAGTGATGGAAGTCTGCTAGTGTAACACCCATTTTCAAAAAGATTGAAAGAATCACTGCCTGGATATTATCGTCTAGTCAGTTTAACATCTGCAGTTGGTAAACTTATGGAAACCATCATTCGGGATGAGACTGTAAACCATTTAGAAGATTCTCAGCATAGTTTACGACAAAATCGTTCCTTTTTGACACATTTGCTTGATTTCTCTAATGATATAATCAGCATATATGATGCAGGTAAAGTAGCTGATGTCGTCTATCCAGATCTTCAAAGAGTATTCGATAAAATTCCACATCAATGGTTACAAAGTAAAGTTACGTCACATGATACTGATGGAGTTGTATTTCTGTGGCTGCGAGTTTGGTTAACTGACAGTAAACTAAGAGTTATGATTAATGGTCAGTCCTGAGAATGGTTAAACGTAACAAGTAGTGTACCAGAAGGATCGGACTTGGGAACGGTTCTCTTTCTCATATATGTTGATGATACTGATGATGAACTACATTGTAAGACGTAGAACTTCGCAGACGGTACTAAGTTGGAAAACAATTCTGGAACAGACACTGAACGACGGCAGCTTCAAATGGACATGGACAAACTGCTGGACTGGGTTCATAAATGGCAAATTAACCTGAATATCGATAAGTGCAAAGATTTACATATATCGGTAGTAAGAGAGGAAAAGGCAAGTTCTGTTGAGCTGCAAAAGGTAAATGAGGAAAGAGACTTGGGTGTGGTAATCTTTGGTGATTTAAAGCCGAGTAAACAGAACACAGAAGCAGTTAAAAAGGCATACAATAATCTTGGATTTGTAGGTACGGCTATCGAATTTGAGTCCAGGGAAATTATCCTTACCTTTTACTAGTCACTCGTTGGTCTCCATCTTGAATATTGTGTTCAGTTCTATCTCGAATGAGGCGAAATTCTTTTAGTAATTATTAATTATTAATTATTAGCCATCAATTTATTGATTATTAACATATAGAATGATCAACCAATAACAGTAGTTAAAAGTAGTACCAATGATACCTCTAAGAATAGACGAAAAGTATTTTGCCTCAATCACACGAGTGACAATATTTGCTCCTGCTTTGCGACACAAAAAGTTTATATTCTTTTTCAATTTGTATGTATTTCTAGTCTTACCACACACATAAATTAATTTATGATTTTCATATCTCTTCCCCTATCACAGACAACCTCGAAGGGAGCTAACGGTCTGTTGCTCTTTGACTTCCTCAGTGTTCCTTCGCATCCTTGCCCTCGGCTCACGATACAATAGACTAAGGTCCTTACCAACAACATCCTTGCTCTTAGCTCACGTCACAATAGACTAGGGTCCTCATTAGCAACATCCTCATGATACAGTAGTACCCCCTCCCCCTCCTCTTCTTCTTCTCCCTTCCCCTCATCCCCACCCCCATCCCCAACCCACCCAACCACCTACACACGCACACTCACACACACACACACACACACACACACACACACACACACAAGAGCGGCATCCTTCTTTGGCTTATTGCTACCATTTGCCGCGGTGGTCAGCATGTTGCTCAGAACACAGTGCACGAGTAAGATTCTCCTCAGTTAATCTAATGTAGTTGTCCCCTATCTTGAAAATTCTCCTCCATACAATAAACAAAATAAGCTATTAAACTGACCATATTTCAGTACAGAGTTTATTAGGCTGTTATATATATATATATATATATATATATATATATATATATATATATATATATATATATATATATATATATATATATATATATATATATATATATATATATATATTATTTTTTTTATTATACTTTGTCGCTGTCTCCCGCGTTTGCGAGGTAGCGCAAGGAAACAGACGAAAGAAATGGCCCAACCCCCCCCCCATACACATGTATATACATACGTCCACACACGCAAATATACATACCTACACAGCTTTCCATGGTTTACCCCAGACGCTTCACATGCCTTGATTCAATCCACTGACAGCACGTCAACCCCGGTATACCACATCGCTCCAATTCACTCTATTCCTTGCCCTCCTTTCACCCTCCTGCATGTTCAGTCCCCGATCACACAAAATCTTTTTCACTCCATCTTTCCACCTCCAATTTGGTCTCCCTCTTCTCCTCGTTCCCTCCACCTCCGACACATATATCCTCTTGGTCAATCTTTCCTCACTCATTCTCTCCATGTGCCCAAACCACTTCAAAACACCCTCTTGTGCTCTCTCAACCACGCTCTTTTTATTTCCACACATCTCTCTTACCCTTACGTTACTCACTCGATCAAACCACCTCACACCACACATTGTCCTCAAACATCTCATTTCCAGCACATCCATCCTCCTGCGCACAACTCTATCCATAGCCCACGCCTCGCAACCATACAACATTGTTGGAACCACTATTCCTTCAAACATACCCATTTTTGCTTTCCGAGATAATATTCTCGACTTCCACACATTCTTCAAGGCCCCCAGAATTTTCGCCCCCTCCCCCACCCTATGATCCACTTCCGCTTCCATGGTTCCATCCGCTGCCAGATCCACTCCCAGATATCTAAAACACTTCACTTCCTCCAGCTTTTCTCCATTCAAACTCACCTCCCAATTGACTTGACCCTCAACCCTACTGTACCTAATAACCTTGCTCTTATTCACATTTACTCTTAACTTTCTTCTTCCACACACTTTACCAAACTCAGTCACCAACTTCTGCAGTTTCTCACATGAATCAGCCACCAGCGCTGTATCATCAGCGAACAACAACTGACTCACTTCCCAAGCTCTCTCATCCCCAACAGACTTCATACTTGCCCCTCTTTCCAAAACTCTTGCATTTACCTCCCTAACAACCCCATCCATAAACAAATTAAACAACCATGGAGACATCACACACCCCTGCCGCAAACCTACATTCATATATATATATATGGTGAGGTTGGGCTGCAACTCCAGCAAGGACATGGTCACACCCATCGACAACGGTAACCTCCAGAAGACCGATTTCGACGATGAAGGCCTGCACTGTGGCTGAGAGATTGACTTGAGGAGGCAGAAGTGATATTGTGACAGTGATTGTGTCAGCGTCGCGTCGCCTCGCCGCAGTGTATCGAGACAGACTTCCCCAGAACTTTTAAAGGGGAAGTAAATGTTATAGTTGTGTTAATGGAGTGATAGTTTTCATGCATGGTGTTTTTGACAAGAAAATAGTGAAGTTGGAGAAAAATGTAGCTTAGACATTGAAGCTTATTGGTACAGTGGTGAAATTGATGAGAACTGCTATTGACGTTTGTGTGAATAAATTGTACATTTCCTTTTCCATAGCCAGAGGTTGAACCATTATGTGACATTCATTTTTTTTTCATTCATTTCAAGCTAAAAGTTTGTTTTCTAAATTGTTTCTTACAATTTTCATATGCATATATATGTATGTGTGTGTGTGTGTGTGTGTATGTGCGTATGTGTGTGTATGTGTGTGTGTGTGTATATGTATATATATATGTATATTATCCCTGGGGATAGGGGTGAAAGAATACTTCCCACGTATTCCTCGCGTGTCGTAGAAAGCGACTAGAGGGGACGGGAGCGGGGGGCCGGAAATCCTCCCCTCCTTGTATTAACTTTCTAAAATGGGAAACAGAAGAAGGAGTCACGCGGGGAGTGATCATCCTCCTCGAAGGCTCAGAGTGGGGTGCCTAAATGTGTGTGGATGTAACCAAGATGTGAAAAAAGGAGAGATAGGTAGTATGTTTGAGGAAAGGAACCTGGATGTTTTGGCTCTGAGTGAAACGAAGCTCAAGGGTAAAGGGGAAGAGTGGTTTGGAAATGTCTGGGGAGTGAAGTCAGGGGTTAGTGAGAGGACAAGAGCAAGGGAAGGAGTAGCAATACTCCTGAAACAGGAGTTGTGGGAGTATGTGATAGAATGTAAGAAAGTAAATTCTCGATTAATATGGGTAAAATTGAAAGTTGATGGAGAGAGGTGGGTGATTATTGGTGCATATGCACCTGGGCATGAGAAGAAAGATCATGAGAGGCAAGTGTTTTGGGAGCAGCTGAATGAGTGTGTTAGCGGTTTTGATGCACGAGACCGGGTTATAGTGATGGGTGATTTGAATGCAAAGGTGAGTAATGTGGCAGTTGAGGGAATAATTGGTATACATGGGGTGTTCAGTGTTGTAAATGGAAATGGTGAAGAGCTGTAGATTTATGTGCTGAAAAAGGACTGATGATTGGGAATACCTGGTTTAAAAAGCGAGATATATATAAGTATACTTATGTAAGTAGGAGAGATGGCCAGAGAGCGTTATTGGATTACGTGTTAATTGACAGGCGTGCGAAAGAGAGACTTTTGGATGTTAATGTGCTGAGAGGTGCAACTGGAGGGATGTCTGATCATTATCTTGTGGAGGCTAAGGTGAAGATTAGTATGGGTTTTCAGAAAAGAGGAGTGAATGTTGGGGTGAAGAAGGTGGTGAGAGTAAGTGAGCTTGGGAAGGAGACCTGTGTGGGGAAGTACCAGGAGAGACTGTGTACAGAATGGAAAAAGGTGAGAACAATGGAAGTAAGGGGAGTGGGGGAGGAATGGGATGTATTTAGGGAATCAGTGATGGATTGCGCAAAAGATGCTTGTGGCATGAGAAGAGTGGGAGGTGGGCTGTTTAGAAAGGGTAGTGAGTGGTGGGATGAAGAAGTAAGAGTATTAGTGAAAGAGAAGAGAGAGGCATTTGGACGATTTTTGCAGGGAAAAAATGCAATTGAGTGGGAGAAGTATAAAAGAAAGAGACAGGAGGTCAAGAGAAAGGTGCAAGAGGTGAAAAAAAGGGCAAATGAGAGTTGGGGTGAGAGACTATCAGTAAATGTTAGGGAGAATAAAAAGATGTTCTGGAAGGAGGTAAATAGGGTGCGTAAGACAAGGGAGCAAATGGGAACTTCAGTGAAGGGCGTAAATGGGGAGGTGATAACAAGTAGTGGTGATGTGAGAAGGAGATGGAATGAGTATTTTGAAGGTTTGTTGAATGTGTCTGATGACAGAGTGGCAGATATAGGGTGTTTTGGTCGAGGTGGTGTGCAAAGTGAGAGGGTTAGGGAAAATGATTTGGTAAACAGAGAAGAGGTAGTAAAAGCTTTGCGGAAGATGAAAGCCGGCAAGGCAGCAGGTTTGGATGGTATTGCAGTGGAATTTATTAAAAAAGGGGGTGACTGTATTGTTGACTGGTTGGTAAGGTTATTTGATGTATGTATGACTCATGGTGAGGTGCCTGAGGATTGGCGGAATGCGTGCATAGTGCCATTGTACAAAGGCAAAGGGGATAAGAGTGAGTGCTCAAATTACAGAGGTATAAGTTTGTTGAGTATTCCTGGTAAATTATATGGGAGGGTATTGATTGAGAGGGTGAAGGCATGTACAGAGCATCAGATTGGGGAAGAGCAGTGCGGTTTCAGAAGTGGTAGAGGATGTGTGGATCAGGTGTTTGCTTTGAAGAATGTATGTGAGAAATACTTAGAAAAGCAAATGGATTTGTATGTAGCATTTATGGATCTGGAGAAGGCATATGATAGAGTTGATAGAGATGCTCTGTGGAAGGTATTAAGAATATATGGTGTGGGAGGCAAGTTGTTAGAAGCAGTGAAAAGTTTTTATCGAGGATGTAAGGCATGTGTACGTGTAGGAAGAGAGGAAAGTGATTGGTTCTCAGTGAATGTAGGTTTGCGGCGGGGGTGTGTGATGTCTCCATGGTTGTTTAATTTGTTTATGGATGGGGTTGTTAGGGAGGTAAATGCAAGAGTCCTGGAAAGAGGGGCAAGTATGAAGTCTGTTGGGGATGAGAGAGCTTGGGAAGTGAGTCAGTTGTTGTTCGCTGATGATACAGCGCTGGTGGCTGATTCATGTGAGAAACTGCAGAAGCTGGTGACTGAGTTTGGTAAAGTGTGTGGAAGAAGAAAGTTAAGAGTAAATGTGAATAAGAGCAAGGTTATTAGGTACAGTAGGGTTGAGGGTCAAGTCAATTGGGAGATGAGTTTGAATGGAGAAAAACTGGAGGAAGTGAAGTGTTTTAGATATCTGGGAGTGGATCTGGCAGCGGATGGAACCATGGAAGCGGAAGTGGATCATAGGGTGGGGAGGGGGCGAAAATTTTGGGAGCCTTGAAAAATGTGTGGAAGTCGAGAACATTATCTCGGAAAGCAAAAATGGGTATGTTTGAAGGAATAGTGGTTCCAACAATGTTGTATGGTTGCGAGGCGTGGGCTATGGATAGAGTTGTGCGCAGGAGGATGGACGTGCTGGAAATGAGATGTTTGAGGAAAATGTGTGGTGTGAGGTGGTTTGATCGAGTAAGTAACGTAAGGGTAAGAGAGATGTGTGGAAATAAAAAGAGCGTGGTTGAGAGAGCAGAAGAGGGTGTTTTGAAATGGTTTGGGCACATGGAGAGAATGAGTGAGGAAAGATTGACCAAGAGGATATATGTGTCGGAGGTGGAGGGAACGAGGAGAAGAGGGAGACCAAATTGGAGGTGGAAAGATGGAGTGAAAAAGATTTTGTGTGATCGGGGCCTGAACATGCAGGAGGGTGAAAGGAGGGCAAGGAATAGAGTGAATTGGAGCGATGTGGTATACAGGGGTTGACGTGCTGTCAGTGGATTGAATCAAGGCATGTGAAGCGTCTGGGGTAAACCATGAAAGCTGTGTAGGTATGTATATTTGCGTGTGTGGACGTGTGTATGTACATGTGTATGGGGGGGGGGGGGGGGGTTGGGCCATTTCTCTCGTCTGTTTCCTTGCGCTACCTCGCAAGCGCGGGAGACAGCGACAAAGTATAAAAAAAAAAAAAAAAAAAGAATATATATATATATATATATATATATATATATATATATATATATATATATATATATATATATATATATATATATATATATATATATATATATATATATATATATATATATATATATATATATATATATATATATATATATATATATATATATACGTTAAGAGTAAACAGACTAAAGTAATGAAACGGCCATATTCCAATGCACACTTTATTAGACTGCCATATACAATGTGACTAATACACAGTCATTCTATGAGGTTAAATGTGATTTTTATAAAGTCTAGAAATTTTTCACTGAACTATTGGCATGACTACACTATGATGAACAAATCAAGTAATCCGCCTCAGTCACTAATAGTGTAACAAACATTGGTACCAAAATTACGGTAGAAACAATGAAAATTTCAGATGCTGCAGAAGGGGTATCATGTGGTCATTGCCCTGTCTTCTAATATGATGAAACCAAAAGAGCTTTTTCACTTGCTGAAATCTTTATGGATTTACTGTCATGCATAGCTCATTTCATTCTTTAGTTGCTCAGACATTTTGCATTATTCATCATTTAGTCTTTCCTGTCGTCAGTCATCAATAGATCTGTAAGTTGCTTGTGAATGGCAAGGGGGACGAGAGCCCAGAACTGCTTGAGCAAATGCAGATTTCATTTCCATATCGTGTAGAGACCTCATCATCTCTAGGCCTCTTCATAATTAGTAATTCCTTTGTATATTTCAGCAGTGTGTGAATGACGGCAGGTTTATGGATGATTGATAGTTGATGTATCGTCGATGGTATTGTCTTGGGAGAGAGAGAGAGAGAGAGAGAGAGAGAGAGAGAGAGAGAGAGAGAGAGAGAGAGAGAGAGAGAGAGAGAGAGAGAGAGAGGTTATTTCATACGTACAAAAACCTCAACTAGGATGCTGAATTCGTAATGAAGGTTGGTGTGACTGATGTACAGAGTATCATGTTTAACATTAAGGATGCGACAGCCTTAAACGGAGAAGGATGGAACTTATCTGGCCTTCAGTCAAGATGAGGTATAATATTTTGCCAGAAACATGTTGAATTAGAATTTCTGGATTTTCTCGATTTCATAATTACAATAATGAATGAAAGATAAATCTATTTTCCTTTACATTGATTGTCTATGCTTGCAACTTGTGAACTGTGCTAACGTGTTGTGATGAGTATCTTTCGTGCATTAGTATCCTGGTGACAAATCTAGAAGGCAAAGAGATAGAACAGATTAATGAAGATAGACAGCAGCAGGATTAGTCGGAAGGAATGTATGTATTTTAGGGAAGATACGTAGACAGAAAATTTAGTGGACAGGAAGGTAAATTGGCTGACAATTAAGAAGGTGGGAACAGCAGCAGGTAGAGAGGAAGCATGGCCGAAAGTGAAACAAGTGTCAAGGTGAACAGATGGGAAGGTAAATGTATAGGAAGGTCGTGACGATGGTAAGCAAGCGTCAAGGTAACGGTTAGGAGGAGGTGAAGAAGGCATAAGGATATTTTGAGTATGGGGGTTCTGTAGGCAGCAAGGCAAGCACGTGAAAAGGTTCTTGCGTATAAAGTTGGATAGCTCGGGAGGTCGGATGTCTGATGATCAGGGAGGGTGAGCCAACAACAATAGATATCTGAACATGAGTCTTCGATCTATGAACAAAAGGATGAACGCACCATGCTAAGGGAAAGTCAAATACTAATAGATCGTCAACAGGTTAACATATGAAAGAATTAAAGGGAAAACAGCCAGAAGACAACGAATAATCTTGGCATCTAACTATTCAGAAATATAAACAGGAATACTGACTGACTTCTAGGCATACAAACACACAAGCAGGCAGCTACAAAGTATGGAAATACACGTAGACAACACGATAACAACCCAGATGCATGGTAGTTTGCAATAACTACTGAACTGCACTTTATCTACTCACGCAACGGATCAAACACTGTCGGTAAATTTCTCCAGACTGCTTTACAAACTCTCTAGGACAGACGATCGCTTGTCTGTTAAGAGGCTCAGGCACTGATGATAGGGGATGCACGTTCCTTGGAGTGACGTGAGGTGAAGGACCCAGTCTCTCCTGCGGCAGATCTGTGGATTTACATATACTTACAGAGGAGATAGACCCCGAGGTTCACATGTAGGAAGTCCTGGCCCAAAACATGGTTCGATAAGTGTGATTCAATGTCTTCCACTCATTCACCTTTGGATAATAATCCTAACAGAAAAGATTACTTTCCATGCAAGCCGAAAAAGATTCAATAGTAATATGAAATCCCAGGATGAGTTGTTCATTTCCATCTCTCTCCAGGAAGTAGACAAAATCTCAGGGCCACGGAGGATATGTGAGTTGCATCTCTGGTTAGAACAAGTGCACCAGGCTATAATGATCTTTGTCCAAGGGACTTGGACACTCTGATATACTCGAACGTGCCTTCTGTGAAAGACGAACCCAAAAGCGAGGAAAGACATTTCCTCTCTCTCTCTGTTTCTGTCTCTGTCTCTGTCTCTGTCTCTCTCTCTTTCTCTCTCTCTCTCTCTCTCTCTCTATTATATATATATATGTATATATATATATATATATATACATATATATATATATATATATATATATATATATATATATATATATATATATATATATATATATATATATATATATATATATATATATATATATATATATATATATATATACATATATACATATATATATATATATATATATATATATATATATATATATATATATATATATATATATATATATATATATATATATATATATATATATATATGTATATATGTATATATATATATATATATATATATATATATATATATATATATATATATATATATATATATATATATATATATATATATATATATATATATATATATATATATATATATATATATATATGTGTGTGTGTGTGTGTGTGTGTGTAAATGCATGTGGATGTAAACAAGATGAAAAAAGGAGAGATAGGTAGTATGTTTGGGGAAAGGAACCTGGATGTTTTGGTTTTGAGTGAAACGAAGCTCAAGGGTAAAAGGGAAGAGTGGTTTGGGAATATTTTGAGAGTAAAGTCACAGGTTAGTGAGAGGACAAGAGCAAGGGAAGGAGTGGCACTACTCCTGAAACAGTAGTTGTGGGAATGTGTGATAGAGTGTAAGAAAGTATACTCTAGATTGATATGGGTAAAACTGAAAGTGGATGGAGAGAGATGGGTGATTATTGGTGCCTATGCACCTGGGCATGAGAAGAAAGATCATGAGAGGCAAGTGTTTTGGGAACAGCTGAGTGAGTGTGTTAGCAGTTTTGATGCCCGAGACCAGGTTATAGTGGTGGGTGATTTGAATGCAAAAGTGAGTAATATGGCAGTTGAGGGAATAATTGGTGTACATGGGGTGTTTAGTGTTGTAAATGGAAATGGTAAAGAGCTTGTAGATTTGTGTGGTGAAAAAGGACTGATGGTTGGGGATACCTGGTTTAGAAAGAGAGATATACATAAGTATACGTGTGTAAGTAGGAGAGATGGCCAGAGAGCATTATTGGATTACGTGTTAATTGATAGGCACGTGAAAGAGAGACTTTTGGATATTAATATGTTGAGAGGGGCAACTGGAAGGATGTCTGATCAATACCTTGTGGAGGCGAAGGTGAAGATTTGTAGAGCTTTTCAGAAAAGAAGAGAGAATGTTGGGAAGAAGAGAGTGGTGAAAGTAAGTGAGCTTGGGAAGGAGACTTGTGTGAGGAAGTACCAGGAGAGACTGAGTACAGAATGGAAAAAGGTTAGAGCAAAGGGCGTAAGGGGACTGGGGAAGGAATGGAATGTATTTTAGGGAAGCAGTGATAGCTTGCGCAAAAGATGCTTGTGGCACGAAAAGCGTGGGAGGTGGGCAGATTAGAAAGGGTAGTGAGTGGTGTGATGAAGAAGTAGCATTATTAGTGAAAGAGAAGAGAGAGGCATTTCGATGATTTTTGCAGGTAAATAGTGCAAATGACTGGGAGATGTATATAAGAAAGAGGCAGAAGGACAAGAGAAAGGTGCAAGAGGGGAAAGAGAGGGCAAATGAGAGTTGGAGTGAGATAGTATCAATAAATTTTAGGGAGAACATTGATATGTTTTGTAAGGAGGTAAATAAAGTGCGTAAGACAAGAGAACAAAAAGGAGCATCGTTCAAGGGGTTAATGGGGAGGTAATAACAAGTAGTGGTGATATGAGAAGGAGATGGTGCGAGTATTTTAAAGGTTTGTTGAATGTGTTAGATGACAGAGTGGCAGATATAGGGTGTTTTGGTCGAGGTGGTATGCGAAGTTAGAGGGTTAGGGAGAATGATTTGGTAAACAGAGAAGAGGTAGTGAAAGCTTTGTTGGAAGATGAAAGCCGGCAAGCTAGCGGGTTTGGATGGCATTGTGATGGAATTTATCAAAAAAGGGGGTGACTGTGTTGTTGACTGGATGTTAAGGGTATTCAATGTATGTATGGCACATGGTGAAGTGACTGAATCTGGTAAAGTGTGTGAAAGAAGAATGCTGAGAGTAAATGTGAATAAGAGCAAGGTTATTGGTACTGTAGGTTGAGGGACAAGTCAATTGGAAGGTAAGTTTTAATGGAGAAAAACTGGAGGAAGTGAAGTGTTTTAGATATCTGGGAGTGGATTTGGCAGCGGATGGAACCATGGAAGCGGAAGTGAATCATAGGGTGGGGGAGGGGCGAAAGTTCTGGAAGCGTTGAAGAATGTGTGAAAGTCGAGAACATTATCTCGGAAAGAAAAAATGGGTATGTTTGAAGGAATAGTGGTTCCGACAATGTTATATGATTGCGAGGCGTGGGCTATGGATAGAGTTGTGCAGAGGAGGGTGGATGTGCTGGAAATGAGATGCTTGAGGACAATATGTTGTGTGAGATGGTTTGATCGAGTAATTAATAATAGGGTAAGAGAAATGTGTGGTAATAAAAAGAGTGTGGTTGAGAGAGCAGAAGAGGGTGTTTTGAAATGGTTTGGTCACGTGGAGAGAATGAGTGAGGAAAGATTGACCAAGAGGATATATGTCAGAGGTGGAGGGAACGAGGAGAAGTGGGAGACCAAATTGGAGGTGGAAAGATGGTGTGAAAAAGAATTTGAGTGATCGGGGCCTGAACATGCAGGAGGCTGAAAGGCGTGCAAGGAATAGAGTGAATTGGAACGATGTGGTATACCGGGGTCTACGTGCTGTCAATGGATTGAACCAGGGCATGTGAAGCGTCTGGGGTAAGCCATGGAAAGTTCTGAGGGGGCCTGGATGTGGAAAGGGAGCTGTTATTTCGGTGCATTATTACATGAAAGCTAGAGACTGAATGTGAACGAATGTGGCCTTTGTTGTCTTTTCCTAGCGCTACTTTGAGCACATGAGTGGGGAGCGGGTTGTTATTTCATGTGTGGCGGGTGGCGATGGGAATGAATAAAGGCAGACAGTATGAATTATGTACATGTGTATATATGTATATGTCTGTGTGTGTATATATATATATATATATATATACGTTGAGATGTATATTCATGTATTTGTGCGTGTGTGGACGTGTATGTATATACATGTGTATGTGGGTGAGTTGGGCCATTCTTTCGTCTGTATCCTTGCGCTATCTCGCTAACCCGGGAGTCAGCGACAAAGCAAAGTAAATAAATAAATATATATATATATATATATATATATATATATATATATATATATATATATATATATATATATATATATATATATATAATTGAGGCGTTTGATGAAGAAAGGCTGTCTGGAGAGTTACTGCTGGTTGTGTAAACTAACAGTTGCGTGTGTATGTGTGTGTTTCTTGATTATAAGAAGATTCACAGTTTGAGGGACGTGACTGGAGGATAGGTAGAGAAGCATTAAGAAACTGGTGTAAAAGAAGTATCAGTGTAGAGGATGGGAAGGAAGGAACGAAAGGCAGAAAGAAAACAAGCAGATTACGGAAGTGAAGGAAAACGTATTTTTCCGTTACTCCAGACCAGAAGGTAAACACAGACAAAACTTAAATAATATCCCTACTTTGGAAATGAAAGTGAAAACACATTTCCTCGTCGGCAATTATAATGTTATTTTACGCCCCACAAAAGAGCTAACCATTTCTAGATAATGATACTAGGGGCAAGCTGGGAAAACAGATATGCTGTATTACTCCTCGTCTGAAGAGCAAGCCACACCTAGCAGGAGGAAAGTTTTTCAGTTGTGAGATAAAAGGAAAACCTTCACTCCGATATTCATCTGTGATCTGTCCACTGTATCCATCTCGCTGCTCTCTCATGCAAGCCCCGCCCGTCCCACAGGCTCAAGATCGCTCTTGGACAAACAAGTCGAGCGTCTGCCCGCCTCTGGTTGTGGCGGACCAGAGACTTATCATAACTCAGGAGTATTGCGATGTTGCTTGTGCAATCCTGCCTGGCCCAAGTCTCGCAATACTTCATCACTCTGATCCACCAGTGTCGCTGCACTCTGTTGCCCTGAGCTATTACATTCAACCTCATTCCTCAAGGACACATTATGATAATACTGAGATAAAACTACGGATTCAAAGAATGGAACAAACGTACCACGGATTGAAATTGTTTCTTAATAAGATTCAAATATTTGTGAGTACATTTCTGTATTTTCCAGTCTACTAAACCTGATGAAATATCTGTGTAAAGTAACACAACTGGCTCTATGAACCTATCGCTGAGAGTGATATCCCGCTACAGATGTGCCCTCGTAGGATGCTCACCTCTACCTCGGTTGTGTCCAACATTTCGAAACGTTTTCAGAAATGTTTCCACTCTGTTCGACACGCTATCTGCTGCAAGCAGTTTCAGGGATATTCTTTGCATTATATCATGATTTATGACGTCGCGCCATCAAGAATCTACACAGGGGTTGGCAGTTTATGAATATCAACTAATCATACATCTCAGGTGAATAGTTCCTTCATTCTAGGTAGGGTATTTTGAAAGCATTTATGAAAGTATTTATGAAAACAGTGAATCTATCATATTCATGATACAAATAAGACGTATGAAACAAGATGATCCGTGGCGCTGACTTCGGGTTCTCCTTTCAGTTTTCTTATACTGAAAAATGAATGAAAAAAAATTAGACATAAGGAGGAGTCTGTGTCGAACCCGCTCACCGTACTGTTCTGTACACACATCAGCGTAGGAGCTCACATCTTAAACACACCCTTTATCCAGGTGAAACTTAGATTCCACCGCTGTGTCTGTCAGGGTGTGGAAGAAAACAGCGCAACTCACACGCACACGCACCCACACAAACACACACACACATACACACACACTCACACTCACATAGAAATATGAACAAAATTATACTATAACGAAAAGACAAAGCAGAAACATATCGTTTTCCTGTATAATACAAAAAGAATGAATAATACTCATCGCTGGCATAAAGAAACCCGCGGATACGGTCGTGCTTGGCATAAAAAGACCCGCATGGTTCCGTTGCATCTGGCTGGCCCGGAGCGCCGGCTGCCTCACATCACTGCTGTAATCCATACTGAAACAGCGTCGGTAAAAATACCTGATGATTGCTGCCTCGCCGTCGATGGCGGGCTCTTTGGCCTTCAGGTTCCGGGCGATGCTGGCAATATACACCACAGAGGCTGATGGAGGAGAGCTGGACTGGAAGGTGAGCAGGAACAGTAGTGGGATATGGGAGCGGGTCCCCGCTCAGACACGCTAGGGACGAGCGAAGGTAGTACACATGTAGTATATCCTCTGTTGTGTGTGTGTGTGTGTGTGTGTGTGTGTGTGTGTGTTCAGAAAGAGGTGAGAACTAAGATTCATATGGAACATACTAACAGTAGTGGGGAGGATGGATCAGGAGGAGCAATTTCGGTACCTGATCATCTTGAGCAAGAAAACTGATGTGTGTGTGTGTGTGTGTGTGTGTGTGTGTGTGTGTGTGTGTGTGTGTGTGTGTGTGTGTGTGTGTGTGTGTGTGTGTGTGTGTATTAATGAATAGATAGATATATATGAATAGATAACGATTTATTGGAAGTAGGCAGCCATTTGTTAGAAAATACACACTTGAGTATTATAGATATTACAAAACTGGAAAGTCATGATACTTACTCGTCAACTAATCATACAAAATCTTATGATTAGGATGAGCTGCATATTTTCACATTCCTGATAAGCATATGGGTGGGGTACACTTAGAAACTAAGGATGGCAGACATACTTGAATGTTTACAGAGTCAATGGTATGCTTTACACCTTATGAGTTTGACTAAACATGATGTAATGAATAGTTACAGTAATGCAATAGCAGACTTATCACATAGCCTAATCAACAGCAGCTGAGCCGTTCACTCGCATAGCTATAGATTGTCTATGAAGTTCACAACAGAAGGTATAGGACTGTTCTTATACTTGTCTGCACGAGCTCAGATTGGAACAAGTCGACTGTGGCGAATGGCGATCTTTGTTGGAGGGCGTCTGGAAGGAAGGAGGTCTCTGTGACGAGGGTACGTCAGTAGTTTATTACTAAACTGTAGTAAGAGCTGCTGGTGTTGGTCGGAGATGATGGAAAGGTTGAACAAGTTGAGGGTCTCCTGGTAGGTGGCGTAAGAAGGGCGCAGGATGATTCTGCATGCCTTCACATACACTCTGTCTAGCTGATCCCTCTGTGTAGCTGTTAATGAAGAGGTTCAGGATTGGGAGGCGTATATGAGCTTAAGCAGAATGAAGATGGTATGGACATTCCTGAGTTCATTTGGTGGGACGCCTAGTGATTTCAGTCGGTGGAGAAGGTACAGACGGTATGAGGTAGATTTGATGATAGCGATGACATGCTCTTCTAGTTTAAACCATCGTGTATTGTGACACTAAAAAGTTAGAAATTCCTGACTATCCGCAGGAGATCAGGGCCGAGTGTGATATCAGGAAACAGGATCTTGTCTGCGCCTAAGTTGATGTACATCATCAGTGTCTTGATGTAGTCAATGGTGGCGTCATTGGCCGTATTCCACACCTGAAGGTTGTCGAAAATTTGTTGAAGTTTGCTGAAGTAGAAGAGTTGTTGATAATGATGCCAGAGGTGGAGTCGTCTATGTACTTTCAGCGGTGGTTTGAGTTCAGCAATCGTCTGTGTCCAGTGGTGGTTTGTGTTCTTCAATGAGTCACTGATCAGAATGAGGAGGTAGAGCGTACCCTATCTTGGTACCTTGTGGCACACGACATTTTAGTGATAGTGATGCCGATTTGGCTCCTCTAAAACGGACAGTTTGGTGTCACCCAGTCAGGAAATCCGAAAGCCGCGAGACGAGACACCCACGTAGTCCCAGGTCGATGGCTTTCTTTACGATGATGTTACTGTTTATCAGGTCAAAAGCTTTGGTGAAGTCTACGAAGGTGAGTGCCACCGAGGTCTTGCATTTCTCCAAGTTGCGGCAAACGGAGTCTAGAAGGGTGACAAGTCAGGGAGGGGTGAAGGAAGACTTCATGTTTCGGAACTGCTGAGGGTCTACTGAACTATCAATGTCAGCATAGATTATGTCAAACAAGAGACTTTTACAAAATAGGAGATTGAAGTGATTGGAACAGGTCTTAAGCTGTTAAGAGATTCTAGGTTGGTGAATTTGAGGAGTGACATATGCTGTCGCCCAAGCTTTGGGGCGGTTATCGGTGTAGCCAATTTATAGTAGAATTCCTTGTGTAGTTTTACTGGAAGATCTGCGGAGGTGGTTTAGCTTCTGGTTTTAAGCTAATTTTGGTATGTGGTAATCGTTGGCAAATATTAGAAAAGTGGTCGTTAATTTGGTGTGCGTCCTCCTCTTTGCTAGTTTGGTCTACACATGGGAAGGGGGAGAGCCCTCGCGTATCAAAGCCTATTAGTTCTTTCATTCTATCATATCACAGTCCCATGTTGGCCTGCTTTAGATTCTATGCCTTGTTTGGGTAATACCCTACTTCGCGGCTCGTACTTCGTGCTGCATTTTGTTGCGAAGTTGCTATATGGTTGTTGCTGCGACTGTTGGACTCGATTTTGCTGCTGCAAGCCTATACGTTTCATGATACTTTTCCCACAAGATTTAAACATCATCTTCATTGATCACCTTATTTTTGTCATGATGTTTTATCCACCGACCAAAATTTCACTTTGCCGTGTTAGTAAGTGGCCGAAATGTTTAGTTGTCTGCCCGTTTGTGTTGGGAGACGGGGGAACAAAGCACTGATAAATGAGTACGAAAAGGGGAGAGACTTGGGTAGCAGGTAATGGTCAGCCATGTTATTATGAATCAGGTAAACAGTGTTTTGACCATGCATGGGAAAATAAACTAACTGAGGCAGATGAAGTTATTCTAGGAGGATGTTGGCGTCTACCTCATTGATATCCCCACATATCTCAGGCTTAGAAGGGTACCTCATTCTGAGCGTGTCAGGAGTGTAGGTAATATCTTCTACAAGTGCTTTCATAGTGAGAAAATACGGTGGGTAGTAGACCTCGCAGTAAAAGATGGTGCCAGTTTAGCGTGGGTGTAATGTGAGCGAAACCTTAACCCATAATGCTTCCAGACCCTCAGGCACGTTAAATGTCAGCTCGGCTGAACGTATGTCTTTGTGACAAAAGAGTGCCACACTTCCCCCACGCTTTGATGCACGAAGTTGCAGAAGAGAATAAAGTTATTCAAGGTACAAATCTCAGGAGTAATGTGCTAGTCCTCTGTTATTGCTATATGAACTCAGCTGGTGCCGATCGCTAGCTCCTCCATTTTATTAGACAATGAAGAAACATTCGACAGGAGCAGGATCGCCAGGTTGTAACACTTCCTTGGACCTTCAAAATATTTCATCTTTTTGATTGCAGTTAGTTTGCGTCGCCTTCTCTTGGAAATTAATGTTTCAACTGCTTTCCCATGATTGTGCCTGCATTTACCCCTGGCATGAAATAAATCTAGCGATTTTAACCGCTAACAAAACACTGGTGTTTGAATAACCGTTACCTGTCTTCAGACGATAGAGCTGTGTGCTGATGTAGGGCAATGTCGTGTGGTATCTACGCAATCGCAGCCCTGATCCTGTCTGTGACCATAGGCACCGTGAGAAAGATTATCACTGAGTCCCCATTCACTGTTCGTTATAGAATTATCTATATTTCTCAGTATCACATCCCGTGATATTTGACGACCTTGTGTGAAGACGAAGGTCCAATCAAGTGTAATCCAAATATCCAGCTGGGGGGAAGAGGGGGGGGGAAGGGGTAGAAAAAGATCATATGGACCTTTGGCAGTTCGGGAGCGCCGCAAACATACGTCTGTCCCCTCGAGGATTTGAGTGTGTGTGTGTGTGTGTGTGTGTGTGTGTGTGTGTGTGTGTGTGTGTGTGTGTGTGTGTGTGTGTGTGTGTATACAACATACTAATCAACAGGCAATTAAGTAGATTCAGAATTCGCTGGACATCTGGTTGGTCATAAATGAATGTATATCTTTAAGAGTAATAAATACAGAATGACTCCTCATCTTTCCTGAGCAAGAAGACAACCAAGATGTATTTACAGCCTCCAACCGTCTCCTGTTTCTCTAACTAACACGGGGGAAAAAATAAGCTAATTTACGAGGTGGGGAGTCATTACTGACGTCTCAAAATATCCGTCTATGTAACCCGGCGTGAGTACTGACTGTGACCCAAGGGTTGTGGTTTGTTGTAATAGCATCATCTGGAGTCATCTAACGCTGGAGATACCCACATTGCCTTCCCAATTCAGGTAATAAAAACAAAGATTGCTCAAACTATGTGAGTGATGATCCTGTGTTGGCCAGTCACATTGCTAACGCAAACGCAAGACAAGTGCTCCTTATGTGGCCTTTATTCTCGGCAACATTTATTGCAAAGACTACAATGAATATTCTTATTCATTTACCCTGGCGGGCAAAGTGACAAGGCTAAACAGCTGTTACCTGCAAATCCACACTCACCTTTGCAGTGACGTAATCTTACACCACTCTTAAAGGTGAAAGCACAGCAGGTGGACAATGACACAAGACCCATCAATACTTAGGCAAGAGAGTTGTAGGAGGCGAGCACAACTGTATCAAACTACGACGGGAGGGTCAACCTATAGAATTATTCATTCGATTTATGATGCATTTTTCATATAACGAAGGTAATTTTTTTTTGCGTTGAAGGTTCCAGTTATGGCCAAAAGGCTTAACTGAAATATAGAGAGGTTAATGAAAGAGGGAAGAAGAGACAAAGGCAAATATTTGCGAACCTTTGAGGAAGTGAAGAAACTGTCTTTTGAAATGTGCGAAGTCATAGTTATTGGGAAAGGCGTAAGAGGGTAGAGTTCTAAGGCTTCGACGTGTAGGGAAAGTAACATTTATCAAAATGGAGCACCCGTGAGTTGCCGGCGGCCACACAATATTGATGTGAAACAGTAGCTTGCTTAGTACTACGTGGTCGAGTTAGTGGTGGTACACACAGGCAGACAGCTCTCGAGGGAGAAAGTGAACCAACATTGCGGCGTAGGGCAAGCGAGCCAAGTTTTGAAGTTATCCTGGGAGTGTTCATAAATCGGATCACTTTTGACTCAAGTGTAGAACTAACTCAGATGTGCGAGCAGTACTCCATACTAGGGGGAATTAATCCTTTGTATAAACTAACCAACTGTTCGGAAGAAAAGAGATTTCGACATCTACAGAGGACTACAATTTTCTTAGAAGTAGAGTTAGCAATCTCTTTAATGTAGGGTTTCCAAGATTGAGTGGATCCTACAGTAATACCAAGTATGTTCATTGGGTCTAGAGGTAGAATTACAGTCAAAGGTGACAAGAAAGTTGTGAGGAATATTCTCTAGAGAGATGGGTAGAAACTGGGTTTTGGAGGCATTAAGCTTCACCAGATTTCGTCTGTCCCACTGAGATATTTTGTCCAAGTCTGAGTTTATTGAGAAAGTTGTGTCGAAACGAGATGCAGATCAAGTGAGCGAAGAAGCACAATTGAAGGATGAGGTAGAATGCAGTGGTGAGCCGTCAGCGCATGAGTGCATTTTGTTATCTATGGAAGAAAAGAAATCGTTGATGGAAAGGAGTAAAAGTATCGGTGGCAGGACAGAAACTTTAAAGGACGCAGCTGTTGATGGAGAATAGGGGGAGAGGCTGATCCATCAACAATCACGGAGATAAATAGGCCAGAGGGAGCAAAGTGTGGGAGGAAAGCCAAAAGAAGGAAGTTCAGAGATAAGACCCGCATGCCACACCGCGTCTAAAGCTTTGGATATATCAAGGGCACCTACACAGGATTCCCCAGAATCTTTCAGTGATGATGACCAAACAATAGTAAGATAGGAAAGAATATCATCCGTGGATCTCACCTTACTGAAGCCATACTGGTGTCGAGAGAAGACTGTGAGATTCAAGAAGTTTAAGGACGAGGGAGTTGAGGAAGAGTTCAAAAACTTTGGAAATGATATTTGTCAAAGCAACAGAACGATAATTAGAGAGTTAGAACGGTCACGCCTCTTAGAGATGGGTTTTCAAATAGAAACAGAACAGACGAGCAGGCACAGGTGGACGTTCGAAGGTAAACTCAGCACACGGGGATGGATGCCATCAGGACCATAGGCCTTGCTTGTGCCCAGAACGAGAAGCTCATTTCGGATGGTTCGAAAAGAGATTACGGGAAGGGGCAAAGGATTAGTAAGAGGAGCATCAGTGGGTGAGAAATGTTAGCGTAATCCAAAATAGAGATAGAGGAGAAACAAGAACCAAAGAGATTTACTTTATCTACAGGAGAGACAGCTACAGTACCGTCAGAGCGGTATTATAGATCAAGAAAGCAGTAAGAGAAACAAGGGAAAAGTGTGGTAGTTGGGAGACAGACATTGAGCCAGATAACTTCAATGTCTGCGGACCTAAGTTCCTCGAGTCGTGCAACAGGTGTGTTGATGTTGGAATAAGCACAGACACCACCTTTGACCTGGACTCATGGGTGGTTGTAGTCGGACATGAAAAAAAGGGCATGTGAAAACATCATTAGACAATTGGGTCTCAGGAAGAAATAAGATATTAGGAGAGGTGCTAAACAGATGGTGTTCAACAGAAGAGAGGCTCTTAGAGAGGTCACGAATGTTGATATAGTGAGTAGAAAAAGAAGCAAGTTTATCAAAGAGGGGAAAAGTCTTGGGAGGGGCCGGTACTACTACTGTCTGAATCGTAGCTGTCACTGGCATCAGAGTCAAGCGGGATCCCACATATTCTAAGCACCTCATGATGCCAAGGACTAGGAGCCATAAGTTGAAGTCTATCATGATTAGAGTTATAAACCATTGTACGTACGGGAGATGGCAAGAAAACTTATGTGAAGAAAATAAGGGAGGTTTGAGTTGCTGTATATAGGACAACCTAAGACATGCTTTCATATATTACAAGCTGAGATCTACTTTCGTAAGCTGCATAAAAATCCTCGACCCTCCATATGTTGCTCAGCTCTCTGTTACATGTGTTTCATTATTCAGACATTTAGTAAATCAACAAACTCAGCTGCTCGCCATTTCCTGTGGGCCTGTTATCACCTCCCAGTTTTCCATGCATGCCATATTACTCCTCATTTTTCAATTTAGTAACTCAACATCACTCCCCAGACAACCTCTTAAGTCCAAGCATTAAACAACTACGACCCCAAGACTAACAATCAGAGTCCCACTACCGGCAAGGACTGTCCCAGGATGAACAACCACAACCCCAGTGCCATGAACCACTAAACAGCAATTACGCTCCTAGCGGCAACAACCTCGTTGCTAAGACTAAGTAACTCTGATAACCACCATGGTCAAAACATTAACTACTGTAGTCCCAGCACCAACAAGTTTGTGTTCCAGCTACACTAAACATAGTCCCAGCAACAACAGGTTTGAATATCACCTCCACCAACCATAGTCCCAGCACTAGCTAGTTTAAGTCCCTGCTGAACTTACCAAAATCACAGCATCAGCAAGTGTGAGTCCCAGCTCCACTAACCATAGTCTCATCAACACCAGGTTTGAGTTCAAATTCCACATACCGGAGTACAGGGAGCAGCACTCTGCGTCATCAGTCATTGTCATACCTGGGGAAAATTTCCTCAGGGCTCCTCACCACTTCATCACACTCGCAAGCTTCAACAGAATCAGTAATCTCAAAATACTTTTTCATCCAGTATATCCTATTTTCTTTGTGACTTTCATCCGCATCTTTGCAGCAGAATTGCTTTTGGAAATTCAATTCCTCTTTGAAGTCTATAATTAACACTGGTAATTAACAGAGACGAGTTCCTCATTATCCCACTGTATAATCTAAACAATACAAGCTGGAAATCTTTGATGTTAATCTGATATAGATAATAAAACCGATTGGCTTAATAGCTACAAAGATGATTTTGACATGAGAGTATTGAGTTCAGAGTAACTTATAAGGACTTTATCAGTATGATTTAAAGATAACGTTCAACTTCAAAAGTATCATGGTCTCAACTCAGAACATGCTAGAGAACGTTACTGGTCCCTACTGAGGTCAGAAAAATTCATCTCTGACGATGTGCAATATGAACTCTATTTCTCTACGAAAGTATACTATGAAGTATTTTTCTGTCGAAAAAATAACTAGTTCATCCGTTCTTTTTTTCATGTCTGTTAGAAGTCTGATACATTTCTCATACTTGAATATAGGAAGGGCAAATATGTCGCTTCCAACTTCCAAAGGTTATAAGAACCGGCTACGTTTGCGGAGTCAAATAAATACTTTAAACATGGGACTAGAAACCTTTAGAACCACATCACTGTGATAGGTACTGAAACCCTCTGTCTGTCTGTTTGCCTAACAAAGAGAGAGAAAGACCTAGTGACATTCTCTTTCGTTTCATTTTAGAAGTTTAAGCGAGAAGAGTGAACTTTTCAGGGTAGAACAGAAGTAAAGGTTATACCAGTGTGTGTACCCTGTGTCCGGATCCATCAGTATCGACCATTGCTGCCCTTGAATAATGAGAACATCACTGTTTGTTTACGTAGTACACTTCTGTATGACGTCGTACTCTGGATTTGAAAACGAAAACGATGATATGTGCTAATTAGTGACAGAAGCCATTGTTGGTTAGAATAGGAAGAAGGATGTTATTTGGTTGGTTGGATGGTTGGTTGGTTGGGAGTTAGGCTTATCAATTGCCAGGGTCATTAAGACCGTCTTCGTCAAGATATCAAATCCACCAACCGAAAAATCTTGAACACCTTCGCCAGATGTTACGGGTAATTCTAAGACCACATACACTCACACTATGCCTGAGGTCCATGTGAAATGAATAAAACTTTTATCCTAGTAAAGCTAAACGTCTATTAGCTTTCATCTGCCCAGACTTCCTAATGCACACCATTCGACAGGTTTTATTTCAAATTGTTTAGATATTT
This sequence comes from Panulirus ornatus, assembly GCF_036320965.1. NCBI lineage: Eukaryota > Metazoa > Arthropoda > Malacostraca > Decapoda > Palinuridae > Panulirus > Panulirus ornatus. Next base: position 41,438,687 of record NC_092235.1, on the reverse strand, counting down.
TCTTAATCTGTACCGCGTATCACTCCCGAATTATCTTACCAAACGGTTTTTATCTTTTGGTTATCTCTTGGAAAAGAATGCAAGCATTTACGGCAAAAGTAATCATTTTTCATCTTTTATAAATACTTACCCAGTGGTTCCGTCCTTTGATTATCTGACGCGGGAAGAGCATTCAATATTCAGCACAATACAACGAATTCTATTTCTGGGTTATTACAATGAAAGCGAAGTGAAACAAGATATAATTCAAACGTTTTAAATGAGGAGTTTGAGGACCATTAATATACCTATATAGCATTCACTTTTATTCAATTAATGTTCAAAGAAATTAATCAGGTACAGTATAACTAGCTCACACTACCAAAATAATGAAAAATTTATTAAAAAAAAAAAGACACTTATTAAACCTGAAACATGATGAAGGCAAGATCTGGACTTTATCACAAATTCTAAACACAGCCTGGCTTTGTAACTCATTATTTATATTTACGCCGGGACTAATTTCTATAAAAGATTCCTGCTGTCACCCGGTACTTTTCTAAGGGCTTCTGCAGACGTAAGCTGCACTAGTAGTAGGGAATGAGATCGATCCCCCATTAAAGGTGACTTTTCACTCACGCTACAACCTCAAGCACGCGGAGGCTGGTAACATCATAATCTGTAATCGAAGGTATTTTATACCCAAGTGCGCTGAAGATCTGGTGAATACTTGATACACTCTAACAACACTGAATCCTCACAAGTTGAGGGAAGATCTGTATATATGTCTTCTTTATCTATGTCAGTGTATCTAATCCGAAAGGTTTTCTGTCTTTGACGTTCATAGGAGAAAGGGACAACTGCACATCCTGAGGAGGTATTGTAATGCTAATGTTATGATGATCTACGGTATATATCGTGTAATCTGCACAGGTTTTATCCATACCTTTAGCCTTACTGTCTTACCTCAGAGTGACGCCTCTACCTGCACATTTGCTGTCTTGGGTAACGCTACACAGATCGTCAACGCCTACTTAGGAGTAACGTACATTAACTATATTTTTCTCCTCTTTTGAGAATGCGAATCTTCAACTGTCCACATAACAGAAAATGTTTTGTATACGCCGACGTAAACGTTAGACTATAACCGGTATGGCTTCATTTGAGAGACGCTGACATCATCCATAAACACTTTAACCGAAATTTCCTTTGCACTATATGTGCCTGATCTACCAAGATTTACATCCTGCCTGGATGACAGGTCAACCAAGTGGCCATTCGCAAACACACACACACACACACACACACACACACACACACACACACACACACCTTTAGGCGCATAAGCATTATACGCTTGGACACTTGCTCGAGTGTGCATATACACCTATATTGATAGCATTTGGATTAATGTGCAAGTCAGTGATGATATGAGCAATGTGAGCCACAGGCGGTGCAAAGAAGAGATGGTGCGATAAGCACTGCTTGAGACAATGGTGTTTTGAGTAACTTTTGAGCTGCTGGTGGAACTGTATGCACTGTTTGAATCACAAACGGTTGGTGTGAGCAATTAAGGTACATTCAGACGAGTTATGAGCAGTTTTTGATCGATCAGTATGTGGGCGTGAGTCTTTCATTACATACCGTGTACCCAACGGACCCATCGTGAGTCCTGCTCTCTCTCTCATCGGAACGAACAGCCTTTCGTCAAGAACCTCTCAAGATCTGTAGGTGAATGAAAACATGATCATCATTAGAGTTCATCACCTGACAAATCATCTCTACACTGCCTGTAATTAGCAACATAATTCAACACCACCTTGAAACGCTGGGGTTTAACTCTTAATCCACAATCATGTATGTGAAGAGGTTAACATTAACCTCAGAATGTCACCATGATGAATGTCTTAACATTCGTTTGAGCAAGTTGGGCCTATGCTCTTGAATGCACTGTGAAGGTGCGTATCATTTTCAACTAATACCTCAGATAGGTTGATAGAAATATATCCTTAGCATCGAGGCGACTTTTTCTCTCCTGTTCTACATAAAATGTCATGTGGCAAATAAAACAGTAACTAATGAGTTATGCTTCTAGCTAATTCAACTGTAGCTAGAATATGTCTGCTGGTTGTGAAACACTAACCTGACTTCTGAAGAGCGAGAGAAATTGTAGGCTGCTGAGAGGAGGGTTGATCGCATAATTACGGGACACTGATACACCCAAACTCTCATTAGGCTGGCACACGCTATCATGGAGGCTACGGGGAAACAACTTTAGTATCGAATTAGTTGCTGACGTCCCCCGCCCCCCGTCATCTCCTGCTACCAGCAGAAGGAGAGCGCCATCTACAGCACCGCCACCAGGCAAGCCAGACAGCCAAATCAAAGTGAAATGCTAAACTGGACCACAAAAGAGACTCCATCACAAATGACTTTTCACAGGAGTACAAATTTGTTGAAGCGTCCTATAATTGCTCGTTACACACATACATATTTTGCGAGAAGTAAACGTTTATGTTAATCCTATTTAAGGATAAGATCACTTGCGTGTTTCGAAACTTACGATATCAGCTTTACTTTTTGAACTGGTGACTTTGAAGATTGTTTATATGATGACAAAGGTTAATCTATAATTATGTCAAGATCCTTAGAGTTGTCTGCTGCATTCGTTCATTCGTTATCATAACTGTTCTAACTGATAGTGCTGTGAACTACATGTGAAAAACTGAGAGCCCTATGTGACGTTATAAGCAACTACTTAAGCCATTATGAGTGGCATGGTGTGCACAGTATGTGAGCCATGGATAGTACTACGATCATTGAATGAGTAACAACTAGTGGTGATGTTAACACTACGAGCGTCAGTGAAGTGCAGGTAGCATTACGTGTGCTAGTGGAACTCTTGTGAACACAGGAACTAATAATAGCGTTATGACCCGTTTGTCAGCCAGTAATATCGATATGGGAAGATTATCGCTTGTGAGATGCGCATTTGTGTGCTACTGGTGGTGTTGTAAACATTGTATAATTAACTACTTGTATCATACGTGGAGAGAATTGTACTGAAAATGAACCTTCTCTGCTATTAGACAACTATTTGAGTTAGAGTTTTGTGGCCAAATTTACAGTTTCATCGCTCTGTTTCATTCATCCATTCATGACTCGTACTAAAATCTTTTGCGTATTACCCAGGAAGTTTCAAGCTTGATTTCGTGTTATAGCCTTTTTGTTGTTCTTGCATTATTCAAAGAACTGTTCAAAGTCTTCGATATCAAAATGGTTTAGAATTTATTGATAGGTCACCTCTTACTCAGCTTTCTGAATTCTACTACCATCATTGTTTTCCTCCTGTGGACATTTTCTAGTAGGTTTCATTTGCTTCTGTTGGTGGGATACTGAGCAAACCTGAGAAGATTATTTCGATTTTCACCAGTACACGATGTGAACAGATTCCTGAACGTTTCCCTATAATTAGATGTAATTCTGATGCCTTACATCAGGAATTTTTTCTCCTTTTCTCTTCTTCTATTGCGGCAGTTTGGCGACAGGTCAAGGATAATGTCAACACACAAATTTTGCGAGTAATTTCCTGTTAGATCACCTTCATATCGAGCCTTTGTCTTGCTGTGTTCACCCCTCGCTCTACTCAGGATGAATCTCACCAACCAAGTATTCATTAATCACTAACTTCGGAGATTGCCTTGTTCCCTTGTAGATTGATGCAGTCCGGCCTCGCTTATAACTTCATGATTTTTGCATCGTTTGGTTTCATGTCCTGGAAAGAGTCCATTCGTCGTAGACCAAGAATAGTAACGGTCCCAAAACTATTCCTAAAGACACTTTAAAAACTTGAGTTAGAGGAGGATATCAGATATGGTACTAGCCTTAAGATAACTGATATTCGGGGAAAGGCTAAAAGCTTTGAATTTACCCATCTTGAAAGAGAAAAGAGTAAGGGGAAATTTGATCACAGTCTACAACTTATTTAAACATATCGATGACGTAGACATTATAATGTTCGAGGAAAAATGTTAGATATAACAACCATGGTTTATAACATGAAATTAAGCAAAAAATAACAAAGAAAGATGCAAAGAAGTACTTTAACAATATAAGTGGTGGATGAATGGGACAGAACGTTCGAGGATGTGGCTTATACAGACTACATATGAATATTAAGATGTATGATAGTAGAACACAGGCAGGCACGCAGACAGGCAGACATACAGACAGACGGACAGACAGACAAACACACACATATACACACACACACACACACACACACACACATATACACAAACACAAACAAACACACAAACACACGCACACACACACACACACACACACACACACACACACACACACACACACACACACACACACACACACACACACACACACACACACACACACACACAAACACACACACACACATATTCTTTTATCATCATTATACTTAGTCGCTGTGTACCACGTTTAGCGAGGTAGCACAAGGAAACAGACGAAAGAATGGTCCAACCCACCCATATACACATGTACATACATACACTTCCACACACGCACATATACATTCCTATACATCTCAATGTACACATATATATTATTACTACACACAGACACATTCATATATACCCATGCACACAATTCACACTGTCTGCCTTTATTCATTCCCATCGCCACCTCGCCACACATGAATACCATCCCCCTCCCCTCATTGTGTGCGAGGTAGCACTAGGAAAAGACAACAAAGGCCCCATTCGTTCACACTCAGTCTCTAGTGTCATGCAATAATGCCCGAAACCACAGCTCTTTCCACATCCAGGTCCCACACAACTTCCATGGTTTACCCCAGACGCTTCACATGCCCTGATTCAATCCACTGACAGCACGTCAACCCGGTATACCACATCGATCCAATTCACTCTATTCCTTGCCCTCTTTTACCCTCCTGCATATTCAGGCCCGATCACACAAAATCTTTTTCACTCCATCTTCCACCTACAATTTGGTCTCCAACTTCTCGTTCCCTCTACCTCCGACACATATATCCTCTTGGTCAATCTTTCCTCACTCATTCTCTCTCTCCATGTGCCCAAACCATTTCAAAAGACCCTCTTCTGCTCTCTCAACCACGCTCTTTTTATTTCCATTTTATTTTCCATTTATTTCTATTCATTTTATATATATATATATATGACACAGCGCTGGTGGCTGATTCATGTCAGAACTGCAGAAGCTGGTGACTGAGTTTGGTAAAGTGTGTGAAAGAAGAAAGTTAAGAGTAAATGTGAATAAGAGCAAGGTTATTAGGTACAGTAGGGTTGAGGGTCAAGTCAATTGGGAGGTAAGTTTGAATGGAGCAAAACTGGAGGAAGTAAAGTGTTTTAGATATCTGGGAGTGGATCTGGCAACGGATGGAACCATGGAAGCGGAAGTGGATCATAGGGTAGGGGAGGGGGCGAAAATTCTGGGGGCCTTGAAGAATGTGTGGAAGTCGAGAACATTATCTCGGAAAGCAAAAAATGGGTATGTTTGAAGGAATAGTGGTTCCAACAATGTTGTATGGTTGCGAGGCGTGGGCTATGGATGAGTTGTGCGCAGGAGGATGGATGTGCTGGAAATGAGATGTTTGAGGACAAAATGTGGTGTGAGGTGGTTTGATCGAGTGAGTAACGTAAGGGTAAGAGAGATGTGTGGAAATAAAAAAAGCGTGGTTGAGAGAGCAGAAGAGGGTGTTTTGAAATGGTTTAGGCACGTGGAGAGAATGAGTGAGGAAAGATTGACCAAGAGGATATATGTGTCGGAGGTAGAGGGAACAAGGAGAAGAGGGAGACCAAATTGGAGGTGGAAAGATGGAGTGAAAAAGATTTTGTGTGATCGGGGCCTGAACATGCAGGAGGGTGAAAGGAGGGCAAGGAATAGAGTGAATTGGAGCGATGTGGTATACTGGGGCTGACGTGCTGTTAGTGGATTGAATCAAGGCATGTGAAGCGTCTGGGGTAAACCATGGAAAGCTGTGTAGGTATGTATATTTGCGTGAGTGGACGTATGTATATACATGTGTATGGGGGTGGTTTGGGCCATTCTTTCCGTCTGTTTCCTTGCGCTACCTCGGAAAACGCGGAGACAGCGACAAAGCAAAAAAAAAAAAAAATATATATATATATATGACACAGCGCTGGTGGCTGATTCATGTGAGAAACTGCAGAAGCTGGTGACTGAGTTTGGTAAAGTGTGTGAAAGAAGAAAGTTAAGAGTAAATGAGAATAAGAGCAAGGTTATTAGGTACAGTAGGGTTGAGGGTCAAGTCAATTGGGAGGTAAGTTTGAATGGAGCAAAACTGGAGGAAGTAAAGTGTTTTAGATATCTGGGAGTGGATCTGGCAACGGATGGAACCATGGAAGTGGAAGTGGATCATAGGGTGGGGGAGGGGGCGAAAATTCTGGGGGCCTTGAAGAATGTGTGGAAGTCGAGAACATTATCTCGGAAAGCAAAAAATGGGTATGTTTGAAGGAATAGTGGTTCCAACAATGTTGTATGGTTGCGAGGCGTGGGCTATGGATAGAGTTGTGCGCAGGAGGATGGATGTGCTGGAAATGAGATGTTTGAGGACAAAATGTGGTGTGAGGTGGTTTGATCGAGTAAGTAACGTAAGGGTAAGAGAGATGTGTGGAAATAAAAAAAGCGTGGTTGATAGAGCAGAAGAGGGTGTTTTGAAATGGTTTAGGCACGTGGAGAGAATGAGTGAGGAAAGATTGACCAAGAGGATATATGTGTCGGAGGTGGAGGGAACGAGGAGAAGTGGGAGACCAAATTGGAGGCGGAAAGATGGAGTGAAAAAGATTTTGTGTGATCGGGGCCTGAACATGCAGGAGGGTGAAAGGAGGGCAAGGAATAGAGTGAATTGGAGCGATGTGGTATACTGGGGCTGACGTGCTGTTAGTGGATTGAATCAAGGCATGTGAAGCGTCTGGGGTAAACCATGGAAAGCTGTGTAGGTATGTATATTTGCGTGAGTGGACGTATGTATATACATGTGTATGGGGGTGGTTTGGGCCATTCTTTCCGTCTGTTTCCTTGCGCTACCTCGGAAAACGCGGAGACAGCGACAAAGCAAAAAAAAAAAAAAAAAAAATATATATATATATTATAATATATATATATATATGACACAGCGCTGGTGGCTGATTCATGTGAGAAACTGCAGAAGCTGGTGACTGAGTTTGGTAAAGTGTGTGGAAGAAGAAAGTTAAGAGTAAATGTGAATAAGAGCAAGGTTATTAGGTACAGTAGGGTTGAGGGTCAAGTCAATTGGGAGGTAAGTTTGAATGGAGCAAAACTGGAGGAAGTAAAGTGTTTTAGATATCTGGGAGTGGATCTGGCAACGGATGGAACCATGGAAGCGGAAGTGGATCATAGGGTAGGGGAGGGGGCGAAAATTCTGGGGGCCTTGAAGAATGTGTGGAAGTCGAGAACATTATCTCGGAAAGCAAAAAATGGGTATGTTTGAAGGAATAGTGGTTCCAACAATGTTGTATGGTTGCGAGGCGTGGGCTATGGATGAGTTGTGCGCAGGAGGATGGATGTGCTGGAAATGAGATGTTATATATATATATATATATATATATATATATATATATATATAATATATATTATATATATATATATATATATATATATATATATATATATTATATAATATATATATATATATATATATATATATATATTATATATATATATATATGTATGTATTTTTTTTTTTTAGAGAAGGAAAGATAGACATATATGCTTTACTCCATTTTCTCCATATATGTACTGACTTTCTGCTATCTATCGTGCTGCGAAACCAGTATCATAGTCAGCGACCTTAATGCAAAAGTGTGATAATACCCATAATTTTTCAAAATTGGTGCTTCACTCTGTCCCTCGCCCACCACATGTTGCTCAAAGCAGTGATGATGGATTGTTGGTGAGGAGAATGAAGGCTAAATCTTATAATGTAAAATATCTACGTATAGAAATTAATCATCTTCGTTGAGACTGGAGCTGTATATCAAGATTAGGGAAACAGGAGTGATGTCAACGCATGTAAGATCTCGGAAAACCTTCAAACCTTAGTTATTAGAGTGGTTAAAGAGTTCAAGTCAGTGTATCAGTTCGTACTCCATGGTATTACGTTCTATATATATCCTTATGTCCCGAGATTAAGGGCGTATAAGAACAGGCCTTCTGAGAGTCATCGCTTTCCAGTTTTGCAAAAATTACCAACTTACTACAGCCTCGGTTTTGGTCGTTTAATAAGGCTTCCAACACCAAGAGGTGTTATAGTTTCCGAAGGAACTCCATAAGTAGGAATAACTATTATAAATCTAGCCTTGCATAAATGTAACGCAGCTTGCGTCCTTTAATCATTCAGGTGTTTGATTTAGGTATGAAGCGAATCTCTTGGTTTAGAGATAATCGCCCAGTTATACCACTTGATGTTACATTGACTCTTATAGTAACTATTTAAGTTTGGATCTCTTTATCAATCAGTATTCATCGCCCCAATCTTACATCCCTGCCGTAAAGCATGAAAGTACAACGCTGTGACAATACGTTCATAAACTAGAAAAATTTATTTGTTCAAAATTCTTAGTCTAAGAAAGTCCATAAACCGTAAAGCGAGGTCATGGTGTGTCCTGAACAGCATGATAGATCCACCATTGCTGTGTACCACAGTCCTAAGAAAACTGAACCTGATATTTCAATAGCTCTTCCACGTGCACGAACATATCGAACATCATCACCAAACCAGCGTGGATAATCGAGTCTGATTCAAAGTTTATCTCCTTATTTAGGATCTCAACCGATTCAGTGCAAGAAAATAAAAAGAATGTGCATTATCAGGAGAATCTTGGCTCAGGATAGGAAATCTGCCAATGTGTACCTCGCACTTGCTGGGTTCAATCACTTGACGCTGTATCTAGGTCGTTCATACACTACAGGAGTTTGGGATCAAGGAGAGAACCCTGCTTAACCATAAAAAATACCAGGACGAGATCTTATTCAGCTTCATCAATAGATAACCTAACCTTCGGTATGATTGCACACCTGCCGGATATCAGACTGAGAATGTCTGTCTAGATTCAGGGAAATGTAAGATATCCAAGAGCTTCATAGCTTCATAATGCACATAGTAGTCGACAAACTGAGAAAGCATCATCGTTTCTGCCGAAACTCGAACAACTGCCGAAATGTCGACAAAACTGCAAGAATTAACTCGATTACAAATTTCCTGGCTGTGGCTGATCAGGGAATCACAACGGATGCCGGATGCATATAATTTCCCATCTATGTCAACAACAGATGAACAACGAAATCGCCAGAGCCTTCCTCCACTTACGCAGAACGTTACCCTACCACCCAAGTCTTCTAAAGCAACAGATATACAAACATGTACATATCAGTAATCGGCATACATGGCTGACTCGTGTGAAAAACTACAGAGGTTGGTTAATGTGTTTCAAAAGTGTTTGAAAGGAAAAAGTTGAGAATAAATGTGAATAAGATCAAGATTATTAGGTTCAGGAGGGTTGAGGCACAAGTTAATTGGAATGTAAGTTTGAATGGAGAAAAATTGGAGGAAGTGAAGTGTTTTAGTTATCTGGCAGTAGAATTAGCAGCAGATTGAACCATGGAAGCGGAGGTGAGTTACAGGTTGGCGGAGGGGCAAAAGCGTCTATTAGCGATGAAAAGTGTATGGAAGGAGAGAACGTAATCTATGAGAACAAAAATGGGCATGTTTGATGAAATAGAAGTTCCAACAATGTTATACATATATATATATATATATATATATATATATATATATATATATATATATATATATATATATATATATATATATATATATATATATATATATATATATATACAGCGACAAAGCAAAAAAAGAAAAAAAAAAAAAAATATATATATATATATATATATATATATATATATATTTTTTTTTTTTTTTTTCTTTTTTTGCTTTGTCGCTGTCTCCCGCGTTTGCGAGGTAGCGCAAGGAAACAGACGAAAGAAATGGCCCAACCCACCCCCATACACATGTATATACATACGTCCACACACGCAAATATACATACCTACACAGCTTTCCATGGTTTATCCCAAACGCTTCACATGCCCTGATTCAATCCACTGACAGCATGTCAACCACGGTATACCACATCGATCCAATTCACTCTATTCCTTGCCCTCCTTTCACCCTCCTGCATGTTCAGGCCCCGATCACACAAAATCTTTTTTACTTCATCTTTCCACCTCCAATTTGGTCTCCCACTTCTCCTCGTTCCCTCCACCTCCGACACATATATCCTCTTGGTTAATCTTTCCTCACTCATTCTCTCCATGTGCCCAAACCATTTCAAAACACCCTCTTCTGCACTCTCAACCACGCTCTTTTTATTTCCACACATCTCTCTTACCCTTACGTTACTTATTCGATCAAACCACCTCACACCACATATTGTCCTCAAACATCTCATTTCCAGCACATCCATCCTCCTGCGCACAACTCTATCCATAGCCCACGCCTCGCAACCATACAACATTGTTGGAACCACTATTCCTTCAAACATACCCATTTTTGCTTTCCGAGATAATGTTTTCGACTTCCACACATTCTTCAAGGCTCCCAGGATTTTCGCCCCCTTCCCCACCCTATGATCCACTTCCGCTTCCATGGGTCCATCCGCTGCCAGATCCACTCCCAGATATCTAAAACACTTTACTTCCTCCAGTTTTTCTCCATTCAAACTTACCTCCCAATTGACTTGACCCTCAACCCTACTGTACCTAATAACCTTGCTCTTATTCACAATTACTCTTAACTTTCTTCTTTCACACACTTTACCAAACTCAGTCACCAGCTTCTGCAGTTTCTCACATGAATCAGCCACCAGCGCTGTATCATCAGCGAACAACAACTGACTCACTTCCCAAGCTCTCTCATCCACAACAGACTTCATACTTGCCCCTCTTTCCAAAACTCTTGCATTCACCTCCCTAACAACCCCATCCATAAACAAATTAAACAACCATGGAGACATCACACACCCCTGCCGCAAACCTACATTTACTGAGAACCAATCACTTTCCTCTCTTCCTACACGTACATATGCCTTACATCCTCGATAAAAACTTTTCACTGCTTCTAACAACTTGCCTCCCACACCATATATTCTTAATACCTTCCACAGAGCATCTCTATGAACTCTATCATATGCCTTCTCCAGTTCCATAAATGCTACATACAAATCCATTTGCTTTTTTAAGTATTTCTCACATACATTCTTCAAAGGAAACACCTGATCCACACATCCTCTACCACTTCTGAAACCACACTGCTCTTCCCCAATCTGATGCTCTGTACATGCCTTCACCCTTAAATATATATATATATATATATATATATATATATATATATATATATATATATATATATATATATATATATATATATATATATATATATATATATATATATATATAAATATATATATATATACATATATATAAATATATATATATATATATATATATATATATATATATATATATATATATATATATATATATATATACATATATATATATATATATATATATATATAAATATGTATATATATATATATATATATATATATATATATATATATATATATATATATATATATATATATATATATATATATATATATATATATATATATATATATATATATGGAATCATTGGTGAAGGGGGCAAATGGGGAGGTGATAAAAAGTAGTGGTGATGTGAGAAGGAGATGGAGTATGTATTTTCAGGGTTTGCTGTGTGTCCTAGATTATAGAGTGGCAGATATAGGGTATTTTGGTCGAAGTGGTGTTCGAAATGAGAGGGTTAAGGGACTGATTTGGTAAACAGAAAAGAGGTAGTTAAAGCTTTGCGGAAGATGAAAGCCGGCAAGGCAGCGGGTTTGGATGGTATTGCAGTGGAGTTTATCAAAAAAGGGGGTGACTCTGTTGTTGACTGGTTGGTAATGATATTTAATGTATGTATGGCTCATGGTGAGGCGCCTGAGGATTGGCGGAATGCATGCATAGTACCATTGAACATAGGCAAAGAGGATAAAGGTGAGTGCTCAAATTGCAGAGGTATAAGTTTGTTGAGTATTCCTGGAAAATTACATGGGAGGGTATTGATTGAGAGGGTGAAAGCATCTACAGAGCATCAGATTGGGGAAGAGTAGTGTGGTTTCAGAAGTGGTAGAGGATGTGTGAATTAGGTGTTTGCTTTGAAGAATGTATATGAGAAATACTTAGAAAAACAAATGGATTTGTAAATAACATTTATGGATCTGGAGAAGGCATCTGATAGAGTTGATAGAGATGCTTTGTGGTAAGTATTAAGAATATGTGGTGTGGGAGACAAGTTACTAGAAGCAGTGAGAAGTTTTTATCGAAGATTTAAGGAATGTGTACGAGTGGGAAGAGAGGAAAGTGATTGGTTCTCAGTGAATATAGGTTTGCGGCAGGGGTGCGTGATGTCTCCATGGTTGTTTAATTTGTTTATGGATGGGGTTGTTAGGGAGGTGAATGCAAGAGTTTTGGAGAGAGGGGCAAGTATGCAGTCTGTTGCGGATAACAGGGCTTGGGAAGTGAGTCAGTTGTTGTTCGCTGATAATACAGCGCTGGTGGTTGATTCAGGTGAGAAACTACAGAAGCTGGTGACTGAGTTTGGCAAAGTTTGTGAAAGAAGAAAGCTGAGAGTAAATGTGTATTAAGAGCAAGGTTATTAGGCACAGTGGGGTTGAGGGACAAGTCAATTGGGAGGTAAGTTTGAATGGAGAAAAACTGGAGGAAGTGAAATGTTTTAGATATCTGGGAATGGATCTAGCAGAGTATGCAACCATTGAAGCAGAAATGAGTCAAAGGGTGGGGGAGGGGGGCGAAAGTTCTGGGAGTATTGAAAAATTTGTGGAAGACGAGAACATTATTTCGGAAAGCAAAAGTGCGTATGTTTGAAGGAATAGTGGTACCAACAATGTTTTATGGTTGCGAGGCATGGGCTATAGATAGATTTGTGTGGAGGAGGGTGGATGTGTTAGAAATGAGACGTTTGAGGACAATATGTGGTGTGAGGTGGTTTGATCGAGTAAGTAATGAGATGTGTAAGATTAGTAAGAGAGATGTGTGGTTATATAAAGAGTGTGGTTGAGAGAGAAGAAGAGGGTGTATTGAAATGGTTTGGTCACATGGAGAGAATGAGTGAGGAAAGATTGACAAAGAGGATGTATGTGTCAGAGGTAGAGGGAACGAGGAGAACTGGGAGACCAAATAGGAGGTGGAAGGATGGAGTGCAAACCATTTTGAGCGATCGAAGCCTGAACCTGCAGGAGGGTAAAAGGCGTGCAAGGAATACAGTGAATTGGAACGGTATGGTGTACCGGGGTCGACGTGCTGTTAATAAATTGAACCATTGCATGTGAAGCGTCTGGGGTAAACCATGGATAGTTTTGTGGGGTTTGGATATGGAAAGGGAGCTGTGGTTTCGGTGTATTACACATGACAGCTAGAGACTGAGTGTGAACGAATGTGGCCTTTATTGTCTTTTTCCTAGCGCTACCTTGTGCGCGTGTGGGGGGAGGGGGTTGTCATTTCATGTGTGGCGGGGTGGCGACGGGAATGAATAAAGGTAGCAAGTGTGAATTATGTACATGCGTATGTATGTATATGTCTGTATATGTATATTTATGTATACGTTGAAATGTATAGGTGTGTATTTGTGCGTGTATGGGCGTTTATGTATATATATCTATATGTGTATGAGGGTGGGTTGGGCCATTCTTTCGTCTGTTTCCTTGCGCTACCTCGCTAACACGGGAGACAGTGACAAAGTATAATATATATATATATATATATATATATATATATATATATATATATATATATATATAGATAAAACCTTGCTGGTATGAATTTACACACTGTTCAATATGAAAATTTAATTGAGTCACTCATGTTAGTTCGTAAACGCAGACACCAGTAAATGTATGTTACAAAGTATGCACATCTATTTCAGGACTTTATTCATAGCTTTTAATTAAACCTTTTTTTTTTTTCCAAGGTTTCCAGGAACTAATAGTAATAAAATCGAGTACCTTTTTTGCGTCGATATTAATCCGTCAGTGCATGAATGGTTTACATGATCTAATGAAAGATTGAGATCATCACCTGTGGACAGTGCTTTTCTTGATGTAAATAAATATCCTATAGGGAATTATAGACTCCTATTAAGTTTTTTCGTACCTGAACCTCCTCGCAAGTGAGGAGGATTGCATCAATTTGCAAGGGAACCTAGACAAACTGCAAAGTTGATTTGGTGTATTGATGGTGAAATTCATCCAGGTAAGTGCATTGTAATGCTGATGAGACGTAGAGAATGAAGGCCTTAGACGAATACCAGGGAATGACCTACATTGATTGGTGTGTGAAAGGGGCTTGAGGGTCGGCTGGTACCTTACCCGGCACGAAGGCCGCATCCTATGAGAACACTAAAGAAGACAAACCCTTCGCTGGTAATCATTAGAACTGCATTCAAGTATATGGCTAAAGAAATATGCTGCAAGTTTTTCACATTGTATATCACTCCAAAACTAGAATACTCTTCCCAGATTTGGTCACTCTCCTTGAAGAAGCACAAAGATCTTATAGAGTAGGTCCAGGGGAGAGAAAAGAAAAAATGGTACAATATTCAAGAGGGCTGAGCTACAGTGAAAGGTTTGAGGCCGTTTATTTGTCTATCACAGATAATAGAAGAATAAGGGAAGATTTCATCACAGCATTTAGGGTTTTATACCTTTTAATTACGTCTATAGTGAAAGGATTTTTGAGATGTGTAGGTACGGCAGCCAGAGGCCATAACGTAAGATTAACAACAAACTTTTTAGAGAAATGCAAGTAAGATCCAAGAGTAATGGATGATGAATAAATTGAGTGAGAAGACTGTAGATGCTAACAGTATATCTAAATAGGATGTCTGACTGAAAATCTTCATGTGTTGGGTCCCAGAAATGCAAATCTAACTCCCCGTACCAAAAAAATGGGTAATTGCTGTACATACACAAAGAGTTTGAATATAAGGATCGAGTGAAGAGAGGAAACCAAACATCATAGGCATAGTTGACTTTAAACTCAATTCATATCAAGTCACATTGTTTTTCCAGGAGGATGTATGATGAGTATTTAGACAGAAAAACCCTATATTTGCTGCCAACGAGATGGACAGCTCAAGTTGTAGCAGGACAATCATCTCTCGGAAATCTAGACTCTAATAGACCTGACATTGTTCCCTTTCCTTTCATTAACACTCGTAGTCTTTCTTACAACCACCTTCATTTTTTTCTTGAAAACATGTAACTGATACTTTTCCTAAGAGACCCAGTGAAGTTCTCATTAAATCCAATCACAGTTCCAAATATGATTTGTATTCTAAATGAAGAATCAATACATATCCCATTACCAGCACGTCGTTTGCACACCAAGAGAACTTTGTCGTCATCTAGCCTGAGATTTGTCTCCCGCCTACCACTGTCGTCGTAAATTCTGCTCACTGCTCTCCTTGAACTACAAATTCAATGCATTTCTTTGACCAACGGAATTCCATGCCATGAGATCTTGACAGCCTCTCATCCTCAATCTGAGGTTCCCTAACTTGAAGATTTCAGTGTATATCACAGAGAATCCTGAAAGGATTGGAGGTCTCACGCTTTCAGTTCTCAGTGATCTGGATCAAATAGTTACACACCGTAAGCATATTCTCGACAATCATGACCGCTCGTAATAACCTGGATCTGTTTTCAACGCTAAAAAATCGTGCTGTAGCTTCACAATCTGCTCCTTAGTTGATTCATGCGACAACATTCTTATACATATAATACAGGATTTAGGTTGTATTTAACAGTTTTATCAGGAGAAGCAACTAAGGCAAGCAAAATAAATCGATGATAAGTCAAAAGAACACCCAAACTTATTTCAAAAACTTGTAAAGACCTCACAAGGGAAATTATTGATGCAGGTGAGGATATGTGTGAGGAGGTGAAGACAATATTTCTTAGTGTGTCTACAGTTGAGAACCCAAAAGTATCGCTCCTGCCAGCCGGGGAAGGGGTAGCTCCACAGAAAATATTAGAATTAATCCGGTGGAAGTGAGGAGGCTCGTGAAGGAGTTCCACCACATAGCGCCTGATGGCATCAAACCACTTGTGAGCAGAGTGTGCCCACACCCTGGTTAAACACTGGTGATATCATAAGAAATCGCTCTTAATGTGGGATAGGTTCTAGTAAATATAAGAGAGCCTGTGTCGTACTAATATTCGAAAATGATGTCAGAATTAGCCATGAATTTTATGCTAGTATTACGGAGACAACACGGATACGAAAAAGGATCTTGTGCGATGGACCTCCTAGATTTTTATGACCAAATAAGTACCATCGTCGAAAAAGGGGTAAAATTATTTGCAAAATGTGTTAGATTATTACCTAGATATGCTTAATGGTGATCTTGAAATATCAAAGAACCGCAGGGCAAAGAGATACAGAATTTATGCAGCAATGATCGGAAATCTAGTTCTAGTAAATTTAAAGTTAGGAAGATGTGAAGGGGTTTAAATAGACCATACGATGGTTACCGTATTAGAGGAGTTAGATAATATGATCCATGCTTTGAGAGGTGCCAGGAACTATGTTATACCATCTTTTTCGACAGGCTTAATGTTAAAGTGGTGTTTGGAATGTTGATTGCACCTTCAGTCTCACTAATATTAAGCTAAATACATCAGACACTTATCCAGGTCATTTTCATTTTCCGGCATCTTAGCATGTTTTTCTATTTTTTTCTCTTAATCCGCTAGCAGCCTTTAAATTCATACAAGAAAGAGTCAAACAAGTTATTTTCCATCGAACCCATCATCCTGAGGTGCGAAAAATCTCGAGTCGCGCCTGTTGTTTTGCTCTCAGATAAAACATTTTTTTCCCTCTTCATTTCGACATTAGCGGATTCCTTGCTAACATTTCCTCTGTTGAACACAATTTAGCTGGCACCCTTCCTCATGATATACTTCTCACGCACGCCGTTTCGCATAATGATGTCCTCATCGGAAATTGACAGTAAAAGATCTACGTTAAGCCCTCGACTCTATTACTCTCCCACCGCACTCCTCCCGTGCTGACTCTCTTTTCATCATCACTCTGCTATGAACCCTTCAACATTCCTCCCACAGACGAAAGTTCCCAGATCTCGTCTCTTCATTCAACAGTCAAGAAAAAATTCATTGCTTTATCTCTAGCCGCCTGGGCCTTGATGTTTTCATGAACTGCTTTCACTTCTCCAGTTATAACCTTCACTCACGATTCCATATCAGAGGAGTAGTCTGAGTTTGCTACAACGCCAACACGCCTGTTGAACGCCTGAGTCTCCGAACTCTGATGTTGTCTGACTTAAGATTCACCTCTCAACCAACACTATTTTTCCATGTCACCTACCGCTTTCCCGAATGTATAAACTTTTATCTGTGAACCTAAATTCCTGCTATGAAGTCGTGACATCCTCTCACCCTCAAGTTGAGGTTTTTAGGAAATTTCAAAGTACACTACAGAGATTGGTTGAAAATCTTCCTCCCAGTTCTTTCTCGAAGCCTTCTCGAGTTCCATTTCTAACGACCTAGAGCTAATGATCAAGCATCATACCCACATCCCAGGTCGTCCCTATCAAAACAACCAGCATGTTGGATATATCTTCCATCTCTAATTCTTCACACTACAGCCACAAACTCTACCCAAGTTGCTTCTTCCTGTCAATACTCATAACACCTACTTTTCCGGGTGCTCCCTCGAAACGCCAGTATTTCCACTGCAATAACGCATATGCGTCTAATCAATGAATATTATTTTCATATATTATTTCTATTCGAAAATTACTGGATTGATAGAGTAAGAAATGTTAGGGTGTGAGTTGTGTGCTGATGAGAAGATTGTGGTTTACATGAGTTTACGTGAGAAAGACAGACAACAGGGGGACTGATTGGCCCACATCTGGGTTGTCTGGTAAAAAGAAAAAAAAAAAACAAAAAGACTGGCTTTTAACTTTACAAGAAAATGTAATTCTGCTAAGCAGTTTTTTTTTTTTTTCAGCTATCACTGATTCCTCGCTGCTGCACATTAGCCTTCTCGTGTCCCCGTTACCGCTCTCGTTTGTACGTTTATTTCTAGCGTTTTCTCAAAGCATTCCTGAATTTATGAAATATTTGATTAAACTACTTTTGTAAGTATTTATAGTTTTAGCATTCACTACATCTGACGGTAACTTATTCCAGTGCTCAACACACCTTCAGGAAAAAGCTTTTTCCCACGTCCGTACTACATCTTTTACCTTTGAGTTTTATTCCATTCGTCATAGTAACCGTATTTTCTTGTATTTCGTAAAAATGCTCGTGGTTTAATTTATCGAACTTGTCCAGAATTTTGAACACTTGGATTAAGTCGACGCGAAGTCTGCGTGTTTTAAAGGATAAGAGATCCAATCATTTTAGCCTCTCTTCGTATGCTAGATTTCTAAGGGATGGGATTAATTTTGTCGCGCGTCTTTGTACTTGCTCTAATTATTCCTCGTCTTTTTTATAATTTGGGGACTAAAAGAGGACTGCATATTCAAGGTGTGGTCTTACTAGAGAATTATGAAATGTGAGAATTGTTTCTAGTGTCTTCTAATCTATGTTCCTGACTATGAAACCTAATATCTGGTCACCTTTTTTACTTTCTGCTTGACACTGTTAAGTGTATTTCAAGTTGTTGCTCATGACAACTCCAAGGTCCTTTTATTGACTTACTTTAGTTAGAGAGTTTCCGAATAGTTTGTCGTGGTAACGTACGTTCTTTTCTCCAAAATGCTTAACTTTACACTTGTCTACATTAAACTTCATTTGCCATCTGTCTGATGTCTGACCACACTACTAGGAAATTAAGATATCTTTGAATCATTTCGCAGTCCCGCCTGTTTACAGCTCTACCTCCTATTTAATATCGTCAGCAGATCTAGAGATCTTAGATATCAGACCGAGTTCTAGGTCAGTAATGTATAATATGAAAAGAATTGGGCCCAAGGTCGATCCCTTTGGCACAACACTCGTTACGTCTAAATAGTCTGAGACTTCACCGTTTAATATTACGCGCTACTTTCTTCCGGTAAGCTACTCTCTGATCCATGGACGGAATTCTTCAACGATACCGTGTGCTTTGAGTTGGTGTAAAAGTTCTCTTGTGAGGTACTTTATCGAAAGCCTTTTGGAATTCTAAATATACTACATCACACGGTAATTTTTCATCACATTTCTAATTGCTAGCATTAAAAAAATCTAGCAAATTCGTTAGGCAGGATCAATAGCAAAAACCGTGTTTGTTGTTCGATATGATTTTGTGTTTTAGAAACGTTACAATTTTATCTCATATTATTTTTTTCCATCATCTTACCAAGCGCTGACGTAAGGCTAATTGGGTGGTAATGTAAGGCACACTTTTTGTCTACTTTATATATATATATATATATATATATATATATATATATATATATATATATATATATATATATATATATATATATATATATATATATCTTTTTTTTTTTAAAACTATTCGCCATTTCCCGCGTTAGCAAGGTAGTGTTAAGAACAGAGGACTGGGCCTCTGTGGGAATATCATCACCTGGCCCCCTTCTCTGTTCCGTCTTTTGGAAAATTAAAAAAAAAACGAGAGGGGGGGATTTCCAGCCCACCGCTTCCTTCCCCTTTAGTCGCCTTCTACGACACGCAGGGAATACGTGGGAAGTATTCTTTCTCCCCTATCCCCAGGGATAATATTAATATATATATATATATATATATATATATATATATATATATATATATATATATATATATATATATATATATATATATATGAAAAGAGCGTGGTTGAGAGAGCAGAAGAGGGTGTTTTGAAGTGGTTTGGGCACATGGAGAGGATGAGTGAGGAAAGATTGACCAAGAGGATATATGTGTCGGAGGTGGAGGGAACAAGGAGAAGAGGGAGACCAAATTGGAGGTGGAAAGATGGAGTGAAAAAGATTTTGTGTGATCGGGGCCTGAACATGCAGGAGGGTGAAAGGAGGGCAAGGAATAGAGTGAATTGGAGCGATGTGGTATACCGGGGTTGACGTGCTGTCAGTGGATTGAAGCAAGGCATGTGAAGCGTCTGGGGTAAACCATGGAAAGCTGTGTAGGTATGTATATTTGCGTGTGTGGACGTATGTATATACATGTGTATGGGGGGGGGTTGGGCCATTTCTTTCGTCTGTTTCCTTGCGCTACCTCGCAAACGCGGGAGACAGCGACAAAGTATAAAAAAAAAAGAAAGAAAAAAAAAATTATATATACATATATATATATATATATATATTTATATTTATTTTACTTTGTCGCTGTCTCCCGCGTTTGCGAGGTAGCGCAAGGAAACAGACGGAAGAAATGGCCCAACCAACCCCCATACATATGCATATACATACACGTACACACGCAAATATACATACCTATACATCTCAATGTACACATATATATACACACACAGACACATACATATATACCCATGCATACAATTCATACTGTCTGCCTTTATTCATTCCCATCGCCAACTCACCACACATTGAATACCATCCCCTCCCCCTCATGTGTGCGAGGTAGCGCTAGGAAAAGACAACAAAAGCCCCATTCGTTCACACTCAGTCTCTAGCTGTCATGCAATAATGCCCGAAACCACAGCTCCATTTACACATCCAGGCCCCATACAACTTTCCATGGTTTACCCAAGACGCTTCACATGCCCTGATTCAATCCACTGACAGCACGTCAACCCCGGTATACCACATCGATCCAATTCACTCTATTCCTTGCCCGCCTTTCACCCTCCTGCATGTTCAGGCCCCGATCACACAAAATCTTTTTCAATCCATCTTTCCACCTAAAATTTGGTCTCCCACTTCTCGTTCCCTCCACCTCCGACACATATATCCTCTTGGTCAATCTTTCCTCACTCATTCTCTCCTTTTCCCCAAACCATTTCAAAACATCTTCTTCTGCTCTCTCAAACACACTCTTTTTATTTCCACACATCGTTCTTACCCTTATATTACTTACTCGATCAAACCACCTCACACCACATATTGTCCTCAAACATCTCATTTCCAGCTAATCCATCCTCTTGCGCAAAACTCTATCCATAGCCCACGCCTCGCAACCATACAACATTGTTGGAACGACTATTCCATCAAACATATCCATTTTTGCTTTCCGAGATAATGTTCTCGACTTCCACACATTCTTCAAGGCTCCCAGGATTTTCGCCCCCTCCCCCATCCTATGATTCACTTCCGCTTCCATGGTTCCATCCGCTGCCATATCCATTCCCAGATATCTAAAACACTTTACTTCCTCCAGCTTTTCTCCATTCAAACTTACATCCCAATTGACTTGACCCTCAACCCTACTGTACCTAATAACCTTGCTGTTATTCACGTTTACTCTTAACTTTCTTCTTTCACACACTTTACCAAACTCAGTCACCAGCTTCTGCAGTTTCTCACATGAATCAGCCACCAGCGCTGTATCATCAGCGAACAACAGCTGACTCACTTACCAAGCTCTCTCATCCACAACAGCCTTCATACTTGCCCGCTTTCCAAAACTCTTGCATTCACCTCCCTAACAACCCCATCCATAAACAAATTAAACAACCATGGAGACATCACAAACCCCTGCCGCAAACCTATATTCACTGAGAAACCAATCACTTTCCTCTCTTCCTACACTTACACATGCCTTACATCCTCGATAAAAACTTTTCACTGCTTCTAACAACTTGCCTCCCACACCATATATTCTTAATACCTTCCACAGAGCATCTCTATCAACTCTAACATATGCCTTCTCCAGATCCATAAATGCTACATACAAATCCATTTGCTTTTCTAAGTATTTCTCACATACATTCTTCAAAGCAAACACCTGATCCACACATCCTCTACCACTTCTGAAACCACACTGCTCTTCCCCAATCTGATGCTCTGTACATGCCTTCACCCTCTCAATCAATACCCTCCCATATAATTTACCAGGAATACTCAACAAACTTATACCTCTGTAATTTGAGCACTCACTCTTATCCCCTTTGCCTTTGTACAATGGCACTATGCACGCATTCCGCCAATCCTCAGGCACCTCACCATGAGTCATACATACATTAAATAACCTTACCAACCAGTCAACAATACAGTCACCCCTTTTTTAATAGATTCCACTGCAATACCATCCAAACCTGCTGCCTTGCCGGCTTTCATCTTCCGCAAAGCTTTTACTACCTCTTCTCTGTTTACCAAATCATATTCACTAACCCTCTCACTTTGCACACCACCTCGACCAAGACACCCTATATCTGCCACTCTATCATCAAACACATTCAACAAACCTTCAAAATACTCACTCCATCTCCTTCTCACATCATCACTACTTGTTATCACCTCCCCATTAGCACCCTTCACTGAAGTTCCCATTTGCTCCTTTGTCTTACGCACTTTATTTACCTCCTTCCAGAACATCTTTTTATTCTCCCTAAAATTTAATGATACTCTCTCACCCCAACTCTCATTGGCCCTCTTTTTCACCTTTTCCACCTTTCTCTTGACCCCCTGTCTCTTTCTTTTATACATCTCCCACTCAACTGCTTTTTTTCCCTGCAAAAATCGTCCAAATGCCTCTCTCTTCTCTTTCACTAATAATCTTACTTCTTCATCCCACCACTCACTACCCTTTTTAATTAACCCACCTCCCACGCTTTTCATGCCACAATCATCTTTTGCGCACTCCATCACTGATTCCCTAAATACATCCCATTCCTCCCCCACTCCCCCTACTTCCCTTGTTCTCACCTTTTTCCATTCTGTACTCAGTCTCGCCTGGTACTTCCTCACACAAGTCTCCTTCCCAAGCTCACTTACTCTTACCACCCTCTTCACCCTAACATTCACTCTTCTTTTCTGAAAACCCATACAAATCTTCACCTTAGCCTCCACAAGATAATGATCAGACACCCCTCCAGTTGCACCTCTCAGCACATTAACATCCAAAAGTCTCTCTTTCGCGCGCCTGTCAATTAACACGTAATCCAATAACGCTCTCTGGCCATCTCTCCTACTTACATACGTATACTTATGTATATCTCGCTTTTTAAATCAGGTATTCCCAATCACCAGTCGTTTTTCAGCACATAAATCTACAAGCTCTTCACCATTTCCATTTACAACACTGAACACCCCATGTATACCAATTATTCCCTCAACTGCCACATTACTCAACTTTGCATTCAAATCACCCGTCACTATAACCCGGTCTTGTGCATCAAAACCACTAACACACTCATTCAGCTGCTCCCAAAACACGTGCCTCTCATGATCTTTCTTCTCATGCCCAGGTGCATATGCACCAATAATCACCCATCTCTCTCCATCAACTTTCAATTTTACCCATATTAATCGAGAATTTACTTTCTTACATTCTATCACATACTCCCACAAATCCTGTTTCAGGAGTACTGCTGCTCCTTTCCTTGCTCTTGTCCTCTCACTAATCCCTGACTTTACTCCCAAGACATTCCCAAACCACTCTTCCCCTTTACCCTTGAGCTTCGTTTCACTCAGAGCCAAAACATCCAGGTTCCTTTCCTCAAACATACTACCTATCTCTCCTTTTTCACATCTTGGTTACATCCACACACATTTAGACATATATATACATATATTTACATGTATACAAATATATATATATATATATATATATATATATATATATATATATATATATATATATATATATATATATATATATCCCTGGGGATAGGGGAGAAAGAATGCTTCCCACGTATTCCCTGCGTGTCGTAGAAGGCGACTAAAAGGGAAGGGAGCGGGTGGCTGGAAATCCTCCCCTCTCGTTTTTCTTTTTTTTTTTTTTCCAAAAGAAGGAAGAGAGAAGGGGGTCAGGTGAGGATATTCCCTCAAAGGCCCAGTCCTCTGTTCTTAACGCTACCTCGCTATCGCGGGAAATGGCGAATAGTATAAAAAAAAAAAAAAAAATATATATATATATATATATATATATATATATATATATATATATATATATATATATATATATATATATATATATATATATATATATATATATATTTTTTTTTTTATACTTTGTCGCTGTCTCCCGCGTTTGCGAGGTAGCGCAAGGAAACAGACGAAAGAAATGGCTCAACCCACCCCCATACACATGTATATACATACATCCACACACGCAAATATACATACCTACACAGCTTTCCATGGTTTACCGCAGACGCTTCACATGCCTTGATTCAATCCACTGACAGCACGTCAACCCCGGTATACCACATCGCTCCAATTCACTCTATTCCTTGCCCTCCTTTCACCCTCCTGCATGTTCAGGCCCCGATCACGCAAAATCTTTTTCACTCCATCTTTCCACCTCCAATTTGGTCTCCCACTTCTCCTCGTTCCCTCCACCTCCGACACATATATCCTCTTGGTCAATCTTTCCTCACTCATTCTCTCCATGTGCCCAAACCATTTCAAAACACCCTCTTCTGCTCTCTCAACCACGCTCTTTTTATTTCCACACATCTCTCTTACCCTTACGTTACTTACTCGATCAAACCACCTCACACCACATATTGTCCTCAAACATCTCATTTCCAGCACATCCATCCTCCTGCGCACAACTCTATCCATAGCCCACGCCTCGCAACCATACAACATTGTTGGAACCACTATTCCTTCAAACATACCCATTTTTGCTTTCCGAGACAATGTTCTCGACTTCCACACATTCTTCAAGGCTCCCAGAATTTTCGCCCCCTCCCCCACCCTATGATCCACTTCCGCTTCCATGGTTCCATCCGCTGCCAGATCCACTCCCAGATATCTAAAACACTTCACTTCCTCCAGTTTTTCTCCATTCAAACTCACCTCCCAATTGACTTGACCCTCAACCCTACTGTACCTAACAACCTTGCTCTTATTCACATTTACTCTTAACTTTCTTCTTTCACACACTTTACCAAACTCAGTCACCAGCTTCTGCAGTTTCTCACATGAATCAGCCACCAGCGCTGTATCATCAGCGAACAACAACTGACTCACTTCCCAAGCTCTCTCATCCCCAACAGACTTCATACTTGCCCCTCTTTCCAAAACTCTTGCATTCACCTCCCTAACAACCCCATCCATAAACAAATTAAACAACCATGGAGACATCACACACCCCTGCCGCAAACCTACATTCACCTATATATATTTATTCATTTATTTATTTTGCTTTGTAGCTGTCTCCCGCGACAGCGTGGTAGCGCAAGGAAACAGACGAAGGAATGGCCCAACCCACCCACATACACATGTATATATATACACGTCCACACACGCAAATATACATACCTATACATCTCAACGTATACATATATATCTACACACTCACACATACACATGTACATAATTCATACTGTCTGCCCTTATTCATTCCCATCGCCACTTCGCCACACGTGAAATGACAACCCCCTCCCCCCTCATGTGTGCGAGATAGCGCTAGGAAAGGACAACAAAGGCCCCATTCGTTCACACTAAGTCTCTAGCTATCATGTAATAATTCACCGAAACCAAAGCTCCCTTTCCACATTCAGGCTCCACAGAACTTTCCATGGTTTACCCCAGACGCTTCACATGCCCTGGTTCAATTCATTGACAACACGTCGACCCTGTTATACCATATCGTTCTAATTCACTCTATTCCTTGCACGCCTTTCACCCTCCTGCATGTACAGGCCCTGATCACTGAAAATCTTTTTCACTCCATCTTTCCACCTCCAATTTGGTCTCTCACTTCTCCTCGTTCCCCCTACCTCTGACACATATATCCTCTTTGTCAATCATTCTTCACTCATTCTCTCCATATGACCAAACCATTTCAAAACACCCTCTTCTCCTCTCTCAACCACACTCTTTTTATTACCACACATCTCCCTTACCCTATTATCAATTATTCGATCAAAGCACCTCACACCACATATTGTACTCAAACATCTTATTTCCAGCACATCCACCCTTCTCCGCACAACTCTATCCATACCCTACACCTCGAAACCATACAACATTGTTGGAACCACTATTCCTTCAAACATACGCATTTCTGCTTTCCGAGATAATGTTCTCGACTTCCACACATTCTTCAAGGCTCCCAGAATTCTAGCCCCCTCCCCCACTCTATGATTCACTTCCGCTCTTCTTACATGTACACATGCCTTACATCCTCGATAAAAACTTTTCACTGCTTCTAGCAACTTGCCTCCCACACCATATATTCTTAATACCTTCCACAGAGCACCTCTATCAACTCTATCATATGCCTTCTCCAGATCCAGAAATGCTACATACAAATCCATTTGCTTTTCTAAGTATTTCTCACATACATTCCTCAAAGCAAACAACTGATCCACACATCCTCTACCACTTCTGAAACCACACTGCTCTTCCCCAATCTGATGCTCTGTACATGCTTTCACCCTCTCAATTAATACCCTCCCATACAATTTACCAGGATACTCAACAGACTTATACCTCTGTAATTTGAGCACTCACTCTTATCCCCTTTGCCTTTGTACAATGGCACTATGCATGCATTCCGCCAATCCTCAGGCACCTCACCATGAATCATACATACATTAAATAACCTTACCAACCAGTCACCCCCTTCTTTAATAAATTCCACTGCAATACCATCCAAACCTGCTGCCTTGACGGCTTTCATCTTCCGCAAAGCTTTTACTACCTCTTCTCTGTTTACCAAATCATTTTCCCTAACCCTCTCACTTTGCACACCACCTCGACCAAAACACCCTATGTATGCCACTCTATCATCAAACACATTCGACAAACCTTCAAAATACTCACTCCATCTCCTTTTCACATCACCACTACTTGTTATCACCTCCCCATTAGGCCCCTTCACTGAAGTTCCCATTTGTTCCCTTGTCTTACGCACATTATTTACCTCCTTCGAAAACATCTTTTTATTCTCCCTAAAATCTAATGATACTCTCTCACCCCAACTCCCCAAGTATATATATCTATATCTATATCTATCTATCTATCTATATATATATATATATATATATATATATATATATATATATATATATATATATATATATATATATATATATATATATATATATATATATATATATATATTTATATATATATATATCATATAACATGTATGTATGTATGTATTTATATTTTTTTCAAACAAGTATGTTCGCCATTTTTTGTATCATATAACACATCAACTTATCCAAGAGGTTAGCTTAACCACTCAGGAGATGATGGTTGGACAACTTTGATTCAAGCTGAAACATAAGAACTTTTCTATAAGGGAAAGGAGGTAGGGAAGGAGAAAAGGTGGAGAGGAGGAGGAGTCCCTGGATGAATATCCACCAGGATTCATTTGGACCGTGTGATATTTAGTGTTTCCATTACTATAAGCAGATGATCCTCCATCTGACCAGAAATTCAGCCAACAAGTATGCATGAAGTATCAAGAAAAAGCAATGTATTAGTAAATACAAGGTTTGTATCACGTACGATATTCAACACCTCACCAATAATTCTAGGGAACGTTATCATATATAGAGGTGTTCGCTTGTATATCTTCATCCAGTTACATCCTGGAAAACACGAAGAAAATGCACTATCCAGAGAATAACTCCTAGTATAATTTGGGATGGCGTGCTGCCCCGGATCTTCGCTTGAAAAAGACTGCCTTCGCTTGCCAGCGTCACTAATTAGCCCTTATCTGAAGCACAGGACCACTTACTCCCCTTGGACCCGTTCCTCAGTGTGTGTGTGTGTGTGTGTGTGCGTGTGTGTGTGTGTGTGTGTGTGTGTGTGTGTGTGTGTGTGTGTGTGTGTGTGTGTGTGTGCGTGTATGTGTGTATGTGTGTGTGTGTGTGTGTGTGTGTGTGTGTGTGCGTGTGTGTGTGTGTGTGTGTGTGTGAGTAATTTTAACCCGTGTGTTCATTCATATTTGCACAATTTTGTTCCAAGTGATGATCGAAAAACGTATTAAAACGCATTAAACCATTTCCGTAGTCTAAGGATAAAACTGACCCCCAAGTGGATAAAAACATTTCGAGACATCATAAAAAACATGCTGGGGGGAAAAACATTACTCTTATAAACTGAGGAGGAACTAAGAAAGCAGCCTCGCAGTTGTTTCCAACTAGAGCAACAAAGTTGGCACGTAAATTCAATTTCCACACTCCGTGCCGGCGATCCTCCGCCTATTCCCACAGCGAGATTTAGAAATTCTCATTCGTGCGGTCTGTCATTACCGGCTCCTCCATCACCGGCGTGTCTACCTACCTCACACCTCGCGGGGAAATTCCTCCGCCTCCTGTCAAGAGATTTTCATGTTAGGTTATTTTACAGCGAGGACGATGGTGGTGGTGGTGGCTGTTCCTGCCGAGCCCCTCCAACCAACCATGATCCCTTGTCTTCTAACTTTTACCTCACGCCAGAAGTTTGCATCATTCTACAAGAAACAATAAATGAATTACAGCAGCTGCCACAAGAGAAGGGAGCTCTTGAGACATCGATTCTAGTGTTAGTGTAGGAAATTCAGACGTCAGATTACCAAGAAGTCTTATAACGAAAAACTTAGTACATTTTAGAAATTGAAATTTACCTCATTCGCCTATTTTTCCGCTTATCATTGCAACATTTCGAATACGTAAAATGGAGCTGTTGTCGACATGTTGTTTTCATGCTCACACTAACGCCAGCTAACACCTACAAAACCTCTCTCAGATATACCAGTACATTCTCTACCAGCCAAATACCCAAATCCTGCCACTCCAGTGAAGGAGACATATACAAGGCATATATCATCACCAACCATTCTTATTTCCAAACTGTATAGTGTCCTACTTGCACCTTGGATGGTGGGACGAGAGCAGCATGCTGCGAATGCCTGAAATTATCTGTGGAAATGACAAGAACACACCCGTGAGGATCTGAATGTTGGCAGGTTTCCATTCAGGCGCCTCACACAACACGGCTGAACCCTTCTTCAGTTATGAAAGTTTGTAATATATATATATATATATATATATATATATATATATATATATATATATATATATATATATATATATATATATATATATATATATATATATATATACTTTATTTATTATACTTATACTTTGTCGCTGTCTTCCGCGTTAGCGAGGTAACGCAAGGAAACAAACGAAAGAAAGGCCCAACCCACCCACATACACATGTATATACATACACTTCCACACACGCACATATACATACCTATACATCTCAACGTATACATACATATACTTATATAGACATACATATACATATATACACATGTACATAATTCATACTTGCTGCCTTTATCCATTCCTGTCGCCACCCCGCATCCACCCTCAACACATGCGCGATGTAGCACAAGGAAAAGGCAACAAAGGCCACATTCCTTCACAATCAGTCTCCACCTGTAATCAATACTGCACCGAAACCACAGCTCCATTTCCACATACAGGCCCCATAGAACATTCCATGGTTTACACAAGAAACTTCACAAGCCCTGGTTCAATCCATTGACAGCACGTCCACCCCGTTATACCACATCGTTCCAATTCACTCTATTCCTTGCACGACTTTCACCCTCCTGTATGTTCAGGCACCGATCGCTCAAAATCTGTTTCACTCCATCCTTCCACCTCCAATTTGGTCTCCCACTTCTCGTTCCCTCCACCTCTGACACATATATCCTCTTGGGCAGAAGGTATGAATTATGTACATGTGTATATACGTATATGTCTGTGTATGTATATATATGAATACGTTGAAATGTATACGTATGTATATGTGCGTGTCTGGACAAGTATGCATATACATGTGTTTGTGGGTGGGTTAGGCCATTCTTTTGTTTGTTTCCTTGCAGTACCTCCCTAACGCGGGAGACAGCGACAAAGTATAATAGGTAAATAGAAATAAGATATATATATATATATATATATATATATATATATATATATATATATATATATATATATATATATATATATATATATATATATATATATATATATATCTTTTTTTCTTTCATACTATTCGCCATTTCCCGCATTAGCGAGGTAGCGTTAAGAACAGAGGACTGGGCCTTTGAGGGAATATCCTCATCTGGCCCCCTTCTCTGTTCCTTCTTTGGGAAAAAACAAAAAAAAACAAGAGGGGAGGATTTCCAGCTCCCCGCTCCCTTCCCTTTTAGTCGCCTTCTACGACACGCAGGGAATACAGGGGAAGTATTCTTTCTCCCCTATCCCCAGGGATATATATATATATATATATATATATATATATATATATATATATATATATATATATATATATATATATATATATATATATATATATATATACAAAGTAGCATTCATGAGATGGCCATAATTGGGGTATAGAGTTGCCTGTGTCATCTCAGAAAAAACATTTAGTGAAAAAAGTGCTGTCATGAGAATAATCCCTAAGGAGACTTTGTTTGGTATGTCGTAGAAGGCGACTAAAGGGGACGGGAGCGGGGGGCCAGAAACCCTCCCCTCCTTGTATTTTAACTTTCTAAAAGGGGAAACAGAAGAAGGAGTCACGCGAGGAGTGCTCATCCTCCTCGAAGGCTCAGATTGGGGTGTCTAAATGTGTGTGGATATAGCCAAGATGAGAAAAAAGGAGAGATAGGTGGTATGTTTGAGGAAAGGAACCTGGATGTTTTGGCTCTGAGTGAAACGAAGCTCAAGGGTAAAGGGGAAGAGTGGTTTGGGAATGTCTTGGGAGTAAAGTCAGGGGTTAGTGAGAGGACAAGAGCAAGGGAAGGAGTAGCACTACTCCTGAATCAGGAGTTGTGGGAGTATGTGATAGAGTGTTAGAAAGTAAATTCTAGATTGATATGGGTAGAACTGAAAGTTGATGGAGAGAGATGGGTGATTATTGGTGCATATACACCTGGGCATGAGAAGAAAGATCATGAGAGGCAAGTGTTTTGGGAGCAGCTGAATGAGTGTGCTAGTGGTTTTGATGCACAAGACCGTGTTATAGTGATGGGTGATTTGAATGCAAAGGTGAGTAATGTGGCAGTTGAGGGACTAATTGGTATACATGGGGTGTTCAGTGTTGTAAATGGAAATGGTGAAGAGCTTGTAGATTTATGTGCTGAAAAAGGACTGGTGATTGGGAATACCTGGTTTAAAAAGCGAGATATACATAAGTATACGTATGTAAGTAGGAGAGATGGCCAGAGAGCGTCATTGGATTACGTATCAATTGATAGACGCACGAAAGAGAGATTTTTGGATGTTGATGTGCTGAGAGGTGCAACTGGAGGGATGTCTGATCATTATCTTGTGGAGGCTAAGGTGAAGATTTGTGGGCGTTTTCAGAAAAGAAGAGAGAATGATGGGGTGAAGAGAGTGGTGAGAGTAAGTGAGCTTGAAAAGGAGACTTGTGTGAGGAAGTACCAGGAGAGACTGAATACAGAATGGAAAAAGATGAGAACAAAGGAGGTAAGGGGAGTGGGGGAGGAATGGGATGTATTTAGGGAAGCAGTGATGGCTTGCGCAAAAGATGCTTGTGGCATGAGAAGCGTAGGGGGTGGGTTGATTAGAAAAGGTAATGAGTGGTGGGATGAAGAAGTAAGATTATTAGTGAAAGAGAAGAGAGAGGCATTTGGACGATTTTTGCAGGGAAAAAAATGCAGTTGAGTGGGAGAGGTATAAAAGAAAGAGGCAGGAGGTCAAGAGAAAGGTGCAAGAGGTGAAAAAGAGGGCAAATGAGAGTTGGTGTGAGAGAGTATCATTAAATTTCAGGGAGAATAAAAAGATTTTTTGGAAGGAGGTAAATAAAATGCGTAAGACAAGGGAGCAAATGGGAACTTCAGTGAAGGGGGCTAATGGGGAGGTGATAACAAGTAGTGGTGATGTGAGAAGGAGATGGATTGAGTATTTTGAAGGTTTGTTGAATGTGTTTGATGATAGAGTGGCAGATATAGGGTGTTTTGGTCGAGGTGGTATGCAAAGTGAGAGGGTTAGGGAAAATGATTTGGTAAATAGAGAAGAGGTAGTAAAAGCTTTACGGAAGATGAAAGCCGGCAAGGCAGCAGGTTTGGATAGTATTGCAGTGGAATTTGTTAAAAAAGGGGGTGACTGTATTGTTGACTGGTTGGTAAGGTTATTTAATGTATGTATGATTCATGATGAGGTGCCTCAGGATTGGCGGAATGCTTGCATAGTGCCATTGTACAAAGGCAAAGGGGATAAGAGTGAGTGCTCAAATTACAGAGGTATAAGTTTGTTGAGTATTCCTGGTAAATTGTATGGGAGGGTATTGATTGAGAGGGTGAAGGCATGTACAGAGCATCAGATTGGGGAAGAGCAGTGTGGTTTCAGAAGTGGTAGAGGATGTGTGGATCAGGTGTTAGCTTTGAAGAATGTAAGTGAGAAATACTTAGAAAAGCAAATGGATTTGTATGTAGCATTTCTGGATCTGGAGAAGGCATATGATAGAGTTCATAGAGATGCTCTGTGGAAAGTATTAAGAATATATGGTGTGGGAGGCAAGTTGTTAGAAGCAGTGAAAAGTTTTTATCGAGGATGTAAGGCATGTGTACGTGTAGGAAGAGAGGAAAGTGATTGGTTCTCAGTGAATGTAAGTTTGTGGCAGGGGTGTGTGATGTCTCCATGGTTGTTTAATTTGTTTATGGATGGGGTTGTTAGGGAGGTGAATGCAAAAGTTTTGGAAAGAGGGGCAAGTATGCAGTCTCTTGTGGATGAGAGAGCTTGGGAAGTGAGTCAGTTGTTGTTCGCTGATGATACAGCGCTGGTGGCTGATTCATGTGAGAAACTGCAGAAGCTGGTGACTGAGTTTGGTAAAGTGTGTGAAAGAAGAAAGTTAAGAGTAAATGTGAATAAGAGCAAGGTTATTAGGTACAGTAGGGTTGAGGGTCAAGTCAATTGGGAGGTAAGTTTGAATGGAGAAAAACTGGAGGAAGTAAAGTGTTTTAGATATCTCGGAGTGGATCTGGCAGCGGATGGAACCATGGAAGCGGAAGTCAATCATAGGGTGGGGGAGGGGGCGAAAATTCTTGGAGCCTTGAAGAATGTTTGGAAGTCGAGAACATTATCTCGGAAAGCAAAAATGGGTATGTTTGAAGGAATAGTGGTTCCAATAATGCTGTATGGTTGCGAGGCGTGGGCTATGGATAGAGTTGTGCGCAGGAGGGGGGATGTGCTGGAAATGAGATGTTTGAGGACAATATGTGGTGTGAGGTGGTTTGATCGAGTAAGTAATGTAAGGGTAAGAGAGATGTGTGGAAATAAAAAGAGTGTGGTTGAGAGAGCATAAGAGGGTGTTTTGAAATGGTTTGGTCACATGGAGAGAATGAGTGAGGAAAGATTGACCAAGAGGATATATGTGTCAGAGGTGGAGGGGACGAGGAGAAGTGGGAGACCAAATTGGAGGTGGAAAGATGGAGTGAAAAAGATTTTGAGTGATCGGGGCCTGAACATGCAGGAGGGTGAAAGGCGTGCAAGGAATAGAGTGAATTGGAATGTTGTGGTATACCGGGGTCGACGTGCTGTCAATGGATTGAACCAGGGCATGTGAAGCGTCTAGGGTAAACCATGGAAAGTTGTGTGGGGCCTGGATGTGGAAAGGGAGCTGTGTTTTCGGTACATTATTACATGACAGCTAGAGACTGAATGTGAACGAATGGGGCCTTTGGAGTCTTTTCCTAGCGCTACCTGGCACACATGAGGGGGTAGGGGGTTCTTATTCCATGTGTGGCAAGGTGTCGATGGGAACAAATAAAGGCAGACAGTATGAATTATGTACATGTGTATATATGTATATGTCTGTGTGTGTATATATATGTGTACATTGAGATGTATAGGTATGTATATTTGCGTGTGTGGGCGTGTATGTATATACATGTGTATGTGGGCGGGTTGGGCCATTCTTTTGTCTGTTTCCTTGCGCTACCTCGCTAACGCGGGAGACAGCGACAAAGCAAAATAATAATAATAATAATAAATAATATATATATATATATATATATATATATATATATATATTTTTTTTTTTTTATACTTTGTCGCTGTCTCCCGCGTTTGCGAGGTAGCGCAAGGAAACAGACGAAAGAAATGGCCCAACCCCCCCCCCCAGACACATGTACATACACACGTCCACACACGCAAATATACATACCTACACAGCTTTCCATGGTTTACCCCAGACGCTTCACATGCCTTGATTCAATCCACTGACAGCACGTCAACCCCTGTATACCACATGACTCCAATTCACTCTATTCCTTGCCCTCCTTTCACCCTTCTGCATGTTCAGGCCCCGATCACACAAAATCTTTTTCACTCCATCTTTCCACCTCCAGTTTGGTCTCCCTCTTCTCCTCGTTCCCTCCACCTCCGACACATATATCCTCTTGGTCAATCTCTCCTCACTCATTCTCTCCATGTGCCCAAACCATTTCAAAACACCCTCTTCTGCTCTCTCAACCACGCTCTTTTTATTTCCACACATCTCTCTTAC
Organism: Panulirus ornatus; assembly: GCF_036320965.1. Classification (NCBI taxonomy): domain Eukaryota; kingdom Metazoa; phylum Arthropoda; class Malacostraca; order Decapoda; family Palinuridae; genus Panulirus; species Panulirus ornatus. Next base: position 41,403,877 of record NC_092235.1, on the reverse strand, counting down.
CCTTTCGTTACTTACTCGATCAAACCACCTCACACCACACATTGTCCTCAAACATCTCATTTCCAGCACATCCATCCTCCTGCGCACATCTCTATCCATAGCCCACGCCTCGCAACCATACAACATTGTTGGAACCACTATTCCCTCAAACATACCCTTTTTTGCTTTCCGAGATAATGTTCTCGACTTCCACACATTTTTCAAGGCTCCCAAAATTTTCGCCCCCTCCCCCACCCTATGATCCACTTCCGCTTCCATGGTTCCATCCGCTGACAGATCCACTCCCAGATATCTAAAACACTTCACTTCCTCCAGTTTTTCTCCATTCAAACTCACCTCCCAATTGACTTGACCCTCACCCCTACTGTACCTAATAACCTTGCTCTTATTCACATTTACTCTCAACTTTCTTCTTCCACGCACTTTACCAAACTCAGTCACCAGCTTCTGCAGTTTCTCACATGAATCAGCCACCAGCGCTGTATCATCAGCGAACAACAACTGACTCACTTCCCAAGCTCTCTCATCCCCAACAGACTTCATACTTGCCCCTCTTTCCAGGACTCTTGCATTTACCTCCCTTACAACCCCATCCATAAACAAATTAAACAACCATGGAGACATCACACACCCCTGCCGCAAACCTACATTCACTGAGAACCAATCACTTTCCTCTCTTCCTACACGTACACATGCCTTACATCCTCGATAAAAACTTTTCACTGCTTCTAACAACTTGCCTCCAACACCATATATTCTTAATACCTTCCACAGAGCATCTCTATCAACTCTATCATATGCCTTCTCCAGATCCATAAATGCTACATACAAATCCATTTGCTTTTCTAAGTATTTCTCACATACATTCTTCAAAGCAAACACCTGATCCACACATCCTCTACCACTTCTGAAACCACACTGCTCTTCCCCAATCTGATGCTCTGTACATGCCTTCACCCTCTCAATCAATACCCTCCCATATAATTTACCAGGAATACTCAACAAACTTATACCTCTGTAATTTGAGCACTCACTCTTATCCCCTTTGCCTTTGTACACTTCCTCCAGTTTTTCTCCATTCAAACTCACCTCCCAATTGACTTGACCCTCACCCCTACTGTACCTAATAACCTTGCTCTTATTCACATTTACTCTCAACTTTCTTCTTCCACGCACTTTACCAAACTCAGTCACCAGCTTCTGCAGTTTCTCACATGAATCAGCCACCAGCGCTGTATCATCAGCGAACAACAACTGACTCACTTCCCAAGCTCTCTCATCCCCAACAGACTTCATACTTGCCCCTCTTTCCAGGACTCTTGCATTTACCTCCCTTACAACCCCATCCATAAACAAATTAAACAACCATGGAGACATCACACACCCCTGCCGCAAACCTACATTCACTGAGAACCAATCACTTTCCTCTCTTCCTACACGTACACATGCCTTACATCCTCGATAAAAACTTTTCACTGCTTCTAACAACTTGCCTCCAACACCATATATTCTTAATACCTTCCACAGAGCATCTCTATCAACTCTATCATATGCCTTCTCCAGATCCATAAATGCTACATACAAATCCATTTGCTTTTCTAAGTATTTCTCACATACATTCTTCAAAGCAAACACCTGATCCACACATCCTCTACCACTTCTGAAACCACACTGCTCTTCCCCAATCTGATGCTCTGTACATGCCTTCACCCTCTCAATCAATACCCTCCCATATAATTTACCAGGAATACTCAACAAACTTATACCTCTGTAATTTGAGCACTCACTCTTATCCCCTTTGCCTTTGTACAATGGCACTATGCACGCATTCCGCCAATCCTCAGGCACCTCACCATGAGTCATACATACATTAAATAACCTTACCAACCAGTCAACAATACAGTTACCCCCTTTTTTAATAAATTCCACTGCAATACCATCCAAACCTGCTGCCTTGCCGGCTTTCATCTTCCGCAAAGCTTTTACTACCTCTTCTCTGTTTACCAAATCATTTTCCCTAACCCTCTCACTTTGCCCACCACCTCGACCAAAACACCCTATATCTGCCACTCTGTCATCAGACACATTCAACAAACCTTCAAAATACTCATTCCATCTCCTTCTCACATCACCGCTACTTGTTATCACCTCCCTATTTACACCCTTCACTGAAGTATATATATATATATATATATATATACATTATACCTTGTCGCTGTCTCCCGCGTTAGCGAGGTAGTGCCAGCATGAGACAGCGAAGGCCACAGTCGTTCACACTCAGTCTCTAGCTGTCATGTGTAATGCACCGAAACCACAGCTCCCTCTCCACATCCAGGCCCCACAAAATTTTCCATGGTTTACACCAGACGCTTCACATGCCCTGGTTCAATCTATTGACAGCACGTGGACCCCGGTATACCACATCGTTCCAATTCACTCTATTCCTTGCACGCCTTTTACCCTCCTGCATATTCAGGCCTCGATAGCTCAAAATCTATTTCAATCCATCTTTCCGCCTCCAACTTTGTGTCCCACTTCTCTTCGTTCCCTCCACCTCTGACACATACGTCCTCTTTGTCAATCTTTCCTACCTCATTCTCAACATATGACCAAACTATTTCAATACTTCTTATTCTACTCTCATAACCACACTCATTTTTATTGCAACATATCTCTCTTACTCTTTCATTACTTATCTTTTCAAACCACCTCACACCACATATTTTCCTCAAACATCCCATTTCCAACAAATCCACCCTCCTCAGCAGAACAACCCGATCTATAGCCCGTGCGTCACAACCATATAACATTGTTGGAATCACTATTTCTTCAAACATGCCCATTTTTGCTCTCCGATATAATATTTTCGCCTTTTGCACATACTTCAACGCTCCCAGAACCTTTGCCCGCTCCCCTACCCTGTGACTTACTTCAGCTTCCATGGTTCCATCCGCTGCTAAATCGACTCCAAGACATCTAAGACACTTCGCTTCCAGCAATTTTTCTCCGTTCAAACTTATCTCCCAGTTGACTTATACTTCAACCCTACTGAACCTAATAACATTGCTCTTATTCACATTTACTCTCAGCTTTCTTCTTTCACACATTTTACCAAACTCAGTCACCAACTTTTGCAGTTTCTCATCCGAATCAGCCACCATCGCTGTATCATCAGCGAACAACAATTGACTCACTTCCAAAGCCCTCTCATCCACAACAGACTGCATACTTGTCCCTCTTTCCAAAACTCTTGCATTCACCTCCCTAACAACCGCATCCATGAAAAGATTAAACAACCATGGAGACATCACGCACCCCTACCGAAAATCGACATTCACTGGGAACCAATCACTTTCCTCTTCTCCTACTCGTATACATGCCTCACATTATCGATAAATACTTTTCACTCCTTCAAGGAACTTACTTCCCACACCATTTACTCTTAATACCTGTTTTTCTAAGTATGTCTTACATACATTCTTCAAAGCAAACACCTGATCCACACATCCTCTACCACTTCTGAAACCACACTGCTCTTCCCCAATCTGATGCTCGGTTCGTGCCTTCATCCTCTCAGTCAATACCCTCCCCTATAATACCCCAGGAATATTCAACAAACGTTTACCCTTATAATTTGAACACTTACCTCCATCTCATTTGCCTTTGTACAATGGCACTATTCATGCATTCCGCCAATCATAAGGTACTTTACCCTGAACCAAACATGACCAACCAGTCAACACCACAGAAACCCCCCTTTTTAATAAATTCCACAGCAATACTATCCGGACCCGCCGCCTTCCGGCTTTCATCTTCCGGAAAGCTTTCACTACCTCTTCTCTGTTTACCAAATCATTCTCTCTGATCCTCTCACTTTGCACACCACCTCGACCAAAACAATCTATATCTGCCACTCTATTATCAAACAAATTCAACAGACCTTCAAAATACTCACTCCATCTCCCTCTCACTTCACCACTACTTGTCATTACCTCCCCATTTGCCATCTTCACCGAAGTTACCATTTGTTCTATTGTCTTACGCACCTTGTTTACCTCCTTTCAAAAGAACTTTTTATCCTCCCAAAAATTTAATGATACTTTCTCATCCAAACTCTCATTTCCCTTCTTTTTCACCTCTTGCACGTTTCTCTTGGCCTCTTGCCTCTTTCTTTTATACATCTCCCAGTCATTTGCACTATTTCCCTGCAAAAATCGTCCAAAATGCCTCTCGTTTCTCTTTCATTAACGGTCTTACTTCTTCATCCCACAACTCACTACCCTTTCTAATCTGCCCACCTCGCACCTTCCACATGCCATAAGCATCTTTTACGCAAGCCATCACTGCTCCCCTAAATACATCCCACTCCTCCCGCACTCCCTTTGTCATTTGCTCTCACCTTTTTCCATTCTGCACTCATTCTCTCCTGGTACTTTCTTACACAAGTCTTCTTTCCAAGCTCACTTACTCTCACCACTCTCTCCACCCCAATATTTTCTCATCTTTTCTGAAAACCTCTACAAATCTTCACCTTCAGCTCCACAGGATAATGATCAGACATCCTTCGATATGCCCCTCTCAGCATATTAACATCCAAAAGCTCCTTATCCAAATTCAGGCCACACAGACCTTTCCATGGTTTACCCCAGACGTTTCACGTGCCCTGGTTCAGTCCAATGACAGCACGTAGACCACAGTATACCACATCATTTCAATTCACTCTATTCCTTGCACGCCCCTAACCCTCCCGTATTTTCAGGCCCCGATCGCTCAAAATCTTTTTCACTCCGTCCTTGCACTTCCAATTGAGTCCCCCACTTCTCCTTGTTCCCTCTACCCCGAACGCATATATCCTCTTTGTCAATTTTTCCTGACTCATTCTCCCCATGTGACCAAAGTATTTCAGTACACCCTCTTCTGCTCTCTCCACCACACTCTCTTTAATACCACACATCTCACTTACCCTTTCATTACTTACTCGATCAAACCACTTCACACCATATATTGTCCTCAAAAATCTTATTTCCAACACATCCACCCTCCGCACACCCCTATCTATAGCCAACGCATTGCAACCATGTAACAATGTTAGAGCCACTATTCCTTCAAACACACATTTTTGTTCTCCGATATAACGTTATAACCTTCCACATATTCTTCAACACTCCCAGAACCGTTGCCCCCTCCCCCACCGTGTGACTCACTTCCGTTTCCATGATTCCATCCGCTGCTAAATCCACACCCAGATATCTAAAACACTTCACTTTCTCCAGCTTTTCTCCATTTAGACATACTTCCAAATTAACTTTTCCCTCAACCCTACTGAACCTAATAACCTTGCTCTTATACACATTTCACTCTCAACTTTCTTCTTTCGCACACTTTACCAAACTTAATCACCAACTTCTGCAGTTTTTCACACGAATCAGACACCAGCGCTGTGTCAACAGCGAACAACAACTACCTCACTTCCCAAGCCCTCTCATCCACAAAAGACTGCATACTTACCCATCGTTCCAAAACTCTTACATTCACCTCCGTTACAACTCCATCCATAAATAAATCAAACAGCTAAGGAGACATCACACACCCCTGCAGCAAACCGAGATTCACAGAGAACCAATCACTTTCCTCTCTTCCTACTCGTACACATGCCTCACATCCTTCATAAAACTCTTCACTGCTTCTCGCAACTTACCTCCCACACCATATACTCTTAGTACCTTCCACAAAACATCTCTATCCACCTTATCATATGCCTTCTCCATATCCATAAATGCTACATACAAATCCATCTGTTTTTCTAAGTATTTCTCACATACATTCCTCAAAGCAAACACCTGATCTACGCATCAACTACCACTTCCCAAACCACACTGCCCTTCCCTAATCTGATGCTCTGTACAGGCCTTTACCCTCTAAATCAATACCCTCCCATATAATTTCCCAGGAATACTCAACAGACTTATACCTCTGTAATTTGAATACTCACTTTTATCCCCTTTGCCTTTATATAATGGCACTATGCATGCATTCCACAAAGCCTCAGGCATATCACCATGAACCATACATACACTGAATATCCTTACCAAACATTCAACAGCACAGCCACCCCCCTTTTTAATAAATTTCACTGCAATACCATCCAAACCCTCCTTCTTGCCGGCTTTCATCTTCCGCAAAGCTTTCACTACCTCTTCTCTGTTTACCAAACCAATCTCCCTGACTCTCTCATTTCGCACACCACCTCTCTCAAAGCACCCTATGTCTGTCACTCTGTCATCAATCACATTCAACAAGCCTTCAAAGTACTCACTCCATCTCCTTCTTACTTCATCATTATTTGTTATTGCCTCCCCAATAGCCCCCTTCACAGATGTTACCATTTCTTCTCTTGTGTTACTCACCTTATTTACCTCCTTCCAAAACATCCTTTTATTCTCCCTAGAATTTAATGATACTCTCTCATCCCAACTCTCATTTGCCCTCTTCTTTCAGCTCTTGCACCTTTCTCTTGACCTCCTGCCTTTTTCTTCTATACATCTCCCAGTCATTCGCACTACTTCCCTGTAAAAATCGTCTAAATGCCTCTCTCATCTCTTTCACTAACAATCTTACTTGTTCACCCCACCACTCACTATCCTTTCTAATCTGCCCACCTCCCACCTTTCTCATTCCACAGGCATCTTCTCTGCAAGCCATCACTGCTTCACTAAATATATCCCATTCCTCCCCCACTCCACTTTCGTCTTTCGCTCTCATCTTTTTCCATTCTGCACTCAATCTCTCCCGGTACTTCCTCACACAAGTCTCCTTCCCAAGCTCACTTACTCTCACCACTCTCTTCACCCCAACATTCTCACTTCTTTTCTGAAAACCTCTACAAATCTTCACCTTTGCCTTTACAAGATAATGATTAGACATCCTTCCAGATGCCCCTCTCAGCACATTAACATCCAAAAGTCTCCCTTTCAATTAACACGTTATCCAATAACGTTTTCTGGCCATCTCTCCTGTTTACATGCGTATATTTATGTATATCTCTCTTTATAAGCCCGGTATTCCTAATCATCGGTGCTTTTTCAGCACACAAATCTACAAGCTCTTCACCATTTCTATTTACAACACTGAACACCCCATGTACACCAATTATTCACTCAACTGCCACATTACTCACCTTTGCATTCAAATCAAACATCACTATAACCCGGTCTCCTGCATCAAAGCTGCTAAGACACTCAACTGCTCCTAACACACTTGCCTCTCATGATCTTTCTTCTCATGATCATTTGCATAGGCACCATTAATCACCCTTCTTTCTCCATGCACTTTCAGTTTTACCTATATCAATCTAGTGTTTACTTTCTTACACTCTATCACATACTCCCACAACTGCTGCTTCACGAGTAGTGCTACTCCTTCCTTTGCTCTTGATCTCTCACCAACCCCTGAATTTACTCCCAAGACATTCGAAAACCATTCTTCGCCTTTTACCTTGATCTTCATTTCACTCATAGCCAAAGCATCCAGGTTCCTTTCCTCAAACATACTACCCATCTCTCCTTTTTTCTCATCTTGGTTACATCCACACACATTTAGACACCCCAAGCTATTTCCGTACATCCTCTTCAGTCTTCCCCATATATATTATTCTTCCTACCACACCTCTCTTTACCCTACCATTTCTTATTCAGTCAACCCGCCTCACAATACACATCGTCCCCTAGCATTTCATTTCAGCACATCCACCCTGTACCGTACTTTATCATCTATGGCCCAGGCCTCGCAGCCACACGTGTTCAGGTTACTACACCATCAAACATATCCGTCTCTGCACTCACAGAGTATGAACTTTCTTCTTACGCGCTTCTTAGTGCACCCAGGACCTTTGGCCCCTCACCCGTCCTAAGGCTTATTTCATCTCCCGTGGTTCCGTCCGCTGGCATGTCCAGTCCAAAGTGTCTAGACACTCCTCATTTCTCAGTTTCTCCATTGAAACTCATATTCCAACCTGCTTGTCTTACACTCCCCTGCTAAACTGAATAGCCTTGCTTTCATTCACATTGAATATTGAATTTCTCATTTCACACTTTCTTCCAAACTCAGAGAACAGATTCTGCTGTTTCTCACTTCGGTCTGCCACTAGAGCCGCATCACCAAGCAAACAGTAACTGGCTCATCTCCCAGACTCCCCAACTCCAAGAAGTTTGCAGACCTGCCCTTTCTTTCAGGTCCTTCATATTTTGTATTTTATGGTTTTTATGACTCATGACCAATCAAGGGACTTTTCTATTGGTATTGACAATGGCAGAGACCCCCGTGAAAAGATATGTATAGAAACTCAGATTACCTTTGCGCTCGCCGTTTCGTTCTGCATATGATATGGAAAACGCTTGTTTACACACTCGCTGTGACGACCTGAATTTCTAAAGCCTTTGATCTGAAAGGACGGTGGACTACTCCCTTCGTATCCATTGGTAATTTACCAGATTCCTATCATTATTACAAACCACCATAGTGAAATAGAACTATTCGGCTGATAAACTGAAAATCTGTATCGAGCTAATCGTAATAGCTTCATCTGTTCCCTTGGCATATTTATATAATTTGAAAAAATGGTGATAATGTCGTTATTCATATGAGAAAAAAATCTCTAATACAAAAGAGATCAAAACTTTTCTCATTTCCAACTCTAATATCTCGCCTGTTTTCATTAACTACTTTTGTTTAAGTCTCTATTCCGCAAAACACATTTTGTCTGTATCTTACTTACATGGCAATATGTATATACATGCATACATGTTGACCCCTAGAACAGAATGTCTGCATCCCCACAGAACTCTTTAGTAACCTCTTTTTTTTTTTACCCCAAACAGACACGAATGCAACTCACACCCTCCAGTAACCTTGAATGGACATTAACTCCAACTGAACAAAACACCAACCATTTTAAGCACCACATACGACGGCCACATTCACTCCCAGCACCAATATCGTCAACGCAAAAGTTACAACCAAAATGCCTTCAGAGCACGAACAGGAATCAGCTATGGACAAGGAAGAGAACTCAGCGCTCTCCACAAATGATTCATCCACATCACTTTAAACTAAGTACCTGATTTCCCATCCATGTAAAAGCAATTAGAATATATCAAAGCTCTAAACCACACGAACAGTGTACTCAGACCAATCACTAACTGATTAGCAACCATAAACATCCAACACATAAAAAATAAAAAAAAAGATCCTCCCAGTACAATTTCACCTCAGAATGCTCGACATTCAGTTCTATACAAGAGCACTTGACCCTTGACATCTAAACCATTCCATACCTAACCACCAGTTTCCAAGTAGAAAAAAAAGGTTACTCCTTACTAACACAAGGAACTTCTAACCACAACAGATATTACACTGATGAAAATACACACTGAGTTAACCAGATAAACATTAAACAAGTGCCTTAGCAGCTCGGTTAAACTAGGAACTCACCAAAAACACCCATTAGAAACCATAATTCCCAGACAAACACGATTTGCACTTTCCCGTCTCCGTTTTGGATATCACCCACCCGTATATCACAAACACCTACTCAAACATATCCAAGATCCTTCATGATCGTGATACGAACTACTATGAAGAAAGCACCTTGCAGTTACTACTTAACTGTCCTGCACTCTCTGCACACACAAGCACACACGTTACTAGACTTTATGACCTATGATCTCGACCGGTAGACGTGGCCGACGTCTTGAGCGCTGCAGGAGCCTTATATATATATATATATATATATATATATATATATATATATATATATATATATATATATATATATATATATGGAGAGAATTAGTGAGGAAAGATTGACAAAGAGGATATATGTGTCAGAGGTGGAGGGAACGAGACGTGGGAGACCAAATTGGAGGTGGAAAGATGGAGTGAAAAAGATTTTGAGTGATCGGGGCCTGAACATGAAGGAGGGTGAAAGGCGTGCAAGGAATAGAGTGAATTGGAACGACGTAGTATACCGGGGTCGACGTGCTGTCAATGGATTGAACCAGGGCATGTGAAGAGTTCTGGGTAAACCATATATATATATATATATATATATATATATATATATATATATATATATATATATATATATATATATATATATATATATATATATATATATATATATATATATATATATATATATATATATATATATATATATGGGGATAGGGTAGAAAGAATACTTCCCACGTATTCTCTGCGTGTCGTAGAAGGCGACTAAAAGGGGAGGGAGCGGGGAGCTGGAAATCCTCCCCTCTCGTTTTTTTTTTTCCAAAAGAAGGAACAGAGAAGGGGGCCAGGTGAGGATATTCCCTCAAAGGCCCAGCCCTCTCTTCTTAACGCTACCTCGCTAACGTGGGAAATGGCGAATAGTTTGGAAAAAAAAAAAATATATATATATATATATATATATACATATATATATATATATATATATATATATATATATATATATATATATATATATATATACATATATATCCATTCATTTATTTATTTATTGTACTTTATCGCTGTCTCCCGCGTTAGCAAGGTAGCGCAATGAAACATATGTAAGAATGGCCCAACCCACCCACATACACATGTATATACATACACGTCCACACACGCAAATATACAAGCCTATACATCTCAACGTATAGATATATATATATACACACAAACATACGCATATATACACATGTACATAATTCATACTGTCTGCCCTTATTAATTCCCGTTGCCACTCCGCTATACACGAAATAACAAACCCCTCCCCCGCATGTGCGCGAAGTAGCTGAGGGAAAAGACAACAAAGGCCACATTCATTCACATTCAGTCTCTAGCTGTCACGTAATAATGCACCAAAACCACAGCTTCCTTTCCACATCCAGGCCCCACACAACTTTCCATGGTTTACCCAGAACTCTTCACATGCCCTGGTTCTATCCATTGACAGCACGTTGACCTCAGTATACCACATCGTTCCAATTCACTCTATTCCTTGCACGCCTTTCACCCTCCTTCATGTTCAGGCCCCGATCACTCAAAATCTTTTTCACTCCATCTTTCCACCTCTAATTTGGTCTCCCACTTCTCCTCGTTCCCTCCACCTCTGACACATATATCCTCTTTGTCAATCTTTCCTCACTAATTCTCTCCATGTGACCAAACCATTTCAAAACACCCTCTTCTGCTCTCTCAACCACACTGTTTTTATTACCACACATCTCTTTTACCCTTTCATTACTTACTCGATCAAACCACCTCACACCACATATTGTCCTCAAACATCTCATTTCCAGCACATCCACCCTCCTCCGCAAAGCTCTATCTATAGCCCACGCATCGCAACCATATTTCATTGTTGGAACCACTATTCCTTCAAACATACCCATCTTTGCTTTCCAAGACAACGTTCTCCGGACAACTCTATCTATAGCCCACGCCTCGCAACCATATATCATTATTGGAACCACTATTCCTTCAAACATACTCATCTTTGCTTTCCAAGATAACGTTCTCGACTTCCACACATTCTTCAACGCTCCCAGAACTTTTGCCCCCTCCCCCACCCTATGATTCACTTCCGCTCCCATGGTTCCATCCGCTGCCAAATCCATTCCCAGATATCTAAAACACTTTACTTCCTCCAGTTTTTCTCCATTCAAACTTACCTCACAGTTGACTTGTCCTCAACATTATTGTACCTGATAACCTTGCTCTTATTCACATTTACTTTCAGTTTTCTTCTTTCACACACTTTACCAAACTCATTTACGAGCTTCTGCAGTTTCCCACCTGAATCAACCACCAGCGCTGTATCATCAGTAAACAACTGACTCACTTCATAAGCTCTCTCATCCACAACAGACTGCATACTTGCCCTTCCTTCCAATACTCTTGCATTCACCTCCATAACAACCCCATCCATAAAGAAATTAAACAACCATGGAGACATCACGCACCCCTGCCGCAAACCAACATTCACTGAGAACCAATTACTGTCCTCTATTCCTACACGTACACACACACACACACACTCACACACACACACACACACACACACACACACACACACACACACACACACACACACACACACATATATATATATATATATATATATATATATATATATATATATATATATATATATATATATATATATATATATATATATATATATATATATATTCTTTTTTTTTTTCTTACTATTCGCCATTTCCCGCGATAGCGAGGTAGCGTTAAGAACAGAGGACTGGGCCTTTGAGGGAATATCCTCACCTGGCCCCCTTCTCTGTTCCTTCTTTTGGAAAATTAAAAAAAGAAAAAAAAATATATATATATATATATTTATATATTTCCCGCGCTAGCGAGTAGCGTTAATAACAGAGGTTTGAGCCTTTGAGGAAATATCCTCACTTAGCCCCCTTCTTTGTTCCTTCTTTTGGAAAATTATAAAGGAGAGGGGAGGATAGAGTTGTGCGCAGGAGGGTGGATGTGCTGGAAATGAGATGTTTGAGGACAATGTGTGGTGTGAGGTGGTTTGATCGAGTAAGTAACGTAAGGGTAAGAGAGATGTGTGGAAATAAAAAGAGCGTGGTTGAGAGAGCAGAAGAGGGTGTTTTGAAATGGTTTGGGCACATGGAGAGAATGAGTGAGGAAAGATTGACCAAGAGGATATATGTGTCGGAGGTGGAGGGAACGAGGAGAAGTGGGAGACCAAATTGGAGGTGGAAAGATGGAGTGAAAAAGATTTTTTGTGATCGGGGCCTGAACATGCAGGAGGGTGAAAGGAGGGCAAGGAATAGAGTGAATTGGATCGATGTGGTATACCGGGGTTGACGTGCTGTCAGTGGATTGAATCAAGGCATGTGAAGCGTCTGGGGTAAACCATGGAAAGCTGTGTAGGTATGTATATTTGCGTGTGTGGACGTGTATGTATATACATGTGTATGGGGGTGGGTTGGGCCATTTCTTTCGTCTGTTTCCTTGCGCTACCTCGCAAACGCGGGAGACAGCGACAAAGCAAAAAAAAAAAACAAATATATATATATATATATATATATATATATATATATATATATATTGGAAAAGATCACATTTCAGTGCATGATCAACCAAATTCCATTTTTATCCACAGGGTAATGAAACATGATAAGTTTCCGTTTCGTATGATAATCACATCATCTGGAGGAGATCCAAGAAAGAAATTCAACAGTCAGTAGATATACAAAGAAGAAACGGTGCTAGGACGCCATTTCGTAAACAAGTGACTACTCAAATTGAGGTAGGATCCGTTCAAGTCTGGCTACGTAGGTTTCATAAAATTCATTACGTGGACAAGAAAAGGAACTGATATCCAATTTATAGAGACCTTCTCAAATATTGATGTTACAATTCTTTGTAAATCTAAAAATAGATCCTATTATACTCATAATATTACATTTGCCGCAGCGGTGCCTGATGTTCCATGGCTGTTTGATTTGTTCATGGATGAGGTTGTTAGGGAGGGGAATGCAAGAGTTTTGGAGAGAGGGGAATGTATACAGTCTGTTGTGGATTAGAGGACTTGGGAAGTGAGTCAGTTGTTGTTCGTGAATTGGAACGATGTGGTATACCGGGGTCGACGTGCTGTCAGTGGATTGAACCAGGGCATGTGAAGCGTCTGTGGTACACCATGGAAAGTTTTATGGGGGCTGGATGTGGAAAGGGAGCTGTGGTTTCGGTGCATTACACATGACAGCTAGAGACTGTGCGTGAACTATGTGGCCTTTGTTGTCCTTTTCCTAGCGCTACCTCGCGCGCGCGGGGAAGGGGGATGCCATTTCATGTGAGGTGGGGTGACGACAGGAGTGGATGAAGGCAGCAAGTATGAATATGTACATGTGTATACATGTATATGTCTGTGTATGCATATGTATATATACGTTGAAATTAATAGGTATGTATATGTGCGTGTGTGGGCGTTTATGTATATACATGTGTAAGTGGGTGGGTTGGGCCATTCTTTTATCTGTTTCCTTGCGCTACCTCGCTAAAGCGGGAGATAGCGACTAAGTATGATATACAAAAAAATGATTATATTTCTCGCGGCACAAGAGTTAATGTGTGTGTGTGTGTGTGTGTGTGTGTGTGTGTGTGTGTGTGTGTGTGTGTGTGTGTGTGTGTGTGTGTGTGTAAGATAGATAATTGAAAAATAGCAAATGAATGAATAACGGCTCTGTCTTAGGGGTTGCCAGCAGTTTATTGCCAAACTGACGTGCGAGCTGCGGGTGCTGGTCGGAGAGGGTGTACAGGTTTAGCAAGATGAGGGCCTATTGGTAAGTGGTACAAGAAGAGCCCAAGACGCACCTCCCTTTTTTGCACTCTTTCTAGGTGGTCCCTTCATGTAACTGCTAGTAAGGAACACTATGCTGTGGAAACGTAGGTGAGATTAGGTAAACTGAAGATGGTACAAATACTACCTGAGCTCAATTGACAGAAAGCTTTGTAATTCCAGTCGGGGAGAAGGTACAGAAGGTATGAGGAAGATTTGATGATAGCGCTAGCATGACACTTTCAGTTTAAACCGTTTTCTATAATGACATTAAGAAGTTTGAAGTCTCTGACTTCCTCTGACTTCCCGGAAGATGTCAGGGACTAGTGTGATATCAGGGGGTAAGATAATGTCTGCACTCACACTGATGTGCATCATAACAGTCTTAGTCTGGCTGATGGTGACTTCGTTTAGATGTGTGTGTGTGTCTGTGTGTGTGTGTGTGTGTGTGTGTGTGTGTGTGTGTGTGTGTGTGTGTGTGTGTTTCTGTGTCTGTGTGTGTGTGTGTGTGTGTGTACAATGTATCGTATCATTCCCTCCAAACTGAGCAAACATTTCATGACAGGATGATGGAACACAAATCAGTACGTTGTTTATATTGAAAATCTGTGGATAATACTATTTCTTAAACATTTACGTCATGATACTAGTAACGCGGCAGACAGGTAAAGAAAAAACATATACATACATACGTGCATGCAAGCACTGAGGCGTACCACGGATTCTTTTTCTACTCACCAGAAGAAAATTTTCCGGAATTAAGCCAAAATGGTGAAATCTGAAATAAGAACTGCCAATTGTCCAAGAAAATAACAAAGACGCTTAAAGAGAAGAATAACCAGCAACACAGAAAGATACGTGATAATGCGCAAAAAAAGAAAAAAAGACATACATCAAAGGTAACGTCAGTATGAAGCATATATCGATGAAAAAAAAAGAATTCCTGAGGAATTTTATGTTAAAAGTAAGAAAGTCGTCAACCAGTCCACTGGTCCATCACTTAGGGACAACGGTAATATCATCCATGACGAGGAAGATATATAAATATTTTCTTTTTTTTTTCCTTTACCACAGATGATACGACTCGTGTTCCAACTGCAGTCCCATTGCTAGTGGAGCAAAATATTCTGCAACACACCGACATACGTGATCAAGATATGTTGTGCACATTACCCGGAAGTAATGATGAGAGAGTTCATCTCTTGGCTGCTTTTTACAACAAATCTCATCTTTCGAATTTGAGATTCTCCAATGTTATGCCAATATTCCAGAGGCAGTAAGTCTTCTGTAGGAATTTATAGCTGCCAAACTCACAGAAAGAAATATCTCCACGAAGGAGTGTAATCTATCTAGATAACTGTCACTTAACGAATGGCAGCATGGTTCGACGTAATCAGTCTGTCTATCAATCCGCTCAATTTCTTTTAATGATATGATAATCAACGTGTTCACGTGATGAAAATAAACCAGATGATTTCATCTAGATTTTCAAAGAGCTCTCAAAAATTTTCTCATCAAAATTACGAGGCAAGGAAAGAGTCACAAGGCTGAACGGCAATAACCCGGAGTGATGATTAACAGTCAGGGTTCAAAATGGTTATGCGTAGCGGCGTGCCACAGGGATCAGTACTGTCTGATATATCCGTAACACTCATAATGATCTGTGTCGTATGATTCCAAAATTTCCAAATGACAATAAACTGGAGAACAAAACTGCCGGAGGAACTTAATACTTACAGCTGAAAATTGTTTTAGGCAAATCCATGTTGGGCTCACAAGCGGCACATAAGTTTGGTATTGGTAAATGCAAAGGCTTAAGTGAAACATGAATTTCGTATTGGTAAGTGTGAAGCTTTACACACATGTAGTAAAAACGAACACAAGAAGCCACAGAATGAACACTATTGAATTTATATAACATACATAAGGAAAAGTGACAAATGCACCGGACAAATCTCCAGTGACCTAAACCAAGTGAGTAGTGTGTAAAAGCAGTGAAGTTGAACAAAATTTAAAGTTGTATTAGTGTAGCAATCAGTTTTATGCTTGAGAAACTATCTGATCGTCAGACTTACAAAGAGAGAGATGGACTAAACAGAGTACTGAGGCGAGCTACCGAGATGGTTCCCGTACTGAGAAACAAATCCTGTGAAATTAGTCTAGACATCTTTAACTTATTTAGTTTAGGAAAGGGAAGATTGCAGTTTATGAAAGTAACAGAAGGTTTCCGTAATCTTGACCTGATAAGATACTTAAGATTAGATTAGCTGGATTTAGTGCAACCTCATCGGTAAAGAGTTTTTTCTGAGAAAGGGGCAGGGTACTCTTCTGTTTCTATTCAACAGGAATGATTGACTAACAAGAACAGTCTAATACAACATTACAAATACGTTTGAAAACAGAACAAACGCTTTGCTTCAGGTCCAAGAGCAGCCCTATATATGCACTTAGCATACTTTCCATACTGTGTTTCTGATCTCTTCTAGTGTCATGAACAGCATTAAGAAGGGCCAGTAGTCTGTTGCTGTATGTATTCTTTTCTCACGTACACACACACACACACACACACACACACACACACACTGACACACACTGGCACACACACTGCCTCCGTGGTTTAGTGGTTAGCGTTACTGACTTTGAGTCAGTTTCCTTGTGGGGCTGGTCGAAAAATTGTTTAATCTAGGGTGAAAGTGCGTGTGTGCAAACATACACAGGAGTAAAGACATGACACATATACACAAGGTTAAGAGATGGGGTAAAGCGAGTGTAAGACTCTCTCCACGTAACATACAAATACGCAAATAGCAATTACACAATCACAAAAATACACACGTAGACAAGTATCTATACACACATATACACATATCATATAGTTTAAGATCAGTAACCAATTGAGATAATGAAGAATGTCAACCGAAAAACGTACCATATCATGCTGATACTCCATTAAAATGGCTCATCAGTGCTGAATATATCTCAGGTTAAGGGTGACTCTTTCCCAGGATGAAAGTTATGATACTGTGAAACCAAAAGCATATTCATAAAAAGCATTTCGAAAGTATTAGCATGATCCTCACCATTTAAACCTCTCTCAGCTACAATCACTGATAGGCTGGATATACCTTGGTACTTGTTCTACTCGTTTGGCACATAGATAGTAAGGATGATCATGGGTGGAAGCGTTCTGGGTCACATCTCTATAGAGATATATTGGCAGATGTTGAGGACAAGTCATTGTACCACGGATGTGCTCACACCTTACGGCTTAACGTGAACTAAGCTTCCGATATGTGAAACCAAATCCTATTTAGAGGTCAGCTTAAGAGAAAAAAGATACCCTGTTAAGCTGACGGTAACCAGGTTGTTCATTCTTAAAGCTTGAGGGATTGTCACTAAATCTGGAATTAACCTTCACATGTGTTGAAAAAGAAGTGAGTATATTGGTTGCTTCTATCTTCTATCTATATGAATTAATGTTTCATGCACTTTTATGAAACAAGTTGTGGATAAATCGGTACACATTAGTATTTACAATCATAATTCTATACATGTATATGTGTACAAGGTCACTGTAAGCGTATATTCAAGTACAGTTATACTTTGTCTCATAATGTCATTGTTTGAGCATCACTGGGTGCATTTCTGTGTACTTTGAAGCAAATCTATGGATGCACATCAAAATATAAACTTGACTGTGCATTTCTTCGTGTGAAGAATGGCATATATTTTTTTTTTTTTTTCTTTGTCGCTGTCTCCCGCGTTCGCGAGGTAGCGCAAGGAAACAGACGAAAGAAATGGCCCAACCCACCCCCATACACATGTATATACATACGTCCACACACGCAAATATACATACCTACACAGCTTTCTATGGTTTACCCCAGACGCTTCACATGCCTTGATTCAATCCACTGACAGCACGTCAACCCCGGCATACCACATCGCTCCAATTCATTCTATTCCTTGCCCTCCTTTCAACCTCCTGCATGTTCAGGCCCCGATCACACAAAATCTTTTTCACTCCATCTTTCCACCTCCAATTTGGTCTCCCTCTTCTCCTCGTTCCCTCCACCTCCGACACATATATCCTCTTGGTCAATCTTTCCTCACTCATTCTCTACATGTGCCCAAACCATTTCAAAACACCCTCTTCTGCTCTCTCAACCACGCTCTTTTTATTTCCACACATCTCTCTTACCTTTACGTTACTCACTCGATCAAACCACCTCACACCACATATATCCTCAAACATCTCATTTCCAGCACATCCATCCTCCTGCGCACAACTCTATCTATAGCGACACGCCTCGCAACCATACAACATTGTTGGAACCACTATTCCTTCAAACATACCCATTTTTGCTTTCCGAGATAATGTTCTCGACTTCCACACATTCTTCAAGGCTCCCAGAATTTTCGCCCCCTCCCCCACCCTATGATCCACTTCCGCTTCCATGGTTCCATCCGCTGCCAGATCCACTCCCAGATATCTGAAACACTTCACTTCCTCCAGTTTTTCTCCATTCAAACTCACCTCCCAATTGACTTGACCCTCAACCCTACTGTACCTAATAACCTTGCTCTTATTCACATTTACTCTTAACTTTCTTCTTTCACACACTTTACCAAACTCAGTCACCAGCTTCTGCAGTTTCTCACATGAATCAGCCACCAGCGCTGTATCATCAGCGAACAACAACTGACTCACTTCCCAAGCTCTCTCATCCCCAACAGACTTCATACTTGCCCCTCTTTCCAAAACTCTTGCATTCACCTTCCTAACAACCCCATCCATAAACAAATTAAACAACCAGGGAGCAAGGGAAGGAGTAGCAGTACTCCTGAAACAGGAGTTGTGGGAGTATGTGATAGCATGTAAGAAAGTAAATTCTCGATTGATATGGGTAAATCTGAAAGTTGATGGAGAGAGATGGGTGATTATTGGTGCATATGCACCTGGGCATGAGAAGAAAGATCATGAAAGGCAAGTGTTTTGGGAGCAGCTGAATGAGTGTGTTAGTGGTTTTGATGCACGAGACCGGGTTATATTGATGGGTGATTTGAATGCAAAGGTGAGTAATGTGGCAGTTGAGGGAATAATTGGTATACATGGGGTGTTCAGTGTTGTAAATGGAAATGGTGAAGAGCTTGTAGATTTATGTGCTGAAAAAGGACTGATGATTGGGAATACCTGGTTTAAAAAGCGAGATATACATAAGTATACTTATGTAAGTAGGAGAGATGGCCAGAGAGCGTTATTGGATTACGTGTTAATTGACAGGCGCGCGAAAGAGAGACTTTTGGATGTTAATGTGCTGAGAGGTGCAACTGGAGGGATCTCTGATCATTATCTTGTGGAGGCTAAGGTGAAGATTTGTATGGGTTTTCAGAAAAGAAGAGTGAATGTTGCGGTGAAGAGGGTGGTGAGAGTAAGTGAGCTTGGGAAGGAGACTTGTGTGAGGAAGTACCAGGAGAGACTGAGTACAGAATGGAAAAAGGTGAGAACAATGGAAGTAAGGGGAGTGGGGGAGGAATGGGATGTATTTAGGGAATCAGTGATGGATTGCGCAAAAGATGCTTGTGGCATGAGAAGAGTGGGAGGTGGGTTGATTAGAAAGGGTAGTGAGTGGTGGGATGAAGAAGTAAGAGAATTAGTGAAAGAGAAGAGAGAGGCATTTGGACGATTTTTGCAGGGAAAAAATGCAATTGAGTGGGAGATGTATAAAAGAAAGAGACAGGAGGTCAAGAGAAAGGTGCAAGAGGTGAAAAAAAGTGCAAATGAGAGTTGGGGTGAGAGAGTATCATTAAATTTTAGGGAGAATGAAAAGATGTTCTGGAAGGAGGTAGATAAAGTGCGTAAGACAAGGGAGCGAATGGGAACTTCAGTGAAGGGTGCAAATGGGGAGGTGATAACAAGTAGTGGTGATGTGAGAAGGAGATGGAGTGAGTATTTTGAAGGTTTGTTGAATGTGTTTGATGATAGAGTGGCAGATATAGGGTGTTTTGGTCGAGGTGGTGTGCAAAGTGAGAGGGTTAGGGAAAATGATTTGGTAAACAGAGAAGAAGTAGTAAAAGCTTTGCGGAAGATGAAAGCCGGCAAGGCAGCAGGTTTGGATGGTATTGCAGTGGAATTTATTAGAAAAGGGGGTGACTGTATTGTTGATTGGTTGGTATGGTTATCTAATGTATGTATGACTCATGGTGAGGTGCCTGAGGATTGGCGGAATGCGTGCATAGTGCCATTGTACAAAGGCAAAGGGGATAAGAGTGAGTGCTCAAATTACAGAGGTATAAGTTTGTTGAGTATTCCTGGTAAATTATATGGGAGGGTATTGATTGAGAGGGTGAAGGCATGTACAGAGCATCAGATTGGGGAAGAGCAGTGTGGTTTCAGAAGTGGTAGAGGATGTGTGGATCAGGTGTTTGCTTTGAAGAATGTATGTGAGAAATACTTAGAAAAGCAAATGGATTTGTATGTAGCATTTATGGATCTGGAGAAGGCATATGATAGAGTTGATAGAGATGCTCTGTGGAAGGTATTAAGAATATATGGTGTGGGAGAAAAGTTGTTAGAAGCAGTGAAAAGTTTTTATCGAGGATGTAAGGCATGTGTACGTGTAGGAAGAGAGGAAAGTGATTGGTTCTCAGTGAATGTAGGTTTGCGGCAGGGGTGTGTGATGTCTCCATGGTTGTTTAATTTGTTTATGGATGGGGTTGTTAGGGAGGTAAATGCAAGAGTTTTGGAAAGAGGGGCAAGTATGAAGTCTGTTGGGGATGAGAGAGCTTGGGAAGTGAGTCAGTTGTTGTTCGCTGATGATACAGCGCTGGTGGCTGATTCATGTGAGAAACTGCAGAAGCTGGTGACTGAGTTTGGAAAAGTGTGTGGAAGAAGAAAGTTAAGAGTAAATGTGAATTAGAGCAAGGTTATATATATATATATATATATATATATATATATATATATATATATATATATATATATATATATATATATATATATATATATATATATATATATATATATACATTTTGCTTTGTCGCTGTCTCCCGCGTTTGCGAGGTAGCGCAAGGAACCAGACGAAAGAAATGGCCCAACCCACCAGCATACACATGTATATACATACGTCCATACACGCAAATATACATACCTACACAGCTTTCCATGGTTTACCCCAAACGCTTCACATGCCCTCATTCAATCCACTGACAGCACGTCAACCCCGGTATACCACATCGATCCAATTCACTCTATTCCTTGCCCTCCTTTCACCCTCCTGCATGTTCAGGCCCCGATCACACAAAATCTTTTTCACTCCATCTTTCCACCTCCAATTTGGTCTCCCACTTCTCCTCGTTCCCTCCACCTCCGACACATATATCCACTTGGTCAAAGCAAGATAGCAAATAGAAGCATTGGTAAAGGGGGAAAATGGTAACAGAGATGAAATGAAGAGGAGATTGAATGAGTTCTCTGAAGGATCACTGAATGTATTTCATGATAGGATAGGGTATTTAGGTCGGAGAAGTATGCGACTTGTAAGAGCCTTGCTTAAAATGAAATGTGTCAAGGTGGCTGGAGTGGATGGTATTGCAGAAGAATTTATTACAAAGGGGTAACTGCTGTTTATTCATTAGTTAGATTTACATTTCATGATGTGATACCTAGTTGGTGGTTGAATGCCTGTACAGATCTATTATGTAAAGGTAAGAGGGATAGATATTTAGATTAAATGAATATGTGTGGTAACAAAAAGAGTGTGATTGAGAGAGCAGAAAAGGGTGTTTTGAAATGGTTTGGTCACATGGAGAGAATGAGTGAGGAAAGATTGACCAAGAGGATGTATGTGTCAGAGGTGGAGGGAACGAAGAGAAATGGGAGACCAAAATGGAGGTGGAAAGATGGAGTGAAAAAGATTTTGAGTGATCGGGGCCTGAACATGCAGGAGGGTGAAAGTCGTGCAAGGAATAGAGTGAATTGGATCGATATGGTATACCGGGGCCGACGTGCTGTCAATGGATTGAACCAGGGCATGTGAAGCGTCTGGGGTAAACCATGGAAAGTTCTGTGGGGCCTGGATGTGGAAAGGGAGTTGTGGTTTCAGTGGATTATTACATGACAGCTAGAGACTGAGTGTGAACGAATGGGGCCTTTGTTGTCTTTTCCTAGCGCTACCTCGCACACATGAGGGGGGAGGGGGTTGTTATTCCATGTGTGGCGAGGTGGCGATGGGAATGAATAAAGGCAGACAGTATGAATTATGTACATGTGTATATATGTACATGTCTGTGTGTGTATATATATGTATACGTTGAGATGTATAGGTATGTATATTTGCGTGTGTGGACGTGTATGTATATACATGTGTATGTGGGAGGGTTGGGCCATTCTTTCGTCTGTTTCCTTACGGTACCTCGCGAACGCGGGAGACAGCGACAAAGCAAAAGGAAAAAAATGATGTATATATATATATATATATATATATATATATATATATATATATATATATATATATATATATATATATATATATATATATATATATATATATATATATATATATATATATATATATATATACGAACAAAGTGCATAGGAACGCGCACCTTTATAGAACATACAAACCTCCAACAGTCAGGATCGAACCTGGGACCCCTCTGCACCAGGCGGGATTGTTTGTTTGTGTGTGTGTGTGTGTGTGTGTGTGTGTGTGTGTGTGTGTGTGTGTGTGTGTGTGTGTGTCTGTGTGTGTATGTGTGTGTGTGTGTGTGTGTTAGGTGTATACATGGCGTTAATGGGGTCACCTTCTCGTCTGTACCGTCTCAGCTAACATATGAATATGAAAATATTTTCAGGAACCCCTCTGGCACAGCATCATGTGAAAGGTAACGGAATTCTTTCTCATCATACAACAGGCCTGATTTTAAGCCATAGAAGTTGAAGGCAAAGAGGCCAATGGAATCAGTGTTAAGACGAAGAGGATAATGGACTCTGTATTGAGACAACGAGGCCCATGGACTCCATGTTAAGACAAGGAGGACAATGGATTCCGTGTTAATATATGAGAAGAATGAACTTCGTCGTAAGACAAGAATTGATTTCGTCTTAAGACTAGGTGAGCAATGAACTCTGTGTTACGACAAGAAGTGTGGACTCCCTTAGCTTTCATTTGCTCCTTTAACGTTTTGCCGAATATGCTGATTTTGGATGACTTTCCTTCCATTAATTAATCAATTCTTTGCACTTAAATGGAATGACATATATCTTTGAAAGGTGTTGCTTTCAGATGGAATTCACAAAGACAGCCTAGAAACACTGCATTCTTTGGTATTCAGAGGGTAGTTTCGATGGAAGGCTACAGTACAGTCCACATGGTTGTGTACCGTAGCGTGACGGGGTCAAGCGTATGCATTTACTTGGCGAGATGAACTCAAGTCCCAGTATCGAGGCTCGGGCGAGACGCCGACCCATCTCACATGATGCACATCGTGTCCGTCTGGAAAACGAGTCTTGTTCCTTCACAAGATATCGATCAAGATTCACGATAGCAACGCTTCAGCGCCAGCAAAACAAACTCGACATCTTTATTCTAAACATTCGCTATCTAGCGTCCTCATTTCACTGTAAATTTGAATAGATTTCGCTCCACCCATGTTTGGAGGATTTGTAAGTCCTAAACCTTAAAATGTCACTATAAATAACCACTTTTGAATACGTTCATATAAAGTAATACTGTTTTCGGCTCTGTAAGAGAAAATCATCCCTTTAAAAGCAAATACTGTCAATTTTGATACTTAACAAAGCTTAATCTGCTGCAAAGAAGTTAAGATTTTGGATACAAGCCTCAAGTAAGAGATTTTGATAGATCAGCCAGAGTGTTCTTTGTGAGTTATCATAGCGAACGGTTGTCGATTATTGCAGACTCATCGTCAGATAAAGACTTTATACCCTCCACAAAGAATTCCCACATCTAAGGAAACATTCAGTAAGTTACCCCGTCTTAACAACTCGTTAATCAGAGACCTGCACATTCAACTTTTTCTCATGCGATTCTGAAGCCAAGCAACTACAAATTACGGAGACGCTACCAAGCCCATACATGTGAGCCACTGAACTACTCAACCATTAATACAATTTGCAATCTATATCGTCAACCAGCTCCTCCAACCACCCACCTCTCCACCATCCACACTCTGAACCACAACGATACGTCACCTACAAAATCCCTTACCAGTCATACTACCCCATGGCATATTCTCCATGAACCACATACCTGTACCTACTTTACGCATCACTTTCCTGTGTTCCTAGCGGAGACAAATATTGAAAATCTCTTGTGCTCCAACTTGAGACTTCTTGACTGTGCTTCATTATGAGAACATCCCTGTACCTCACCGTGAGAACTCGTTTCTGTTCTTCATCAGAACATGTTCCTGTTCTTCACCAGTGAACACGTTCCTGTACTTCATCATGAGAACACACTCCTGAGCTTCACCATGAGAAGAGTCTTCCTTGTTCGGTATTGTTACTGCCTTCTGTGCTCATTCTTTATTACACTTGTTTGCACTAACTTAACTTCGAGACCATTTCCCTGAGTTTCACCTGAAAATCACTTTCTCTACACTTGAAAATCAGTTCTCTTTTTCTAAGCTACATGCACACCTAATAGATTCTAAAATGATCATCTTAATATTCTGTTAACTCCATGACGAAATTGACTAATCATGTTCTCCATGGTAAGTAATTTGTTTGCATAATTAATCCCTGATCATATCCAAGAGAGTGTGTTTGGAGTAGATATGATCATATTACATTCAATAAAAACCGTTTTATATCAACTGTTTTAAACCCAAGTTTACCTTTGCTAATTTTCTATTTTCTCTCATCAGAAACAATAGCGGTAGGAAAACAAGAGTTCTATCGCCAGTCAGGTCATTTACTGAGAAAATTTGAGGCAGCTACCATGAACCATTTTGTCTGGTCAAAACTGGTAGTATACTTGTGCAATGTGAAAGTGTAGATCCAATGACGGTCCACCCTAATATCTATAGAATTTCATTTGATTTTATATTCGAAGACGATGAATGTTTATTACCTGATCAGTGGCAGCATGAAACACTTCCTACGATATACTTCAGATTGAAATTGCATGATGGATAACTTAGTGCGCGTATGCACACACACACACACACACACACACACACACACACACACACACACACGCACACATACACCCACACACACACACACACACACACACACACACACACACACACACACACACCCACATACACACACACAAAAAGGCAAGATGTGAACACAGGTCA